>NC_049202.1:17093601-17432976 GCF_013347855.1 Anguilla anguilla
ACCCTATTCACCTGTAGCATTCCGTAGCTGGGCTGACCACCCACATGACATGGGAATATGGCAGGGATCTCATGTGATTTTTCCACTGGTAAAGGCAGAAGTAAGAACCACTTGTGTGGGAAAGTAGTCGTGCCTGACAGGTATGGGGCGTTTTGCATCTTGGTCTCACGTTGGTAAAAACAACAGAGACCACCAATATTGTGGGAAATGCCTAATTTTCAGCAGAGTCCAAATAACAGGATAAGATCAGTATGTCCGCCATAACTGTATGATTCTAAAGAAAGATAGCCCCGCCCAGATCTGCTCGGTGTTTTCATGCATGAGATGTATCATCTTTCATACATTGTTCACACTTACTCATGCTCAGAATCATGCACAAGCCTGGACAAATGTAACATCTGTCCTTTGCTTTGATTCATGCAATTAAATGCACGTGTTCAGAGATAAGCAAAACTGACTTAAACTGTGTTTGTGAAGAAAAAAATCCAACAGGCCACACAGATTTACACACATTTCCATATGGTCTCAACATACTCACTTGACACACGAGTGAATGCACGCATGCACACACACACACACGCATATGCGTGCACGCACACGTACACAGACACAAAAGCACCCAAACAGACACACACGCACACCCACACTCACAGACACACACACCAGGCCCTTGTGTCTGAATTCAGTTCTCCAGTCACAGTACTCATTTCAGCATTTCATTGGCCACCTGCAGGTTCGCTGGGGAGGGAAGGGCTCCACAGAGGAGGGAGCCAAGCTGGAGAAGCCCAAGAACGCCGTGGTCAAAATGCCCGAGCAGGAATTTGAGCCCTTCGAACCCAAACCAAGGAAGGCAGGAGGCAGGAAGCAGGCGCAGGACAGGAAGTGGTACTCGCCCATCCAGGTAAAAGCGCTCGCGCACTCCTCAAAAGCTCACTTTGGCCCCTTTGGTTCCTCAGCCGAGCTCACGTTCTCCTCTCTCCTCCCTTCAGGGGAAACTGGACGCGCTGTGGGCCCTGTTTCGCCGTGGGTACGACCAGGTGTCTCTCATGAGGCCCAAACCCGGGGATCAGGTAAGCTCCGCCCCCTGCTCTCCCCCCAAACACACTCATCACACAGACTCTCTCGTCACAATCCCACAATTCCCCTGGTTGGCACCCCGTCAAGTGCCAAAATAAACCGCGCGGAAACGGCAACACCTGCCCCATGTCACTACCACTGAATGTGAAAAGAAACAGATGTGAAAACTCCAGGCCATTTTCAATGGCAACACTTGGCAGGTCGAGCACATACATCAACTCCCAAGTACCAAATTCTTCAATGTTCTGTAAAGTAGTTTTCAGTCCTTTTTTTGGCAGTTCTTGTAGAACCGGTTATGTTACTGTAGTCTGAGGTTGAGTTTTTAAGAGTAACCCACTACCCCAAGATTAAGATTTCACCTTGGCGATGGAAGCCTTCCAGGTGCCAGTTCAAATTATGCATCATTTGCGGAAAGTAACTTGAGTAACATTTTTATTGGCATTCCTAATGTAAAAGAAGCAATCAACCTGGGAAGGCACAAAAAAGGATGTTGCCAGCTGTTTGTAGAGCCAACGAATGAACAAAGTCAACACACAGCTACGCAGAATCACAAACAGAATAGCGTATTTAGCCGTGGAAAATATTTTTAAAGGCTGTTCTTGTTTTATGAATGTCTTTGTTGTGCAACCTGAAACTCACTGGAAGTTTTATTCGAGAAATATTTTAACAATACACACATGCAAAAAAAAAGCTTTTAACAGATTAAATTTAATTTCAGAGGAAGTGTTTCTTCCTCTTTCTAGGCATCTGTGATGTGCTGTGTGAGGTTTAGCAATACACACGAAAAAGTCCCTGTACTAATCTGAATCACATTTCTACAGAATAGCTGTTTGTAAGCAGAGGGGGCTTTGGGTATTTTCCCACCAGTCACTGCTCTGGTTGCTGTATGATTTTTGTCCTGGTCATCCACCATCTCTGTCCGCATCATTGATCATCTCCCTGTTTGAGCGTCTGTTTGGCTTACCACAGGGTTTGCCATGGTAACACAACTGTGGCTCTCTCAATGAAGCCATTCACGAAGCTTTGGCACAACAGTTTTATGTCCCCATTAAAACAGGGCAATTCCTTCCATTTCCCCCGTTTTGGGAGCGATCTGATTTACCCTGCATTCATTTTGTTTAGTGCTCTCTCTCCCTCTCCCATTCTCTCTCTCTCTCTCTTCCTCTCTTTATCTCTCTCTCTTTCATATTTACTTTTATTTTTCATTACTGTATTTATTATCATTATTATTATTGCTTTTATCTTTTATTCTTCTGTATTGAATTGACAATGGTGTTCTAATAAAGGGGCATCAAAGTCTCTCTCTCAATCTCTCTCTTATTTACATTCATTTTTCATGACTGTACTGTGGCTGCAATATGTGGCTTTGAGGCCATTGTTGCATTAAGACTGGATTGAGGGTGCTGTATATTATGTTGCAAGGTGGTGGGTGCAGTGTGGCATGTGACAGATACGAGGTGCTGTGCATTGTGTGGCAGATGTGAGATAATATATATAATGGAGAATGAGTTTAGGATTATTCTGAAAATACCACCACACACTGTGGTCCAAGTGTGACTGGTTTATTTTGGGGTTCTGGGTTGTTGCCAGTCACAGCTAGGCTCCTCATCCCCCTTTGAAGTCTGTTGTTGTCTTTCTTTTATCTGCACACTTTACAAGGACAGAGACACTTTTTAACTACCTCTTTTTGGCCCCTGTTATTGTTATGATCTGCTCCTTAAAATCTGTTTCTCGGGATGGAAGAATGTTGAAAGGCATTTTCAAGAGGTGGCTATTCGTGCCTTAGAGTTAAGTTGTTTTCTACTAACTACTTAATGGAATGTCACAGTGGTTTCCAAAGAGACAGAGTATGGTCACCAGGGGAATTTGATTATTTTTTTCTCCTTCTTCATCTTGCATAATTTATAAGTAAGGATGAATGGAATGTGTTTTTGGTTTTTCTCATTGATTTTCTAGCGTTGTGGCTTTGTGTGTGTGTGTCTGGGTGGCTGTGTGTGTGTGTGTGTGTGTCTGTGTCTGTGTGTGAATATTGGTTAGGGGAGGATTGGAGAGAAGGCAATTGCTGGTTTGGTTTACTAAAATATAACAGCCTGTCTCTTTAAGTGATGTGGGTGGATTAGGAGTGGAGGATAGTGAATTTATTGTAATGAGCTGTTATGGGAGGACTGGGAGAAGGAGTGGCAGAGAGCGATTTGACAAGAGACAATTGGTGAGAATCCTTTTAAACGCATGCCCCTTGAGTGTTGGGGGTAGATACATATGTATTCAAGTTGGCAAGCAGCAAGTTGTTTGTGTCGCCATTGTTGCTGCTCCTGTTTTATGTATTAGCTGAGTTAAGTGTCCCCACATGCATGTGAGCATGCCCTGAATTCACTCACACACACACACACACACACACACACAACGTAACATGATGGGCTTGCTTGTTCTTGGTCGCTGGCTGGGTGGCTTTGCATTCTGAATGTGTTCTCTCCCTGCAGGGTCGATGTATTAACTTCACACGGGTGAAAGAAGAGGCAGCCAGGGCCCCGCCCAGACCCAACTCTGCTCCGCCCCCGCCCGCCTACCAACCCCTGATCCAGCCCACCATGCCCCCTCCACAAAGCTGCCCGCCCCCAAACGGACCCCCCACAAAACCACCACCCAACGGGCTGCCTCACGGACCACCCCCGGCCCGCACGCCCCCCGGCCCCCCCCGTCCCACCTCCCTCGCGCCCCCCGCCCTGCCCCGAAAGGAGGCTGTGAGAACAGCAGACGCCCCACCCACTTCAATGAACGCAAATGTTTCCCAAAAAAAAGAAGAAGAAGAAAAAAGTCTCTCTCTTTTTACACCAGAATAGTATTTATTTGAAATTGGGGTTCAACTGAAGAGGTTTGTTGTTTGTTGCTGGACAGCAAAAAAAGAAGAAAAAAAAATGAAAAAAAAGAAAAAAATCCCTTTGAGAAAGACGTGAAATCAACTACTGAGGGTGCCCACAATGTCAGAGTCTAGAGGAGAGCAGCTGGGTTTTCAGGTGCACAGATTTGCCCTTCTGCCTTTCCTTGTAAAATAGACTAGATGTTCACTCCCTCCAACAGTCAGCAAACATTCGGTCTTTCCAGCCTCACATTAAAAACGAAGAGGGAGAAATCTGCATTTCTGAATACGGCGCATTTGCCAAAGATCAATTTTTTAACTAACATCCTAAATAAAAATGCAGTAGGGCACAGAGATGTCTATATGGAAGTAAAAACATGGGCACAGCACCCTTCAGTATTCCCACCAGATATAATCCTGGTTAGAAACACCCTCTGTTTTTTCCCTTCAGCCAATCAGGCATTAAGTTTTAGCCAAAGGCATGTCAGATTCTTAGTTAAAACCAAAGGAAATAATGACCGAATAATGACCAAAGTACTCCTTCCTGTGGGTGATTTTGCTGATCCATATCGGATGTGTACCCCCATTGAACACCCTTAAACATGGATTTATATAGTAAATTCAAACTTTGTGCTGGGATCCACTGTTATATGCTGGTTTCTTTGACCCAGCAAGTATCTTGGTCAATTAAGGATCTTGAAATCATGTATATTTAAATGAATTATGCACTTTTGCGTATTCCCACGAAATGCAGGTTTGGCGTATTGTCATTTGCTGTCATTGAACTTCACGTTTCACACATTGTTTAGGTTCAATGTCCAGGTGACCAGACTTTCATTATATTACATTGCAGTCACTTAGACGGTACTAATCCAGAACAATTTTGCCGAAGTGTAAAGCTCACAAATACAAAAGGGCCATGTTAAGCTCAGGAATACAAAAGTGCAATATTTCCTAGAAATCCCAAAAGGCACAAAAGTCACAAAATGGTGGCTGAAGGGGGTCTGGGGAGCTATGGTCCGATCTGAAGAGGTGGGTCTTTAGTCTGCGTCAGAAGATGGGCAGGGTTTCTGCTGTCCTGACTGTAGTGGGAAGCTCATCCCACCACCAGGTGGCCAGAACAGTCAGGGTACATACCTCGGAAGTGCAGGCATACTGGGGTGGAGAGGGCAATGTCAGGGATTTTATTTCACCTCCATAACTCATCTGTAATTGAATCAATTCAAAAATGTAACCTCTTTCAAAAAGTATCATTATTCCTGCAGCTCGTAACAGAAAATTAAAGCATTTGTCGATCTGACTGATTAAAAGTCCAAGGATATGAATATGGAATGTTTATTCTTTGTGGCATACAGCTATTTTAGATATAACATGACCATATGAGGGTAAATCATCCTTCAGTAGACATTGAGTGTCTAATTAAGAACAATGAACAGCTCATAACTATTCAGAGGTTACAATTGTGGAAGAAATGAAAACCAGCATAAACAGTGGGTCCCCAGTTTGAAAAACGCCGCAGTAAATCACAACTTACTGCTATTTGCATCTGCTCCAGCACAGGTTGCTTTTATATCTCATTTTTTTAAAAAAGGACGCAGAACACCACAACTGCCATGGCATATTACCAGGATGTAAGGCCCATGGAAGTAAAGATTGTATAGTGAAGTTTTATGTACAGCGATTGTGAAATGACGCAGGAATCTCAAAACAGTATGTGCATCTAAGAAGCTTTAGGTATGTCCCGAAACAAAGATGTTCAGTGGAAAAAAGAAAGTGTGGTTACGAATGAATAAAAACTTGTTGCTTTGTAAAGCAGATGAGACAATTTTGGAACAAAGACTGTATTATTTACCAGCATCGAGAAATGAATGTGGTAGCTATGGGTTCATTTCTTAATTATTCGTGTTTTTTTTTTTGTTTTGTTTTGTTTTGTTTTTTTTGTTTTTCAAGAGGTCCGTCCCCTCCCACACATACATACAACACATATTTCACACAGAAATAGTCGGGTCAGTGTCTCAAAGCATATATATTCGATATTCCACAACTGTACAATATTATAATGTGTATGGGTATTGTTACGTTTTTACAAATTGATTCAGCAAACACATTGCAACTGCGGGGCAGTTCACAGCTTCTAATTTATTAACCCACAGTCAACACGAAGGTACTTGAATATGACAAGGTGTCCTCTGGTAATACAGGACACAATGCATGTGATGAGTAAAGAATTCATTTAACCTCATGTACCAAAAACAGTGCCTTCTGGATTTTTTGCGTTTTGAATTTTTGTACTTTTATAGTTTTGTAATTCACCTTGCTTCAGTAATGCAGATTTAGCTGTATTCTTTTGTTAGTTTGCACTGTTCAGTTGTATGGAATAAGAAAAAGGGTGTTGCATGCATTTTTCCTGTTACAATGTTCTGAACATAAAATAGATGCAATGCAATTCCGTGGTATCTAAGATGTGTGTGCATTCCACCAAGTGTCAACCATGATTTCCATATATTTGTGTAAACAGTTAGTGGTAATATCCTGCTTGAACAATGGGATGATCTAGTTACACTAGACAGTGCTTTTATATAAAACTTTTGTATTAAGTGTTTCCTTGTACCAATCTTGTTTTGTTTGATTCAGGGTGACTATCGAGGTGGCTTTGTGGAGATGTAACACCTTTGTTCTCCAAAAAGACTATGACCTTAAATGCTGGTATGATAAAAACAAATAATAAAAAAGATTGCTATAAATTTTACATGTATTAACAACAGTACTGCGAGAAATATTGAAAAAAATGTTAATGTTTCTTTTTTCATTAAATGTTTTTATTGACAGTTCTAATAAAGGTTGAAGTTCCAAGCTTTCCTCCCAAATCTTCTCTTTTTCTTTCAGATAAACATTTAGTCGAGCTACAAATCAAGTCCTTGATGTCTGGGACCCTTAAACCAGATGTTTCAAGGATCATTTCATTGCAAATGCAGTGATGGAGGAGCTCTGGAGCTTTGGGTGTGCGCATATGTGTGCGTGTGTGTACGCATGTGTACTGTATATATGTGTGTGTGTAGGTATGCGTGTGTACATGTGCATGCTTTTTGTATATGTGCATGTGTTTACATGCATGTTTTACATGCATATTAATTTACACATGTGTTTATGTACAGTATGCACAAGTTAGTGTCCTTAGCAGTGAGAGCATTGACCTCCCCCATGAAAACATGAAGTGGTCCCATCCAGTTTCCCCATACACACACTACCACACACACATATGCGTACACACACACACGCATATACACTGTCTGTTTCTGGGTGCAGTTTCCTGTCCTCACCCAGACCCTCCCATTCAGCTTCATATTCACCCGCCAACAATCTCCATCCTTAAATGCCTACTCTAACCAATAAGATGTCTTTATACTTCTGCATTTAAATCTGAAACATGTAAATAGTTCACCATCTAATGATGTCACCACTATCTTAATGGAACTCACAAATCAGTCCAACATGAAATGAGGTTTTGTTACACATTTGCAAGGGTCACAATATTTTAAGCTACACAAGGAGGATATAAGCCATTAAAATGTTTTTAATTGTAGTAGCTCTTTCAAATTTTGCAGGAAGCACTGAATAATCCAAAAATAATGAAATGTGACAAATGGCAATTTTATTTACACAATAATTGTTTAATGGAGGGTGGAGTTGCAAAACAAATGTTGTTTTTATTGTGCAGCCACTAAATCTCCAAATAACTATAATCCAACAGAATGTGTACGCTCCCTGGAATTATTATAATGACCCAAAATGATGATGAAGCTCTGGGAATCGGACTCAGAGGGCCCTGGAGTAAAGTTCCCCACGCCCACCTTGGCTTGTGGCTGTGGTGTACTTGGAGCAGGAAATTCCCTTGGCTTTGTTTATGTGGAGATAAACCAAGTACATGGATTGTCAGGGATATTTTTCAGCACTGAAGCAGTGTCTGGAATGTGCTGATTTTCCGCTTTTGGCTAATTTTGCCTTGCGGCCCAGTCCAACAAAAAATAAAGCACACCCCCCCCCCCCTTTCCTCCTCCTTCTTGTCCTCCCTCTGCCTTCAGTATGTTTTAGACCATTCTCACATATCATTGTTTATTGCCATCACCACTGACTGCATAAATGCTTTTGTACAGTCGAGTGTGGTTTAGTACAAGGCAATGATATCTCAGTGCAAGCAGCTTTCCAGTTTTTGCTTCTCTAGTGGCCAGCCAAGGACCAGCAACTGGTAATCCTCAACTGGTGTCACTCTGCTTCTGCACCAGCCAATCAGCAAAAACATAATGATTTGGGAGGGTGGAGCAGGGAAATAATTAACACATCCAAACATTTAAAATAAATAATGATAAATAATTCCCTGTAACATTTCAAGATTTCCAATCAGCTTTTGTTCTCATGTTCATGAGAAACAGAATAGACGCACCTAACATATGGTAAAAAAAACTAAAAAAAAACCTTGACCTCTCATGAAAACCCCATCTGTAGCGTGGGTGGGAGCTGAAAAGACATCTTGACAATAATGCACACACATCACAGATATAAGATGATTATACACAGATGGAGATCCTCCCATTTGTGCTTGTCTGAAACAGATTTTGATCTGTGAAATCAGTGGTAGATCCAGTGGACATGATTGCTCTTAGCAATCAGACCTACGGAGCACAGGACAGGAGCTCGGTAATCGAGGCTAAAGCATGACTACTGCAGAGACCTGCTAATTAGGGACGAAGAAGCATATTGCTCATACACCAGAACTCCAGGCACCCATATATAACAGGTTAAAGCCACATATGAAAGGTCTTCCTTTGACTCTAGACTATGCAAGCTTAGCTGTAGTCTGTGGTGTGAAAAGAAGAGTGACACCATGTGTTGTGGAGTAGAACTGCGGCTGCCTACACTTTCAAATCCGCAGTGGAGTTTGCACATGAACACGGCTGCAGTTATAGACATTTGGCCATTCAGAATTAAGGAGGGAATTGGACATGATCAGCTCCATGTTGGGTGCTAAACTAAAAATATAAATATATGTCAATTTTATATTTAAGGATCTGTGAGCTCTTCAACCGTGACAAAGCAATGCAAACTAACTCACCCTGGGAAAGTGCTCCCTTGTTTAAATCTATGTTGTAAAATGTAGACCCTCTTAAACAGTTGTGGCTTTCATTAGTCTCAATAGGTGACCAGTGTAAGCACAGCATTTTGAATTTTGTGAGCCTCCAGTTCCACATGAATTCGTCCTGGCCACACACACACACACACGCGCGTGTGCGCACAGACGCACACATACATGTATGCACAGTTGTCTTCCTCTATCTGTGGTACAAACAAGATCCTAAAAAGGAGGTACAGAGTTTTATATGTGAGTGTGTTTATGTGTTTGTGCGTGTCCAAGTGCGTGTGGAAGCCTCGGATTGTGAGATGACACAAATTCTAAGGAGGTGACGCTTCCTGTTTGTGTGCCATTATGGAGCTCTTACTTCGGAGGAACTCTCGAAGCCCAGAGGTGAATTCTTTCAATGACCGTAAAATCAACAACGAGGGCAGGCACAACAACGGCATCAGTCTCGCCAGGAGTGGATGGAAGTGATTAGGCTTCATGTCCTCTACTACCACGGGCATCAGAGGTAAGTCTGTGCCTGCAGAACCAGAGTCTCTGAGCTGTTTTAGCCTATTTTTATCCCTCATTTGTCCTCCAGGATGGAATAACCATTTGCATTTGAGGGCCTGTCCACTGAGTTAATGTCCACCATCAGTTCAGGGAAGTTTAAATTATAAATGCCTTGAGTCTCCTGGGAGTCTCCAGAGTTTAATCTTCATCTCCCACAGGGATTAGAAATGTTATTACATCCCCAAAAAGTGGTTCAGATAATCAACATGGGTTACACTAAGAGCTTACAAAACCAATAAAAACATAAAACAAATTATTGAAAAAGAAAAGCCATGTTGTTATGCGCTGTTTTTCTGAATGGATCTCTCGTGTGGTTATATACGATGAAGGCATGAGTGATTAAAGGTAATGTCGAGTCTGTATAGCAACCGTGGGGGGGCATAGAATTTGTTGTAAAAGTTCCTCCAAACTAGCATCATTGGCAACCAACAGAGAACGCTTGGCAATCAGACAGGCAAGGTTGTCACATTGATGCTAACGTATATAGCCCAGAAACATAACCGGAAACATAACAGAATTTGTTGGTGGGATAGAATTTGTTGTGACAGGGCCACTGAGGTAACTTGTCTTGTGCTGTGTTTCAAATCATAAATCGCACCTCTCTTTTCTCTCTCTCTCTCTCTCTCACACACACACACACACACACACACATACACAGACTTCAGTGGACTCCCCTCAGGCAGTCACGGTGAGAAGAGCAGAGTCCACAGGGGGACTGGGACAGGAAATGGAGGAATGCTAGAGCTGACAGGGAAGAGAAGGGAACGGGGGGGGGGGGAGAAATATCTGTTTTCTTCCCCGTTTCCTCAGGTGCTGAGCTCCCAAAAAACAAGGCAGGGCGGCGTAGCCTCACGGCACCCCTTGGACAGGCGAGGCCCTTTCTGCCTCAGCACTTCTGGCAGAGGTTGTTGTGTTTGGAAGGGCTCTGCACATATGGTGCTGTTCTGAGGCTCTGCCCTCACGCAGGCCGCGAGGAAAAAAACAGCTCGCGAAAAGAAACAGGAGGAGGCAGGAGACACTCTCTGAGAAAACTGCTCAGAAACTGCGCCTCTCTTAGTTCCACATTTCCGTAGGTGTTGAGTTAAGCTCTCGCAGAGGAGCGAGCCGAGAAGGACGAGGGCTCTCTTCAGCTCTCTCATTGGATCAGTCCGCTGAGACCAGCCCTGTTATTTTTCTCTCTTTTTTTTTTCTCTGCTCCTTGTATTTTTGAACAGCTGACCGCAGGCTGCAGATAGACCAAAAGAATGCCGGCTTCATGCAATCACACACACACGCACACACAGACACACACACACACACACACACACCCAGACACACATGCACACACACACACATGCAAACACACATGCACACAAACACACACACACACTCCCATAGTTACGTACTGTTGGAAGAGGAAAAGAGCTGCAGGTTTCCTTATGGGAATGGATTCTGGCCTCTGAGGCATCGTCTGTCCTTTGGGGCTTATCAGACACTGCTAGCATTTCTACTGCAACAAAGGTCAGAAATTATGTCAGACTAAATATTATCTTTTTGATTAACAAGCCATTGAAATCACATTACCACCTCAAAATTATAGTCCTAAAGACAACAAGAAAAGACTATTATAGTCTGGGTTAAAAGTTTCAGCTAACAATGGCGGACTAAACTGGAGAAGCAACGGCAGATTATAAGTCCATAAAGTCTGTATAAGTTATTGTTTTACTCCCCCTATTCAAATATTTAAGCACAACTTCAATGCTCTGAAGTTCAGCAAACAGATAGATCTCCATTTAGAAACAATTACAGACAGTAAAAACTGCTGCGCTTAATGCATAGTGAGCTGACTGATCGATGGCAGTCGTTTTGTTAGAACACACATGTAGACCCTCATATGTATGTTCCACTACCGAGAAATGTGGCGGGCGGATTGGAATCTCGTCTTCTTTTCAAGAATGTCAGTGCCTCAACCCCATTTTCCCAGCAGGGGTTTCTTTTTTACTACATCCTGGAAACATACTCATTTTTTTGTGTTTGCGTTGCATCCTAAACCATATAATTGTACAGTTGTGAAACTGCGACTCGAATCCAAAGATGCAGTCGTAGCCTGCTTCATATGCGCGTAACGTTGCGCAAACAGATTCCCCGCCAATCACAGACAAATCAATCGAGAAGTGCCTGACGGGCCCTTTTAAGCCAATATAAACAGCTAGAGGGCCCTGTGTCTGACTCGGAGCAGTAAATGGCAGCGTATAATTAGCATGTGGGTCAGCCGTGGGCTGTGAGCATCGTTCATTCGTTTCGAGGCGACGGCGGAAAGGGAAACCATTTGGCCGGCAGACTCGGGCCGGCTTGCAGGACGTAAGCACTGGCCTGTTGAAAGAGAAAGGGCCCTCACACATAAAAATCTGACCTCAAATTGAAGTAGACCAGGGCAGAAGGACAAGAGGCCGTACAGTACGGCCAGTGCTGGCATTTATCCAGCCTTATCCTCTGAGCTGGCAGACGGCACACGATGCACCCACGAAACGCACGCGCGTGGTAGCCCTGTACTCTACTCCCGCATTCAAACTTGAGGCAGAGGTGAGGCGTTTAAACTGTTTTAACCCTGTGAGGTGTAAGATCAAAAATATGTGATTAGAATGTTACTGTCACTACTGGAGCTTGAAAGCAAAGGAGTTCTAGAACACTGACTTAAAATTATGAAAAAAAACATAAACAAAGGGTTCGTTTCCTGTTACCTGAACTGCCAACACCGGGAGGTGAAAATGCATTGGCACTGCACATTCATGTGACCGACACAAAAGCACAGACATCAGCAGGTACCCCATCCGGTCGGTGACGTTGCCACGTTCGATGTCGGCAGGTGTGGGGTGAGTGGGCCGGCAGCCTGAACGGCTGAAGATGTCGGTTACTGGAAGTGCTTCCAGTAACAAGCAGACCAGCAGATTAGCGGCTAAGCCCTTGTGTTCTGTAGGTCTGAAGGTGAGAGGATTGGCTCTTCTATTCTTGTCTGGGCTTTTGGTTATTCAGACCAGAGCTGCTCTTAGCGCCCACGCCTTGCCCATAGTCCATTGCCTGACAGCTGTGACCTTCAAATCCTCTCTATGGCCTAAAAGTAGCATTCGCTAGACGTCTGCACAGCCGCCGTCGGATAAAGAGAGGAACAGTTCACCGAGGCCTTACAAATTTCAAAAGGCAATGCTACACAATGCTATTTTACAGTGCTACACAAATATGCCCTCACCCTGTTGATATCAGCATGTTATTGCAGTTGAAACATTGCCTGTTTTGCCGAGCTGAGACGGATGTCCGTCTCCAGAAAGGGGGAACAAAAGTCTGGAATGGAAGCAAAAAGACATTAAGCAAGAATTGGAAAATAGTTCGAAAGCCATTTCAAGCATTTCCACCGAACCACAGGGATTTCCAGGCTGCCTGACTTAATACGAACACTCAGCTATTTGTTAAGTATCATAAATGGTAGCTTTTCTCCTCCAGCAGCACAGCCCCAGGGCTCGCGTGTCATTCGCAGATGTCCAGGCAGAGCAGGGCTCATTCTGATGCCCTGGAGGCTACTCGGTTTCCACACTATTCAATGCAAACGTTCACGTCATCAGCCCATCCTATAGCTTTTCACTGCCAGCCTCTCCAACACCCTCTGTCTTTGTTCAGTTCTTCATTGTCATGGCATACATTTAGTACATCTTTCCAAAGTAGCAAAGGTCACCGTGCTGGCAATGCCGATGGCAGTATCACCACTGATCGTGATGTTGTATTATAAGAAATATAACCAAAAGGAATTCCAGGGATATTGTTATTATTATCACCATCAACAGCACCAGCATTATTGATATCATTATAATCAAATCATCATCACCACCATCAGAGTCATCATCGTCTTCATCACCATCATCATCCTAGAAGGGAACTGTGTCCAGTATTATGATTACTATGATTTAACAGCTCAGGAAGGCAAATATTTTGAAGATGATATTTTCTCATTCTTATGGAATGTATTGTTACAGATTTGTGTTGTTGTGAATCATAGTCAGCTGACTGAGGACCTCTCTCCCTCCTTCCCTCTGTCCTTCCTTTCTTCTGTCTGTGCAGCATAGCTTCCTCTCTCCCTCCTTCCCTTTGCCCCTCCTCTGTGCGCGATAGTTATCTCTCTCCCCTCCCTCCCTCACTTAACAACTGTATGCCAGTACTGGTTATGAGGAACATATTTGCAATAGGAGCCCGCTGTAGTTCCTGGGTCAACACACACCATCGTGGACTCAGCAATGACCACGCCCTAGTGTTCAGGAACTGGGTCCCCAGCCAGCCACCCTGACAAATTGTTGGGAGGAAATTCAAGGCCGAGGACAGCGGTAAACGTACACTTATGACCCTTGGTAGAACCCAGAGTTCTCCACAGAACTCCCAGTATTTTCTGCTGGAGTGAGCTGAAAAACAAAAGCACTGACTTCATTCAACATTCCTCACTTAAAAATGACTGAACATTAATGAAGGGACTGGAAAAAGATTAAGGGAATCGATTGTTAGAAAATCTTGACCAAAACAAATATATTCGTTCAGTACACTAACTGAACTATTTTAATGTGTACTGCATACTTTTTAGTTTGCTATGTGTAAACTACCATATGGTGTATGTCTCCTTATGTCTTGTAGTCCCAATGTTTGTGTACACAGTGCCACCTGGTGTTAGAAGCTGAGAAATGCCAGTGGGAATTTCAACCGCAGAAACTGTAAAAAATGTTAAAGTAAATCAAGAGAAAGCAGTTTAATATATCTAAAAACCTCAAGAAATGTTTTATGTGTGTGTGTGTGTGTGTGTGTGTCTGTGTCAGACACACACACACACACACACACACACTATCAGAGGTAGTCAAATGCACAGGGACGTGATCAGCTTGATTCTGTAATTCTATAAACAGAGGGCTGTCTAGAAGAGATGGATGGGTCCTGATTTGCTGAAGTGCAGACAGGACTAGACTGAAAGTCTGTGTAGAGGAGAGAATGAGATGCAGGGATCTTGTACAGGACAGCATTGGTCATGCTTTAACAGCACTGCTTTGAAGTCTAATGGAATCCATTCCAGAACCCCGTCTGAACTCCCCACAAGAGCTCCCAGAGACAGGCCAATGGAGCGAGCGGTAGAGAGAGCAGAGCACAAAACTAGCACAGCACAGCACATAGGGGAATGGAACCCTGCATAGAACAAAGAGCAAAGCATAGAACAGACCCAGTGTAGCACATATAGGGGCACAGAACTAACTCCACATAACACTTAGATTCTTAGATTAGGGCACAGAACTGGCCAAGTATAACACATATAGGGGCACAGAACTGACTCCACGTAACACTTAGATTAGGGCACAGAACTGACCAAGTATAGCACAAACAGGGGCACAGAACTAACTCCATGTAACACTTAAATTAGGGTACAGAACTGATCAAGTATAGTGCATACAGGGGGCATAGAACAAACCCAGTATCCCACTTACGATAGGACACATCACTGACCACGTATAGCACTTATAGGGGCACAGAGCAGGCCTAGTATCACCCTCAGACCAGGGGACACAGCTAGTTTGGCAGCACATCTACAACAGGGCACAGAACTGAGGCCTTATAGAGTAACACTTACAGCAAGACACGGAATCAAGCCTAGCCCATAGGGCACTGACCAGGCCCAGAATCATGTATAGAACAGAGCATAGAACTGACCTGGTAGGACACTTCCAGGATGTCACAGAAATGACCAAATGTAGCTCTTAGAACTGGGCACAGAACTGACCCAGATGCCTAGAGTAGGGCTAATAACTTACCTAGTATATCACTTTGAGCCGGAACACAGAATTGACAGTGGGGGAAATCACATTTCTGTTTAATATCTGAAAAATACATTTCCAAGAATGCATTGCTTAAACAATTAATAAAGGAAAACAATAAAAAATAGATGCTTCCACAGTATGAGTTGATATCTAATAACTAAGATTAGTCTAAATTACTTTAGCTATAATTCTACTGATTTAATGATTTAAGATTTAAGTGTTTTTGATAAGTCCTCACCATCTTCTATGTTTTTGGAAGCAGGTGAAGGGCTACATGTCAAAATAAAAGACGCTTTAATGTTTTAAGGAGAAGAATTTACTTAAATGTAATTTATTAAATTCTACTTCCTGTAATTCCAATTCTTTAAATAAAATTAAATGAATTCCAAAATTCTGAACTGACACCAACTCTGGCCCCCAACCCCCTTGGTTTTTATTTTCTGATAAGCCATGCATTTTTCTTCCATTCCCTACAGGGGGCAGTGTTTTGTTTTTTTTCCTCACACGCTGCATCCTATGAGTAATCGCTGGCCCGGCCTCAGACAGCAGTCTGGCCAGCACAAGAGCATTTAGGGTGAGTCACTCAGCTGGTTAATGAGGAACAGACCAATCAGCCACATCCTGCAGACATGCGACGCCCCCCCCAATTCACAAGTCCAATCAAAACACCGGGGAACACACAGTAACTCGTGAGACCCTGGGTTCGGACGTT
Source organism: Anguilla anguilla (assembly GCF_013347855.1). Classification (NCBI taxonomy): domain Eukaryota; kingdom Metazoa; phylum Chordata; class Actinopteri; order Anguilliformes; family Anguillidae; genus Anguilla; species Anguilla anguilla. The sequence goes on from NC_049202.1 coordinate 17,109,750, forward strand.
GCCGTGTTGCGAAACCAGTTGTTTGTCATAATAAAACCGTTGAGCGCCATGTGGTGGAGCTCTGAGCTCAGAGCAGGCACTACCAGGGGTGTCGGGAGCCTTAACGTATTACCTGCAGCTGTTCGATTTAGCGCACAGGAATTTCACACACATTTCTGGCATCCTGTTCCTTAGGCTCAACTAGGTTAAAGGGAATCGACCTTTAAGAAAAAAAAAACACACAACTTCCAGATTTATTGACCACAGAGGCAAGTGTAGCCCTGCGAATGTATGCAAGTGTTTGGTATATACACATACGGGAGGATATACAGTATAACTGAATATACAATTTGTCATTTTTATGTACGTGATACGTGTTGTAAGACAGAAATACAATGCTATTTCGCATTATAATGTGCATTTAAAAATGACAGTAATTGATTATGAGGCATAATGCCTCAGCCATTACTTGAATTTCACACACCAATACATTTGACCTTTTCAGAAGGATCACAATACTCCCATATTTCACTAAGGACATGACTCTCTGCACACTCGCTGACCCTTTGTTACAGACAGACAGGATGCAGGAAGACCACCGCGTGCGCCTTTTCATGGTTGGGACTCTCAAGAGCTGAACTCTCTCTCCATGACTGCAGCAGACAGACAAGATGGCTTTCTGCCTCTGACTAATGCAAGCGCAGACTACAGGGAGCCTGGAGGAAAGTGAGGTAATGAATTAAAGTGCACAAACGCCATTCCGGATCCACTTGCAAAGCCGGTCCAGTTTCCTGCAGAAAACATGGCTACATCATCACAAACCGTAGAACTTTGTAAGGCCCTTGCCTTAGATTGATGGATAAGAAAACGAGGAATATCCAGTCCAAGGGTTATAGGGTCCAGGGGTTATAATTTCATAAGATTTATCATAAGACTTTACAAGAAAAAAGTGAGACAAAAAAATGGTATGCTTGTACCTCTTGGAGATGAAAAGCAATTAAGATTCACCCCACCTATTCTTGGGTGTGCATACACTGCAAAGGATGGCAGATCAAGTTCATGGGCAGTGTTCTTGGCCAGCACTGTGCCTCATTAAATGATGTGCATTAAACCTGAATGTATACTAAAATGGCTCTGATTTTATTTCACACACAGGGAGAGAAAAACTGTCTGACCTTTGATGTGGCTTTTTAAACTGGCAAAGCACTTGGAATCTGATGGGAGAGACTGATCCACCATTTTTTGTCAAAAACCTCTGTACCATCAGTTTGTATTAGCTGACAGTCTTATCAGCTGAAATGTGTTCTCACTTAAAATCACTGGACCTCTTTCTAAACCAGGAGTGGGGAACCTCTGGCAGCAAAAGCTCCATTACCTCTGACACTCTAACCACTGGGTGGCAGCGCAGCCTAAGATAGCACTCCATTTTAAAACTATCTTTCTGAATTGACAAAGCTTCATAGTTTACATAAAATATACAACAAAAAATTAATAAAGGGATCGACATTGTCGATCAGCTGACTCCCAATGCCATACTGCCATGCCGCAACCAATGTCAATCATGAAATTTGGGTTATAAAAAATTCTATTGGTTCTGGCTAGCTAATCAAAACATTTGAAGCTGGCGGAACCTTGGATAATATGACGACATCATTTGCTGAATTTCTAACAATGTGAATTCGAAATGGGCATTAGCTACCACTATAAATAGCTTCCTAGTAACCAAGAGATCATCTTATTCTAATCCACAACACAGTACACTGCAGTTGAGGAAAGGATGAATGTGACTCAAAATAATACAGCCTAACTCACCTTAAATACACTTTTCACTTTCCACAATGTGAACAAAGAAGATACAAAACAAAAACGGACAATAATTCATTTTAATTGACAGTTTATAAAACAGATGAAAATGAAATTGGTTTATAAATGTACACATCACTTGTAAAATAAATCGTAGGCATATTAAATTATCAGAATTCCTATAATATATAATCACTTATATTTCCAAAAAAAAAAAAAAGACTAAATATACATATTTTTATACATTTGTGTCCTCGCGGACATCATCAAAACACTTTCTTCCGACAATTTCTCCGAGCGTTTTCTGAGGACAAGGAGTCCGGAGATGTCGGTCCCATTCGATTCCCCAGGCGAGCTCCACCACCACAGAATTCCCTGGGCCAAAAACAACAGGATGGCTTCTTGATTTTCCAGGTTGTGGTGGGAAGCGTTCCATGGCCAGTCACTACCTGCCACCCCCCAAAGAAAAATAAATATTCATGGCTTTGTAGCTCCGCCTGTACCTACAGTCACGGTGTGCGTCTTCGTCGAATCCTCGATGGCTTAGGGTAGAGGCAGCGCTGAAAAGCTTTTCCCACAATTCCCGAATAGACACACTTTACATGAAGCTCCCAATTTAACCCCGCCCGTGAAAAAAAAAGAAAAGAAAAGAAAAAAACACACACACAGTGATACATTCTCACTGGGGGGGAAAAAAGCTGGGGAATGAAAGAAAACAGAAAAGCCCATCATTGGATGACGAGCGTTTTGATCTCCGAATCACAAGAGTGACCGGACCCGCAGGCACAGCGGAGGACACCTCAAACAGCGACGTGTTCACATCTCCTGCTCTGAGAGCAAGCAATGTACCATAGGGGCGAGAAGGATTGTATATATCAAATTATGATTTACTGCCATTAACATTTAGATCTCTCACCAGTGAGTGTGAATTTCTTTACATTTATTTTTGTGCCGACATATAGCCTATACAGTAAACCTTGTATCTGAACGTAGCCCTCTAATAATGCACTCATTCTTCAATTAAACTTTGTTTCAGCGATAACATTGTCATCCATCAGCATCTCACAATGTATTAGTGCCATTACAAGACAGATTCACAACAGCTAGAATGTGTTTCATGTTCTATTCAGCCACAGGGGATCCCTGTCTCGCCGGTTCTGTGCAAAGACGACAGGAAAACCCGGATGACTCCAAATATTGTAATCATTTTGCCATCAGCAAGGTCTAGTTCCTGGAAATAAGCAACCTTAATGGTGTCAGTTACAGCGGGCTGCTTCTCCCTTCCTCTGGCCGTGCAGATTAATCCGATTGGTCGCGAGGAGTCACATGGCGTGAGTCATTCAGTCAAGCAAAGGGCAACGTGGGTTATAGCCAAGCAGAAACACACCCCAGTCTCGTCGAATCAGGGGTATAAGATGCATTTATAGAACGTACAGGGTCAAACAGTATCTTTAAAAGGGGCAGCAAAGTTCTGCAAATGAATTAATCCTAATAGGCTATTTAATATGCGACTCGAGCTCAAAATGTTTTACCATAGACAGAGGCATAGGTCAGCAGGGCCTTAACAAGGCTGATATAAGGGGTTTCCAGGTACCATCCACCCAAGCAATTTCCCTGGGGATTTATTTCATCATAGTACCAGCATATCTAAATCCCTGGGCACTTCAGCATCTTGCCCTATACAGCTACAGATGACAGGTCTCACCACAAACTCAACACAAACATGGGGTGAAAATAATGAACAGTGTCACATATAATTGCACAGCACTTGAGAAGTGTCAGTTCAGGGTCTTTGGGATGGGAAAATAAAATAAAAAAAATACAACACCAAAAAAAAAAAAACGCCATTGTTTTCGCACTGAATTTCCACAATGAAGATTATATGTGATGAGAAAAGAAAGAGAGGTCTGTCCAGCCTCTGCCGACTAGCGTGAGTGCAATTACCCTCCGAGTCCATATTAAGACTTTAAATGAATTCAGTCTGACGAACATTTAGTACCTCTGCTAGGAGATATTCCCTGCAGGCCCCACCCCTCCTCCTCTGGCCACGCCTACACTGGCTTTAGGTGGTGTAAGAGGGTAAGAATGCTCCGTTCTGGGCAGTAAAAGCTGTTTAGTTGCTTTTCAGGACGCCGCATGTCTCTAGGCTCGGGGGAATCGGACCAGCCAATCCCCTGGCTGCGCTCGTTCTGCTTGCTGCGTATGGTGGGCGTGGCTACGGGTCCTGCTCTGTCAGATTACCTGCGCTAGTACCAGCTTGCTGTACTGTCAGTGAGAGCGCTAGGAGAAACAAACACACTGTTGTGAGAGCTGGGGGGTGGTGAGTGTTCGTTTGTGCAAAGGAAAGCCTGCCCTTTAGGGGGGGGCACAACTGCAGGCCTTGCCCCCAAACCCTGGTCACTACCCCCACCCCCACCCTCTCACCCCAATTATCTCCAGCTTCTGTGGATATTCAACCGTTTGCCTCTTTCTCTGGGCTGCTTCCGGAAATTTCTAAAGCTCCAAAGAGCTCCAAATACACAGAGCACAGAACGTTTAAATAAAGTCAAAACGCATAAAGCCAGAGAGAGCCAGAGGACTGGATAACCGTTTATGAGACCTGTGCCACTCTGCAGAGAAAAGGTTTGAATATGTTGATAGAAGGCAGCTAATTTACACAGTTCGTCTATTTAAAATTCCTGAATATTACCTGTGAAGAACTGCAGCAAGGAAAGCGCATCAATAGACCTACAATTCCAGAAATCAAGTTTTTCTTTTTTTTTTTTTTTATACATCTTTTCCTCAAAAGGCACACAGCTCCATATACTCAAGTGTGCAAAAAAGCTTATATCGCTTGGATAGTCTTTCTTCTGGAAACAAAAAACAAAATAATATTAATAAGAATAACAAGAATAATAATAACGATTTGTTCATGATCACATTTGGAGAAGTTCGCGGGTGCCTTGGTTGCCAGGATACAACGCAGACGCCCGAAGCCCTGGGCGCGGGGGCTCCCGAATAGTTCTTGGGGGGGGAGAGACTTAAAGATGTGCTTTACGCCGGATGCAGCTCGCTCTGTATGGCTCTGTGAAGCATGGGGTGGGGGGGGGGGGGAGACAGGCCTGATCTCCAGTTTACCAGTGTCTGCTAGGCAGGTACTGGAAACCCTGAGCGCCCCCCCCCCGCAGCCCCCCGCTCCCTCAGCCCCACTGGGCGAGCAAGCCAACTGGACAGAGATGTCACATGAGTCACGTGACCGTGCGCTCTCGTGGACTGGATGAAACAAACATAGGCCCACAAGAGCAATGCAAAACAGCGCTTCCCCCTTTTCCCTACCGCTCTTCTCGCTAGACAAGCACCCCTCTGACCCCGCCCCTGCCCCTCTCTGTCCCCCACACTCCCTCCCCGCCCTGCCCCGCCCCCCTCCCCTCCCCTCCTCCGCCTGGCTCAGTCGGGAACGGCCGGCTGGTTGACGATGACCTGTATGACGAAGTCCTTCTGGATCTTGGTGTCCTGCAGGCGGGTCTTGTCCGTCAGCAGCTTCCCGGAGAAGAACCAGCGCTGGTGGGTGGCGTCGATGTCCTCCTGGGCCTGCAGCTGCTTCTTGAGCAGGCCGATGGAGTCGGCCATGCTGGCGCTCAGGCGCAGGTCCTTGCCCGTGGAGAGGCGCACCTTCAGCTGGAACTCCTTCTTGGGCGCCGCCTGCGGCTCCGGGTGCTCGGGGGCCTCCTCGTCGCTCCGCTCCGAGATCAGGTTGACGGGCGGGGCCAGGCAGTAGACCGGCAGCTGGTAGCGGTTCCCCAGCTCGTCGTAGCACTCGGTCAGGGAACCTTGGGGCGAGGGAGGGAGGGAGGGACGGCGGCATCAGTTACCACCCCAGCTTACTGTATTCCAGTGGTTACCAACGCTGTTCCTGGAGATCTACCGTCAGGTAAGTTTTTACTCCAACGCTAACACAGTCCACCTCATTCATCTTGAGCTGTTAATTAGTAGAATCAGGTGTGCCAAATTAGGGCTGAAATGAAAACTTAAACAATGGTAGATCTCCAGGAACAGGGTTGGTTACCACTAAAGGGGATCGGGCTAAAGGGGATCGGGCTTTCTCTGTTGCTGCCCCCAGGCTCTGGAACAACCTCCCGTCCCACATTAAGTCCTGTCCCACCATTGATAATTTTAAGTCACATTTAAAGACCCGCCTTTTTTCTCTTGCTTTTAGTGCAGTTTGAAGTTGCCCTACGGTTTTCTCCACCCTTATTTTATTTTTAACATCCTCTCGCTGCATTTTTAATCTGTTGTTCGTCTTATTCAGTCTTTCTTAAATTGATTTTATCCTGTACTTTTATCCCCTTACTCCTTATTCTTTTTATTTTTTATGTTGTATTGTTAATACATGTATTGTATTGTGATGTAATTTTGTTGTGGTTTGTTGTGTTGTATTGTAGTGACTGGAAAGCACTTTGGCGCAACTCCTGTCGTTTTTAAACGTGCTATACAAATAAAAGTGACTTGACATGACATGACCGCTCCTTTATTCAGGGGCTCCCAGCCTTGTTCCTAGAGAGCTAGCGTCCTGTGGGTTTTCATTTCAACCCTAATTTGGCACACCTGATCCTACTAATTAACAGCTCAATAAGCTCTCCATCTGTTGAATGAGGTGTGCTGTGTTACAGTTGGAATGAAAACCTACAGGACGGTGGATCTCCAGGAACACAAGACTATTTCAGACTATTTCACTGTTTATGGCATGGATACTCAAATCTGGACCTTGAATCTAAGTCCGACCCTGGTTCTATTTTCTCCCAGGTAATCAGCAATTAATACTACTGATCGGCCAGACTGTCTTCACACCTGACTCCCAGGTACAGGGAGGGCGGAAAACCAGCAGCTCTCGGCTCTTGAAGACCGTGATTTGAGTAACACATTTAGGGGTGTATGTGTGCGCAGCTATACAATGTTTAACCATTTTCATTCATTTTTTAAGACAAATGCTCAAATAAATAAGTAACAATAACTAGTCTTGGGGGGAGACTGAATGTAGTCTTGAAACAGAAATAAATATCTGTAAATATTCTAAACGTATCCCTAAGCAGAGATTATATTGGCATAGGAATAGGAAAACCAAAAAGAATAGGCCCCACCCCCTGAAAATGTGCTTATTTCTTTAAAAGGACTGCATTTATAAATGGACTGCATTTATATAGCGCTTTTATCCAAAGCGCTTTACAATTGATGCCTCTCATTCGCCAGAGCAGTTAGGGGTTAGGTGTCTTGCTCAAGGACACTTTGACACGCCCAGGGCGGGGTTTGAACCGGCAACCCTCCGACTGCCAGACAATCGGTCTTACCTCCTGAGCTATGTCTTTACCTTATGATTAATCACTATGGAGATGTAACTGGGGCAAGGAATTCTGAATTTCCAGGAACAAGTAGCCTAATAGGGTGCTTTTCACAAAATTAACCCCATGGAAAGATGTTTATTTGAGCTATCACAGCCCACACAAGCAAACATGCCGACTCGGGTCGAGATTCCCCTCCGATTTCTGAATAATCAGAACACTGAATTCTCTGTCCTAACAGGAGCGTACTTACATGCTTACGTTTCTTTTCACACCCAGATCCTAAGCGTCACCCGTCAAACATTCGATTACATTTTGTGCGCAAGATAAAAGAACTATGCGTGTTGCGCCTTTCACTTTCACAGAAGAAGGATGTTTTGTCACTCTTTTTTTTTTGAAAGCTCTTTGTTCTGCAATTTGAATCCTTTGTGCATCGCTCTTGGGTTCACTCTGTGCTGTGCCAATTATGGTTTTGACACAACAGGACTGACATGAAGGAATGAATAAAACTCAACAGCCTACATGCTTCTCAAAAAACCCCTCACATCCAAGACTAATAAGCCCTCAGTCACCACGGAAACTGCAGCGTGATGAAGAGAGGCTACCATATTGTGAGCCCGACGATTTTAGCAGAGAGGATACGCGTCCTGTTAATAAAGTTTCTCTGATTCAGAGCAGTCATTTGCATATCCAAACGTGTTATTACAGTAGTTCTGTGAATCACTTTGTTCCCTAGCACTGTACACATGACTAATGCGCCCGCAGAGTATATTTGCACGGACACACCTGAGCTGGATAGAAACTAGCGGTGGGAGACGGACGTTCCATGAGCATACGCCGTCAGCAACCTACCTGTGTGAACCAACCGCCGCGCTCTGCCGGAGAGCAAAGCGGTTTTATTTGTTCAGACAGGTTTGTGATTGACAGCTCTAGCTCCACCTATAAAGGGGTTTATGAAACCTCACTCGCCCCCGCTAATCGAGACATTGTCCATGGGTGTGTCTATGTAAGCCAGTGGTAACCAACCCCGTTCCTGGAGATCTACCATCTGGTAGGTTTCCATTTCAACCTTAATTTGGCACACCTGACTCTACTAATTAGCGGCTCAACAAAGATCTCCAGCTGTTGAATGGGGGTGTGCTTTGTCAGGGTTAGAGTGAAAATCTACAGGACGGTAGATCTCCGGGAACACGGTTGGTTATCACTTACGCAAGCTTTCTGCGGGAGCGTTGCGTTACGCTAGCGTACGTGTGGGAGGGCGGAGTCTCACCGTGCGGCAGTGTGATGCTGGCTCCGTCCACGATGGCCTGGGCTAGCTCGTGGTCGTTGCACTCGATGGCGACGGCGGCCGCCTTCAGGGCGTCCCAGATCTCCTTGCGGCCCTCGAAGGCGGGCGCCGTGTCCCAGAACTCGTCCCGCTTGCTGCGGAGCTGGCCCTCGGTCATGGGGTAGTCGCTCTTCCACTTCAGCTTGTCCTTCTTAAGGGGCTCGTTGCGACCTGGGCGGGACGATACACGCACGGGGACATTCAGATCGTTTCACTTACTCCGCCATTTTCTCCTCCGGTGTGGAACAGTCAGCAGTCCCCGCAGCCCTGTCCCTGTTCAGCTGTCCTCTTTCATTCTAAGTGAGTGCGCGCTAGTAGGCTGCTAAGAGCGTTAGCCGGCTTCTAAATGCGTGACAGGTTTCTAAGAGTGCTAGCGGGTTTCTAAGAGCACTGCCAGGCTTCTAAGCGTGCTAACAGGCTTCTAAAAGCACTAGCAGGCTTCCAAGCGAGCTAGCAGGCTTCTAAGCACACCAGCAAGTTTCTACGTGTACTAGCAGGCTTCCAAGCGCACTGGAAAGCTTCTAAGAGTGCTAGCAGGCTTCTAAGCATGCTAGAAGGCTGCTAAGCGCACTAGCAGGCCTCGATAAGCACACTACCAGGCTTCACTACAAGTGAGCTGGCAGGCATCTAAGCCTGCTAGCAGGCTTCCAAGCATGTTAGCATCCAGCTGCGGCCACTGCCTCTTCACTTCCGCCAGCTCAGCGCATGCAGCTGCTGTATACCAGGACTGCGCAAACACTACCCTGCTGACCGAAGCCTAACTCAGGCCAACAACAGTCAAACAGTACAGCTTCATTGGAACCCGCCACAGTAACCCCGACAAGGTCAAGACGGGTATACACCATTCGGGACCCTGGCGTGAGGTCTTGGCACACTGGATATGCAATCACTGCACTTAACACTGTACCCAATAGGCCTACCATACAAGCCTGCAATCTTGGCACTTAACACTACACGCTACAGGCCTACCATGAGCCTGAAATCTTTGCACTAAACACTACACGCCACAGGCCTACCATATGAACCTGAAATCTCTGCACTTGACACTACACGCAACAGGCCTACCATATGACCCTGCAATCTGTGCACTTAACACTGCACCCTACATGACAAACACACGACCCTCTCACCCTTTGGTGGTGCCGCCAGGTACAGCCAGTTTCCTCATTGCCACAGGGCAAAGTTCGACGGCGAGCAGAACTAGGATACGGACGGGGAGAGAGAGCGATAACACAAGACACAAAAGCATTCTTTCGGACACAATCGCCTCCGTTCCTGGAGATAGACGGGGGGCAAAGGGGACACTGCAGATACAGCGGGCGCACCGGCACGTAAACAAACGCGGGCGTGCTGAACGCTTCCCTCCTGCCCGACCTAAGAGCCTCCACCGCGGGCCGCCATCTTGTCCCTCGGGACGAGTGCTTTCCAGTGAGAGACAGCTCCCCGTTTCAAGCCTTCGTCGTGTTAGTGCAGCAGCCAGGCTTCTTTACAGGATGACAGTGCGGCACAACGCAGGGCTCTACGCGAACATTTTTTCCAAGGAGCACACATGCTCCTAAGTTGAACACTTTAGGAGCACACTAATACATCCCAATTAGTTGATGCGCTTCTAAATTATTTTTTAAGTTGGCACACATCAATTTTTAGGAGCATATGCCCCCAAAATGGGGGCACTGCAGAGCCCTGTAACGGCGAGGGAACTGTATCAAACGGAATAATAACACTGTCTGTTGCGTGCAAGGTCATCTGCTCAGGAATTACTTGTGCTTATTAAGCCTAACAATCATAAGTGCTCCTACAACAGCAGCAGCTGTGTCCCTTGCTGGAGATAATGAGTCTGCAGTGCTAAGAAAATAACACCAACATGAGCGAGCGTCTGCCCGTCTTCCTCCCCGACAGGACCTCCCAGAGTCCTCGCCCGCTCAAACACACACACAATCACCTAATCTCTCTCTCACACACATATACACACACACAGACACAAAATCACCCACCCACACATACACACCACTTAATAATTGGATGTGCTTAAGGCCCTACCACGAGCACCAAGTTCAGTGCGCATGCGTGTCTCCGTGTCTGCGTTTGTGTCCACGAGTAATACCACCCAGCTCACCTACCACAGGGGTTTTGGGGTACCGTACAGTAGGGGGCGCTCTACTCTCCCCCAGTGCAGCGGGGTTCTGCGGGCGGGCGGCCGGGCGGAAAGGGCGTTCCGCTCCGAGGAGCAGCGCTGTCTAACCACCAGTCCGCCTCAGTGTGAAATGCGACCATGCCGTGCTTAAATGAGGTACAGTGATGCTCAATTCATTCAGCCCGGGCTCTGGTCTTTCGGCACTGAATCATCATGAAGGGGATCCGCTTTAGCTGTAGGACCTCTGTCACCAGGCACTTCGGACACTGCAAACACGCGGGGTCAGAGCCGAATGCCTGGCACACAAACATTATGGGGGGGGGGGGGGGGGGGGGGTTGCAGGGGGGAGGCGGGGACAGCGGTCACTAGGACCGCACGTGTCAGGAATCGACCTCTCACCTCAGTGCTGTAATATGACCACACCCTCCCCTCCCACCCTGGGCAAGCGTACGCGCCCCACCCCAAACTCTGCCTCATTGACAACTGCCCGAGATGGGAGGGAGGGGCGGGCGATGCCACTTTGCCAAGCATTTAAAAGGTCGCCTTTCATCCAAACAAATTATTTATAGCGCCTGGGATTACACGGTGTAATCGGGACAGCGGACAGAGAGCGGGATTTACGATTCAGTCAGTTTCCTCACAGCGTGCACCTTCCAGGGGTGGGGGGGGGGGGGGGGGGGGGGGGAGACAGTGAGAGAGAGAGAGAAGGACAGAGACAGACAAACAGAGGCAAGGAAAAAGCAGGTGAGCGTGTGGAGGGTGACAATGCTCACTGTATACTGGCTCTTCCTTGTCACATACTCTCATTACATATTAAAAAGGCACACCTGCGCCTCGTTAAGGTCTTTATTGAGGGCTCTCCCGTCCCACGGGGCACAGAGCTCGCCGTGCGTGCGTACGGTGCGCTGCGCTTGTTATCGGAGGGAGCACGCGTGAGGCGCCGAACGCGATGTTCCGGGGCTCGAAATGAGTCGCGCCGCGATGTTCCGCCGCTCCCAAAATCATTTCGTCCCAGAATTTTATGATATTATGATATTGCTGCGACCCGCCATCGTCGCAGCCGTCGGAATGCCTCAGATTTCAAAACGGGCATCGCCGAGCTCTATTATCCTGTCGACAGCACTTCCAAACTGTCACAAATGCATTATAGAAAGAGCATACGAGTCCAGTTGTTTGGCCTTTAAATAAACAACGTAAATACACAATGGCTGCTGCACAATGTGCAATTAGACCTGTGCCAGCACAATGGCATTAACTCTGTTAGGCTCGTCACGCTAATCCATTTACACGCCAGCTGTATCACCTACGAACACATCCGCCCTCAACCGTGCCACGCAACAGACGTACCGAGCAGTCAATTTTAGAAAAACAGCCGGCCAGTGCAGAGACACGCAGCATGCAATTCATGTGAAAGTCGTTCTAACAGCAATATTTTCAAGCATTTATAAAGAAATACTTCAACTGCCGAAGATAAACATAATGTTAGTGACCGAAAACCATACGTTTCAACAAGAATGAACATTTTTTTACCTGAGGTATTTTACCAAATTCAGTTTTCAAACCAATTACCCTTACTTAAAGGACCTCTTTATTATACAAGACTATGTGAATGATCTTGTTATCTTTCAGTAAGCAGCGGTATGTATTAAGAGTACTTTATGAGCAGTGCTAATCTTTTAATACAGGCCACAGTCATTTATTTTTGTTATCTGTATCTTATGACCAACGCCACCCTTGCTGCGCTTCACTAGTGGGCCCGGACCTGCAGTTTTGGGAACAGCCTGTCTAAGAGCTGACCTGCGCTCCAGCTGTACGAACAGACCTGTGCTCTCGCTGTGCCGACAGACTCGCTGCCCCTCTGCACAGCGCTTCCGTTCGCTTCCTTCGACGCAATTCTCATCGAGCTGGGAAGAAGAGCCGCGCCAAGCCTTCTCGGAATAGAAGCCCGCGTTTCCGGGCACCGGCTCCACTTAACACGCGCGTGCGCTACCACAGAAGAAGAGTGCTGCACTTCACTTCCAATGCGCATTAAGAGCAGGGCCCACAGGAGACCGATCTGCATCCAGAGGCCCTGGAGCAGTACCGACTCTGCCGGTGATGAAATTAACGCATACAATCACACAGTCCGTCCTCAATTAAATAAAAAGGTTTTAGCATTTGGGGAATGATGGGATATGTAGGCTACCCTAGCTGCGGCAGAACTGGAGCACATGCAGTCAAGCACAACACTATTGTAGTCCAACACAGTCCCTTCTAAAGTATATTATCCGCAGATTCACTTTTTTATCCTTTGTTCCCCACACAGTGTCATGTTTCAGTCAGCACCCAGCAGGTATGCACACTAACACTTGCGTGATTTGGCCAGTAGACCAATCAACAGACAATTTGATAGGTCAATTGATCGGATGTAGGCTACTTAATACAGTCCCCTTTAGACCACGGGGCAATTAAAAGCACATTAGACACCGGGAAAAGCCATTTCAGTTGAAACCAAAAGCACAACGTCCAGAGGCAGTGCTAAAGGTCTGTATTCCCCATCACAAACGTAGCTAACGGACCATGCATATTCCGAGGCAGTACTGTCACCCATTTTGAAAATTCCTTGAGAGTGGCATGACTGCCCTAAGCGGCGAGGAGACAAAACATGCCTCGGAAAGAAAACAAAAGGTGTATTGAGCGCAGGTATGTGCACAACTCCTGACACATTCTTGCTCAAAGCACTTAAGCCTACTGGTTCAGCCAATGACAAAGACATTCCAAATCCTTCCCAACTGGTCCGCCTCATTATCCAATACAGTGACTTATTTACAATAACAAGAGAGAAAGAAATGCAAAGGCACGCTCACTGCGACGCACAGTCAAGCCACCTCCATCTGCAGGTCACATTATTATACACAAAATGGAGTGAGGTTTTAAAATGACCATAACTGTGAGAACATGTGGCAACAGGGATCACGCTGAGCTATAAAAACTGTGCATTTTACAACTAGTTTGGCATTACTGAAGAACTAAATCATAAAGCTCATATTTTGAAGCTTCAGATGACTATATAATGCAGCAAAAAAAAACAAGACAAGGTCAATAAGATGGTGCCACATTGTTAAGAAAGCATGAAGTAGTCTTGAGAATTCTTGTAGCTGACTCAAGTCGAGCCTCCAGGGCCCAGCTATAGTTGGCCAAGTGACATCATACCCGCAAAAAAAATAAAACTTACATGAAAATTGGGGTTTTCCATCAGGCTGCCTAGGCCCCACCCAACAAATCAAATATTTTTTTGCTGAAACAGCAATCTGGCCAGACAGCACGACCTTGAGCCCACAGATTAGACCCCAAACTACCGTGAAATTCTACTGCGTGTGAACTCAACCGTATCCAGTCCAATACCAGAGAATAAAAAAGGAAAATGATAATTCAGGGTATGTGCAGGAAGGCATGACACGTACTAGCCGAACCACCCGCCACCACCTCAACCAAATTAAAAATACTTGGCCCTGGAAATTATGACAACGTCATTCATTTTGCCACAAAATCGGCCTGCTCAGTTCCGCCCGCGGCTAAAGATACGGCGCGGTGCTGTGCTACTTGACCGCAGAACTGCGTAAGATCTAAAAGTTGGGCTATTTTTGAACGGCTATCAACTAACCCCGATTCTGGATGCGCGCTGGCACGGAGCGGTGCGGAGCAAACAGCTGCCTGCTAATAGAAGTGAGGATTCCAGAGAGACAGCCTACATTCCAAGGTCAGCCCGTGCGAGGCAGCGAATAAAACATTCAGAGAGGAGAGGCGCTTTTCCGGGACGAAAGGCGCGACGGAGCGCTACGCTTGCGTCACGCCGAAAAACGAAATAGTCGACATAAATGTCAGAGCTAGCGCTCAGGTCTCAGGCCTTGCCAACCCATGAGGAAAATATAGCATACTAAGCCTACTGGACAAACTTAAATTATACTTCAAGTATCCTTGATACAAAACAGCATAGACCCTACTTGAGGTATGCTTCAGCATACTATTTTTTCACATGGGAAGCAAAGATGAGTTTTCCTATCTTGAAACCTAGTCTCAACATACAACTACTGCTACTTTTACAGATTGGCATAATCCTGTTGAGGTAAACAGGGGGAGGAGCTACCAGGTAAAGGGGAGAGAGGTATAATTTGGTTCTGCATCCCGGGGAGATCTGGCAGCGCCTGGCAGGAGATGCGGTGAGTCTTAAACGCTTAGCCGGGAGGGGATGTAACTGTTGCACGCCGTCGCTCTCTGAAGACAAAGGGCCGCCACCCAGGAAGATGAAGGAGGACCAATTCCCTGGAAAACACACGCCAACGTGGGAGCCGCAGAGGCGGGAGTGAGCGAGTGCCACTCACCGTTAGAACCTTGAGCAAAGTGCACCTTTTCAGCTGCTGTACATGTACCAGTGTGCAAGCTGGGCGATATACAAAATGCAAGCTGCATTAATTCTCCACCCTATAGATAAGGTATCGGCTAATGAAATATGATCATTTACCTGCATTTTGCCTTGTCAGAGGAACAGTAGGTTATGAGCTTTTAAATCTGATAGGCACGCAGAATCCATTCCAAGCCTTGTATCAGAGGGCAAATGGAGTTTTCCACCTCCCCATGACGCTCTCCAGTGACCGACAGATAATCTCATTCAAGGCTAAATAAATAAAGGGGGTTGGCCTACCTAAACCTGCAGGTGCAGAGTCTGGCTGTCTCACAGCTGACTAAGAAAAAAAAAAAGCCCAATACGCATGCTGCAGACTGCGCTTGTTCCTCACGCGGCGCAGCTGCCAAAAACGCTCCTTCCCCCAGTTTGCAAACTGCGACGATGATGACGGATGCGTGTGAATCGGAAAAGGGGGAGACGCGTTGTCGTAACCGAGGGAATAAAGCCAAAGGAATAAAGGGAAATGACGATGATTAAGCGTGGGTGCCCACGGATTCTTTGAAACAAATGTGATGCGCTTCCAACAGCACACAGAAAGAAGCCGTGTGTCCTAATAGTTCAGGCAAAAAATAAAAAATAGACACTTAACTGAACCTGAACACATAACCCAGTAAGGTTTCTGCAAAGAGCAATCTGCTAGGCTCAAGGGTGTCAAAGCACAGCAAACGCTGTTCTAATTAACGTTACTATTATTGTAAGACATGTGGTCTTAGCCAAGCCAAATTAAGGTTACAATTTTATACAACTGTGTACCAGCTAGATAATTATTAAAGCAAATACTCTGCCCACTTGCTCACTTTGGAATAAACCTGCAAACTACAGGCTATACTACTAGTTCCTCAAGTACTTTTCCTCAGTGTTGTCTATCAAGTCACTCATACCCAATCATCGGTGTGCAATGTTGCATCTGTTTTCCCCGTTTCAGCTCCCAGTCTTATTGCTGCCACTGGATGCTATTTTAGTTGATTCCTGTTAGGGTAGCTCTTAATGAGTGCGCCTTTTTATACTCTGTATACAAGGAAACACCCTTCACGCAACTGCTGTCCCTTTGATATAGGCTAAACAAAGCATCGAAAGCATTAGTCATCAGCTGCACATGATAACCGCTTCACGTTTTCCCACCCAGTGCCTGTATCTGCAATAACACTAAGTGCTTCTGCAGCAATCCCGATTCTGCCAATCTATTTTAGACCCAGGAATCAAAAATAAAGTATGAAAGCATAGCTTCCGTTTGTCTGGCACAGGGAATGATTATCCCCGAGTGGTTGTACCATAGCAATTTCCCACTGCACCTTCAAGGAAGAGTGTTGCATGACCGTACCAATAACAACCACAATGTTCTCAGGAATCCAGAAAGGTCAAGAGCAAGGAAAAAAGGCCTGGCTGTATCAACACCGGGCATTACTCATTACTCATGTCGACCGACAGGAAATGACGTCTTGCATGCTTCGGACTGCTCCACAGTTCCTTCTGTAGAACTTTATAGGGACATTTAACAGTGAACCCTTCAGGGCTGCAAAAGGTACCTTCCCTCAGGAGGGTCAAAGTAATTAAAAAACGATAAATTAAAAATGATAAATGAAAATTAATGTGTGTGTGAGTGAGAGAGAGAGAGAGAGAAAGAGAGAGAGAGAGAGAGAAAGAGAAAGAGAGAGAGAGAGAGAGAGAGAGAGAGAGAGAGAGAGAGAGAGAGAGAGAGAGATAATGTAGACTAATGCTGCTGCCACTGATTTCCTTTTATAAGCTGTTGAACCAATCATACTGGTTTGTAAAAGTACTGTTTTTCCCCAAATCAGGGTATCAACACCACAAATGGCCCAAATAGGAGAAGATAATGCTCGGTTACACATGCTCGTTTTTCGTCTTACTCTGCAACCTGTACTCACTGATCTTAAATTGACATGTACAACACTGAACTGGAGAAAACACTGACAAAACACGTTAGTTTCCTACATTCGCATGGCTACTTAAATATGCATGGAATGAAAATAATATTGTGTGCAAAAACGAAAAAGTACATGTTACACAGTGGACGACCTATTTGAATAAGCCCATTCATTTAGCTAGCAAAGTAACGATGAAACTAGAGAAGGAAATCAGACAGGCAAAACGTTGCATGCGATCTCTAGCTAGCTAGCTTCTCTTAGGTTTTGCAAGTAATTTATACAACTGTGTAGTTCCCCGTGAACAAACGCACACTTATTCTTTACTATGACTGCAATTATTCGTGTGTCCCTGGTAACACAAACCTGGATGTATTGGGACAAACATAAACATAGTTGCAAATTAATAGCTACTGTTGAGTTAGTTTACTATCTATCTGCTACACTTGGTAGTGAAAGTGTTGACAAGTTTTAACAAGCTAGCAAGCTACAGATAACAGGAAGTGTGGATAAGCAGATCGTTTGGAGGCGCACGCCACGGGGTAAACATTGTCTGTTTCCTCAAAGTACTTTAATTATAGGTAACTAGCTACCTGATATCTTTGTTGCACATTTCAGACAGTATTAAATTACCCGACGTCGTTAGTAACGTAGCAGGTAAGGCTAATATACAGTCCAAATCACACTTCCGCAAAGTAGCTAACGTTAAATCGAGCAGCAATGATTGACCATCGCTGGAGCACCTTGGCTGAAACCTTACCTCCTCGCTTTCTGTGTGTTCTTCCACCGTTCCTGGACGACCCGTGGCCCTGTCTGTCCCCACTCTCTCTTCCAACACATCCTCCCATGGTGGCTGTCGTTCTTATCGTGTCCCCATTAGCTCAATGAAAAGCTCCAATGGGAAAATACTGCAAATGAGGAAGTTTTGCGATCTATCAACGTTCCGTTGACTGCATCCACCTCGATACAGTCCTGTGAACATCAAGCAGAAAAAAATCATGGACGTATTCAATGATCTTAGCTTTGCACGCTTGCAGGCAAAGATAACATTAAGATTCGCCACGATTCCAAAAGTAGCTGATTAAGTTCATAAAGCCGAGCCTCTCTCGTTGCTTGTTAGTCGTCAAGTCTTACTTTGGCTGACTGACTAGATAACTAGAATGTGTTGTGTTTTTTTAAAGTGTTCCAAGAAACGTCCACGTGACAAAAATTCTCAAACCAGCCACTCGCTTGTAGTACCAAAGTGGAATAAGACCACTCGTTCTGCAAGTCGGAAGCTTTCTTCTTAAGAATACCTAGCTAGCTAGTTTGGTAGTCTAGTTACCAAACTCCATTCTTCATATTTGTACGAACATCATTAACCAGTTAGCTAGCACTAGTTTATTTGATCATCAGACGAGAGCACACGCAAGTTAGCACTACGTCCTACTTGTCTGGTTTGTTGATCTCAGCTATTTCGGGATAGGTAACGTTAGCGAGCTAGCCAAATAGCTAGATTGCTAGCTACAGCATGTCTAGATAGCTAGCCAACTTTCTCTGGCACCTTTACAGCTCGTGCTAACGTAAGCGAATCCTACTCAAGCCACGTTTCCTATAGTCTAAACACCTTCGCCCATACAATTTCTCATCTTAAACACCTTTTGGCCCTTGGAGAAATTTCCAACATCTCTTGATCTTCCTCCGCTTTTCTCCAAAGGTTTAAATCCCTTTCCCTTCCTGGTGGAAAACTAATTCGCACGCCTGCGCGGGTACATGGACCAGTATTAAATTACGTCACGTGACCAACAAAAAAAAAAAAACCCTTGGCACAGTGACTAGATCACGTGAATTGTTTACAAGATACTAGTGTTCTGGTGAACAGTGCCACCTAGAACCCACCCAAGATTAGTTAAATCAACATTCAAACAAAATAAGGACATTAGGACAATTAAGATCAGGTCATTACGTCGGGCGCAAGATAATAACTATACGCTAGCAATAGAAATAACAAATGTTTCTGTATGTATCAGGTTGTGATTAAAACAGGATTGTACTGCTTACAGGTTCCATGAATATAGTCTTCCACTCTATAAAATCAATTTCACTAAAAAACTTTTTTAATGTACAAAAATGACAAGTTACTCGAGCACAATACAAAACACTGTCTATAAGTCATTCATTAAAACTCGCAAAATCTAGGCCTGGTGATAAGTGTATTGATACCCAAATGAGGCCTAGAATCAAAGAAAATTGTAAAAATTAAGTATAAATCTTTCAATTCTGCAGTGTAATTTTTCATAATTCAGTTTTTCTAAAGTGTAATATCATTCATTTAGATAATATCTTCTTCCATGATGCAATTTTTGTCATTTGGCACACTGATGTGACACATAAAGTTTGAATGTCCACATTCTGTTCAGATGGTAAGATGAAAAAACACAGGGACATGGAATACTTCGGGAAACATTGGGTAGCATTGCTTTGCTATAAAAATAGCCAATATTGTTTGTTGTAACTTTGCCTAGTTTTGATATCAATACTTCTAACGGCAGGCCTAGATTTTACAGGTTTTCTATGAAGACCTATAGGCAATGCTTTGTATGTGTGAGTAATTTGGTGTTTTTGTATGTTAAAAACATTTTTATTGAGATTAAAAATGTTTTTTCACGGCAGACCTACTAATTTGTTGTACATTGGTAGATGATCTATAGGCATGACATTAATTTAAAAACATGGCATTTGCAAGGTAGCTACAGTAGTTATAAAGTAAACACTAGAAATGTCAAAGAGGTCAATCTGACTGTTATCACCTTAAAAAAATCAATAAATCTGCCATCATGAAATCCATATGGCTCCCACTTTGTGACCTTTCCGAAACATACTGTATGTATTTAACATTTTGATATAATTTGTATATCAATATTGCATAAGGAAATAAAGTTATAAACATTTACTTGAATGGCCATGAACGGCAAATTGACCATCATTTATCTTGCCTGTACGCTTAAATCAGTTTGATCACTTTGTGTGATGTTATTGCTAAAGGACTCCAATAGTTCCCAGCTGCAGCCCCACAGTACAAGCCCCTGGCTACGCGAAACCTGCAATAGGGTTGAGCACCAAAACCCGGTAGCACTGTAGCACCAGTTCCCATATGACTGGTACCTACCAGACAGAGTCGCAATGCAGATTTCAGTGCTTTATTTCATTCCATCTCTACTAACTTTACACTCGCTTTGTTGACTCAGTCAGTGACAGCAAGTTATGTATAAGAGCGACACCTTGAACAATTGCTAACAAGTTTTCATGACCTATTGGCAGGGGTAACATACGCCTATCAGTATCCACTACGAATTTCCTGTGGTGTGAAAAACATCAACGGGACCAACGCAGTACTCTGGATCATAAGCCGCGTTTCCACCAAAATTACCCGGAACTTTCAGTCCCAGGAACTACGTTACCAGGAACTAAAAGGTTCCTTCAGCCAATGGTTGTCTGCGTTTCCACCGGGGTCTAAAGTACCGCGAAGATTAGGCAAATTAGCCCACTGACGTTGTCGTCGGTCCATCTGTCATATGATTTCTTCTGTAACCCCATATTACCACCGAAGTAGCCTACATTATTTTCTAATAACCGGGACAGCCCGGAGGGGTTTATTCCACTTATATACAACGGGTTACCAACAATGACTATATATGGTTACTTTTGTATTTATTGATTTTCATATATCCTCTCAAACACATTCATTAACAGCAGAAAACATGCACACGTTGTAAACAATTTGCTGTTTTATTACTTTCTCGTCGTCAATTCCATATAGGCTAATCGCAAAATGACAAGAATAGAACGAAAACTCGGACTTGCGTGAAAATGTAAATTAGTAGTGGTACAGCCACCGTTTGCTTTCCTTCGAAGTTACTGCTAGCCGAGCAGCGAAGTGTGCCCTCCAGATGCGAACCATGCACCATAAATGAGTCCATAGTCTTCCTGGTCTTTTCGTGGAATTGAAAAATGGCAGTAAAATTGAGTAAAATTACGGCAGTCTGAAAAAGCTAAAGGGAAGATTACTAGAATTAACCTGTTATTTTACCCGGATAAAAAGTGCGGAAGGTGATTTCCAGTTTGCTTGTACTGTATCACCAATGTTAATTATGCAGAACTACCGCATACCTCATATAACTGTATCAAACGTTTTGAGTCAATTACAACGGGCTAACAAAGAAAATCCGGAAGAAAATATTCAGCAACCGAATTAATCCGTTTGAATGTTTTGGTAGCCTACGTAATATGCTGTCCCAGCACGAATGCTTAGCATTTTATAAAACGAATACTAAACCAAGAAAAGAACAGAAGAGCACACGTTATAATTCCAAGACGTTGACAGGCTATAACCAAAAGTAGGCTACTGCGCCGCATAACATACAAGTTTGATTTGTTATTATGAAAATAAATTGGTTTGCCGCTGCATATTTTCAAACATGGCGGGTAATGGCGGAAAATAAATACAACACAAATGCTACGAGTACTCGACCAATCAGAAATGTTCAGCGCTGCAAGCTCCACCCAAAAGGTTCCTGTACTTTCGGAAAGTACTACCCCCCGAGCAGGAACGTTTTGGGGGGTAAAACAAAGCCCCCAGAACTAAATTTAGACCCTAGTTCCTGCGGTGGAAACGCACTGAGTTCCTCAAAAGGTTCCTAGTTCCGGGGTATAGTTCCTGCGGTGGAAACGCGGCTATAGATGTGTAGACTGACTAGATGTAGCAGCATTCAAAACTGGTCAAAAGCAAGGGGACTGAATAGCTATATTGGACCGAAATGTATAGCTTCACAGCTTACGCTATGTATTTTCTGAAAATATTTAGGCAACTTTTTAGCATGTCATTAAAATAACATAAAATCAAAATTATGTACAATGTAGTTATTCTATATCTATATCTGAGACC
The DNA here is from genome assembly GCF_013347855.1 of Anguilla anguilla. Taxonomy (NCBI): domain Eukaryota; kingdom Metazoa; phylum Chordata; class Actinopteri; order Anguilliformes; family Anguillidae; genus Anguilla; species Anguilla anguilla. The sequence continues at coordinate 17,131,559 of NC_049202.1, forward strand.
AGCAGTTCTCAGGAAAACTTCCGCTTTATGAGCATGCGTAGATCAGTTTTGGAACGAGGCAGCCCACGATGGCCGCGAATAGTGTGCTCCTGGGCTTGGTAGAAGAATTCGTTTCAGGACAACAGGACAGCAAGGCTTCAGAAACTGCAACAGGTACCTAAGCTATGTTACATATTTCGACATTTCCGCACACATCATCTCCAGGGAGCTTTGATAAAGTTAAATACATAGAACATGCTCCCGCAGGATGCACAGGCTTGGATCTCCATGACATGATGTAGTGCTAGCTAACTAAACCAGGTAGCTAACGAATGAACACCAGTACCTGGATTTACACAATAACATTAAACTGTAAAAGAAAACGAACGTAGTTCACTAGCTGGCGATATCATCATCAACAAGTTTATACGGACTTAACTCGCTTGTTACGTACTCGGACATGGTTATTTGGCCTGCTGCCTAGCTAAGTAGCTGAACTTGACAAGCTAGCTAGCTGACGTTGTCCCAAATTGAGACTCCAGAGTTTTCTGTTGTGTGACAGTATGTGCGCAGTGTTCGAATTACCTGCCTCAATTGGTTGCACGTTAGCTACTGTCACCTGAACTCTGGACCTCTGAAGTTAACATCGATTGCCCTCTGTCAAACTCTAACATGGGGCAGTCATTAAACTAGTTATGAAAGGTGTTAGTTAAAATGCACATTGTCCATTTTCTACTGTTGTTGTTGTTTTGTTTTTTCTGATTAGTTGTTATTTATAGCTGTGCAAATTTCACTCAGTGATATTTTCCCAGTTAGCACATTGTCACTACCTTATTAAATGCATGGGACTATATTGTCGAAGCACGAGAAATGTGCTAGCTCTACCAACCAAACACAGGTCCATCACATCCGCAAACAGGACAGATATCGAGCTGCTATTGTATGTAGCTAACACTCAACACTCTTTTTATCTACAGGAGGAAAGTATGAGTTGTACATTTAAATTGCCTGGAGTGTCATGTCTGTTTATTTTTTTTTTTCATCTAGGAGTGAAAACTGGACAGTTCACAGTATTAGAGTTGGTTGAAGCATTGGGGTAAAGTATTAATATCATAATTATTTATAATTCCCTTGTCATTTAATCATGTACCATCTGGGTAGATATCTACTGGAGTGTGCTTTAAAGGATATTGGGTCAGTTGATTTTCCACAAATTATGAAATGTACAGATTGTCATGGTTTATATGTGGGATTATGGGAAATTAGTTTTTAAAATGCATTTTTGTTGACTGCATATATTTTACATCTCTAAAATGGATAGTTTTATTTTTGTTATTATTGGTAAGCTGGCAAGCTATTTTCTGGAGAAGGTGGCATCCATGGGGTGGGGGTTGGGGGTTCTCAGAGGAATTGGAACTTAAGAGTATGGCCTTGGGTGTCCTGGGTATTGATGAGAAGAAGTATTAAGGAGGTTTGGAATCCACTAATATACATCTGTTACTGGTTTTGGTTCAAACCTCAGTGTTGCAGGGGCATGTCTCCATGTTTGTCTGAAATGGAATATCAGCCCATCACAAGACAGTCTTCGGAATAACTGTTCCAATGTAGTCTTGATTTAGGGCATTTTGTCATACAGATTTGCTGCAGATTTATGGCTTTTTGATGGCTTTTCCCATTCCATGTACCCATAATATTACCTGTACCTGTAAATCTCAACAGAGCACTTCACATCCTGGCTTTTCAAATTTGTCAACTGAAGCGCATTTAGCCCACACTCTTATCCAAAACAGCTTGCGAAGCAAAGAACGAGTGCATTCTTAGGTTTACTAGAGCTGTAGTAGCCGCAGAAATGGATTGTTCAAACCCTATTACAGCCTGTAATGGCACTAGAATAAATTCTGCAGTTATCTGTAGTGTTAGTCCTCTTGTGTCAGATGCAATGGCTCCGCACAGTGGAATGCCTGTAAAACACGGCCTGCGTTCTCCCCGCGCAGGCTGAGTCTGACGAGCTCACAGGCCCAGACGAGAGGCCGGGGCGTCCAGCTCCTGTCGTTGGTCCTGCAGGAGTGCTACGCCAGCCTCTCGGAGAGGGAAGGTGAGGCCGCCGTGTAACACGCCCCACCGGCTTCGTCACGGTCACCGGGGCATCGCTTGCATGACCTTCACCCGTTCACGCACCTTTCCCCCTCATGTGTTACTCTCGTTTAAACTGAGCGTGAAGATGAAGTATTTGTGTTTGGCACAGTGTCAGGCAGCGACGGTGTTCTCATTGTTCCACTGATGAGGTTGAAATTAAGGCGCCCTTGACCAGTGATTAAAATGCGGATCTTTGGAGTTTGCATTGTTCTCTTGTTGTAGCTATTCTCCCTATGAGACTGTTTTCCTGAACGAATGCATTTTTCTCTCCCTGTTTTCCTGAATGAATGCATTTTTCTCTCCCTGTGTGGTGTGCAGTTTTGCACCTGTGCTTTAAATTCAGCGTGCTTCCTCACCTCTTTCCGTCGGGTAGCGATCTCATCTCCTGTTTTACCTCTTTTTTTGCACGCAGTGGAGGTCCTGGTGGCCTTTTATGAGAACCGATTGAAGGACCATTATGCCATCACACCGTATGTCTTACAAGGGATCAAAGCCCTGGTAAGTCCCAGCATAGCTAGACCCTGGCCTTCTCTCCACATACTTAACAATGTGTTTTGTGCTATCAGTGACATGTGGTCTGTACTGTAAGTTATTTTAATTGGCTGACACGGAATGGTATCACCAGTTTGTGCACTATTTGTAAGATGAGTGAATGTGTTTAATGGAGCCTAACGTATGTAAGGCATTCTGAAATTCAATTTTTTTTGTCTGAATTGCCATTGAAATGAAAACACTGGGGACTGACTGTTTAAGTATAGGTGAAATCCATAAAATATATAGAACAGACAAGAGGGCATGGTGAGTTCATGGAATTACAGCTGAAGACAAATGAGCTAAGTGCTGATAAATAAATGGAAAATGAAAATGTTTTTCTAAAACAGGCAAGTGTATAATGTATGTAATTGACGGACATGTTATAGGAATTGGCTGTATAAAATGAGATCAGGGTAATCATAAGAGTGATAAAATTGAAAATCATGAGATTAAAAAAAGCAAAATTCATAAAATAATACTGTGACACATCGCTGGTGTTTTCACAAAGCCAACTGTGAATGGACTGGAGCAATGTGTTTAGTCCCTGTGAAAGTATAGTGAAAGCATTGTTCCTGAAAATTGACACACAGACGACTGAGAATAATCAACTGCCCTCATTTGTTTCCTGAAATGCAAAGCGGTGACAAAGCACGGATGCTGCGTATATTTACACTTTTGCTCGATTTCTTTTTTTAATCTGGTCTGCTGTATCTGTTTTACCAACAGAATATTGGCTCGTTCTTTAAATCAAACTTTTTTTGGGGCAAAATGGCGAAATTCTTGAAGAAATGTCTGTCTCTTTTGTCTTTTTTTTTTTTTTTTTTTTGCTTTATTATTTGAAACTAAACTCATTTTTCGTGATGGAATCATGATATTTATTATTATGGAAATATTTGATTGTTGCTGTTGTTGCAATATGTTTCCATGTTATTACACCAGCTGTAGTGTACAAAAGTAAGCACAACCCATTACGAGCTGCAAGATGTTCATTGCATTTGCTGTAAAACATTCTCTGTCTCAGTGCTCACACCATCAGGCTCACGTGGCCTCCTGTGATTATTGTGATCCGTGTTTTCAGACCAAATGCCCCAAGCTTCCTCCCGGCTTGTCCGTCTCCATTCTGAAGTCTCTCTTCCAGGACGTACACGTGCAGGTGAGCACGGTCCCCGCCGCGTCCGCGCCATATCAACGCGTAATTAGCAGTAGCATCGCCCGGGGAACAGGGCTTTTATTGGACAGGCCACTCACTGACTCATAGGGATGAATCAGACACTTGCGACAGTGCTACTGTACGCTAACCGCTGAGCTCAGCTGATAGGCTACAGAGTGACAACCAGCTACAACTGGCATGCTGATAATAAACAAATGAATATATTAAATGTGTTTCTGATCAGTCATTTGCACATGTTTTGATTGTCAAGCAGTCAATGTTTATTTTGCCCCTTCATAGATAGCAGAATAATTACCATATTTGCAGATTAAATAAAAACATATTAGATATTAGAAAACATTGGATAGAGAATGGCAAAACTGTAAAATATGCATATGTATGACAGATAAGAGTAAATTACATTTACAGTGGATCATTTTTTCCTATTGTTCTTATTGTGCAGGTTAGTATGTAGTTATTTACCAAGATTCATGGTCAGGACAAAGCAGTGCACTAGTTGCAGGTCAGAATGAAGGAGTTAATAAATATTATTTGTGTGTGCGTGTGTGCCCATTTGCTTGCCTCCTCACTGTATAGTCCCTAATGCTAAAGGAGAGGTCATGTGTCTACACCATCCTGCTCAATCTGATGGAGTCTCAGGAGGAAGGTAAGAGGAGGGGTGGGTAGTTGGTGGGTGGTGGTTTGGGTGGTGCTTTGTCTGAGTGAAGGTGCAGAGATGGGACAAGTTTGGGTGGAGGCAGACCAGAAGGCAGGAGCGTAATAACCAAACCTACAAAATGGTGACACTCCTGTTTTTGAGGATGTTATAATGGAGTTAACTTGGCATAGGAGCTGTGGAACTGACGTGTATTCAGAAGTTTGTAGGTCTGAATTCTGTGTATGGTGCTTTTGTACGGCCATGAGTACTGACCCAAATAGAAGGGAAGTCGGATGAAAAAGTAGGCGATGTAATGTGTTTGTTGTGTTATTTTATCCCTAAAAGCACCCATATCTTAAAATGACATCCAGTTCTACTTTAAAAGGACACCCCTGTGTCCTGATCAAACGCAAACACAACTGGCTCTGCGGCTGTCTACCTTATCATACTACATACATCTCATTGGCTACACAGTCCCTTGTGTTTCCTAGCAGTTTTGATTCCACAGGTCCTCATTTCAAATGAGAATTTTTGACTGTTGTCAGTTGATCTCCCTGGCTTAAGGAAATGAAAAGGAAACATGTTCTGTTTGTCTCTCTGCAAGGGGCACTTCAGTGGCATTTACGCACAGAGGTTGAGATGGAATAAGAGGAACGTGGATCTCCACTCTGTGATCACAGCTTGTTATTCTTCCCCCCTGCGTACAGAGCTGAAGGGCTTGGGCGCGGATTTCGTTTTCGGTTTCGTCCAAGCGATGGACGGGGAGCGGGACCCCCGAAACCTCCTCCTGGCCTTCCAGATCGCGGGGAACATCGTTCACCAGGGCTACGAGCTAGGTGAGGCTCCGCCCACACCTTTTCCGGAAGACCAAAACTGCACCCATGAGACTTTCCGATTAGCTATCTGGATGCTCTCTTTTTAAAATGGCAAATGCAACCATTTGTGGTTTAATTGCAGCTGCTGGCCTTCAGGTCTTGGTAAAAAGGGTAGAAGAGAAATTTCTAGAATCATATTAATAAAATGAATTAGTTTGGGCCTGAGCTTACTATGCACTGTCAGCAAACTGTTCATAACAGATGATGATATTGCAGAATGCAATGACATTGAGATTAACAATAATTATTGTGATTTGTAGTATAGAATTAATTTCTTGATTCCAGTCCTGATGCATGAATACATCTTATCAGGACAAAGGAAAATTGCAGTGCATGTGTAATGCAAAGTCTTCACAAGAATACTGAATATAACTGTAAAGTGTATCTCAATGTTTTTTTCAGGTAAATTCACTGAGGAGCTGTTTGAAGTGACTTCCTGCTATTTCCCCATAGACTTCACTCCAGTAAGTGTCTCAGTCAGCACAGTCGATTGGTCTGCTTGGCTCTGGTGTTTATAGCATTGCCCTGGGAGGAAGGGTTATGGTCTGCAGGACAGTTCATTGTGCGCTATCGACTCCTACTGGTCGATCGGGGACCTGCAGGTCATCTTCACCAGCTGCACATAAAGCGTGTCCTCCAACAGTATAACTGCACTGTTCCGCTGGTTGACTGTGAATTGATGGTAAATGGTTGGCACAAGATGTTCTCTATGCTCTCCTGAATTGATGAAGGATGTTGTAGCAATGAGATGGACATATGTATGTGACTGGATATTCCAAATGTGGAGAAAAGAAAGTCAGATGATATTAATTGTCTTGAGGAAAAAGGACACCAGCTTGGCCTTTATGGTAGCTACAGCTGACTTATCTGTGGCTGTTACAGACTGGCTGGTATAAGCAGTTTTCTCTGTGACCGGGATGACCGTTTGAGACCTTCAGGGTACGAGAGAACGTGACGGCGCTCACCTAGACCGGGCGCCACAGCGTTGGTCGTAGCACAGCCCTTCCCATCATCCTCTCTTGTCCGTTTGCAGCCGCCAAGCGACCCCCACGGCATCACCCAGGAGGACCTGATCCTGTCGCTGAGGACCGTGCTGACGGGGACCCCCCGCTTCGCTGAGGTACGGACGGGGGAGAACGCCCGCGCTTCCTCCAGCGGCTCTGAGATCCGGCAGCGAGCCGGAGGGCGTGGCGATTCGGGGGCATGCGTACAAGCTGAAATCACAAGCTGACAACTCAACAGCTTCACGCAACGGCTACAAGCCAACATCGCTAGTGTTTAGAGTTACGAGCCGGTTTGCTTTGGTGTCATTTTCATTTCCGAGCTGGTTTGCTCCAGTGTGTCATTTTTGTTACTGAGCTGTTTTTCTATGGTGTCCTTTTCCTTGACTGATCGCTTGAATTTCCTGCTTTGACAGTACTTGCTGCCACTCATCATTGAGAAAGTAGACTCGGACGTGCAGAGCGCCAAGCTGGACTCGCTGCAGACACTGGTAAAAACACGACATTATCCAAACATGTCTGTCTGCCACCCTCCCTCCCAATGCTTGGTAGACAAGCTTGGTAGGCTAAGTGTCTGGGGCCAGTGTTAGAAAGGTGACTCCTGTGGTCCTGCGTTTCAGACCGCCTGCACCACTCTGTACACACACAAGGACCTGGCAGAGTTCCTGACAGGGCTGTGGACCTCACTGCGCCGAGAGGTGGGCATATACAGCGGACTGGGAGCAACTTCTACCATTTGGCGGCCATTTTGGAGACTGTGACCTGAATACATCCTGCATTGCTCCTTATATTCGACTTAGAAATAATTTCATGTGAAAGATTTTAAAGAAAGACATTGACAAACAGTTTTGCAAGTTAATGTTGGCAAATGCCAAACTAGGCAAACTATGCTTATGAAGAAAAAAAAAGTACCAATTAATTGAAAATTTGAAGGACAAATGTTTTAATGATTGTTTCCCTTGGGAATGGTGGACGATGGCTGAACAGAGACCGGTGTGGCCATTTTGGCTCACGGCGTGCGTCCCTCTCTCCCCTCCGCAGGTCTTCCAGACGGCCAGTGAGAAGGTGGAGGCGGCCAGCCTTTCGGCCCTCACCGCCCTCACGGCCTGCCTCTCCCGCTCCGTCCGGCACTCCGACTCTGAAGACGGCCTGGAGGTCTTCCTGGACCTGGTCCTCAGAGGTACCCCCTCTCCGACCCTCACACTTCATCTTCCAACCGTCAACCCACCCCCTACGTACCCACATCCCCACTTCCACCTCACCCTCCTCCCACTTCCAACTCACCCAACCCCCCTACAAAAATGCACCGTTGGGATGGAATGCAACCAGTCAACATTTGTCCTTAACTGCGGCTACCAAAGAAATAAACAATTTAGTGCTTTAGCGGTTGCGGAACTCATCTGACTGTGTTAAAAAACAAACTTTTACGTGTGAGTCGATGTTGAGGACAAACGTTTACCGAATACAGGCCAGTGCGTAGAAACGGCTTGTTTCCAAGGATACGCGCTGGGTCAGCTGTTCCCATGCAATCCCCTGACGGTAAATGTGTCCGATGACTCACAGACGACGTGGCCTGCTCCCAACACTGAATTACTACGAGCCGTCTGCAGTCGTTGCTTACTCATCGCCTGCTGTTCCACACGCCCGCCTCTTCAATAATTTATCCGCCCTCCCCCGGCACCCCCTTTTGTCTGAGATTCGCCGTCTGCTGTGTTCCTTTGTCCCAGACTGCCAGCACCACCTCTGCGAGCCAGACCTGAAGCTGGTCTGGCCGAGCGCCAAGCTCCTGCAGGCGGCCGCCGGCGCCTCCTACAGGGCGAGCCGCAAAATCGCGGCCTCCGTGGTGCCCCTGCTCCTGGAGCAGTACAGCACGCGCACGCAGGTGAGCCAGCCGCGCTGCAGACGCTGGTCAGTAAGCCCCCGCTGAGGCTCACTGCGTGTAGGTTTCTATTTTAAACGCACCGGTAGAACTTTCCGGATAATGAGTTTTTATCCCAGAGCTTTTCTTCTGTCACACACTGGAATGCCTGCCAGGGCTCTACAGTGCTCCCATTTTAAGAGCAATTGCTTCTGAAAATTCATGTGTTCTAACTGGGGAAAAAAATAATTTAGATGCACAGTTACTAATTGGGGTGCATTAGCCTGCTCCTAAATTTTTTAGCTTTGGTGTAAATATGATCTTTGGAGAAAATGTTAGCGTAGCTCCCTGACTGTTTTAGTAAGCCCCTTCCCTCGCTGCAGCATTGTCTATCAGTTAGGGAGAGCAGACGCAAGCACACAGCGGTGTTCCGTGTTGGCCTCTAAGCTCAGTGGGTTGCATGTCCTTTTTCAGTGTGCTCAGCGGCGCACCCTGCTGGAGGTGGTGCAGGGCTTCGTCCAGCCGGCACAGAACAGCCTCCCAGGTGATGGAGGTACGTGTAAAGAGCTGAAGCTCAGACCATGCTCTTACTTGTGCTGTTTTTCACTCAGAGAAACAATTGCAGAGTAATGTGGTCATGTTCTGTTCATTCATGTGGTTCCACTCAAATAGTATTTAATTGTGTGTAATAAAATTCTCTCTGTCTCTCTTTCTGTCTCCCTCTTTCTCTCGCCCTCTTCCCCATCCCTTTCTCACTTCTCTCTCTCTCTGTCTCTCTCCCTCTCTCAGAAGAGAGCATTCTCTCAGGGTTCCAGCAGCCCTTGTGCAGTCTGGTGTTCTCCGCGCTGTCCGAATCCAACACAGGCCTGCGGGTTATCGCCAGCCGCGTCCTCACGGCACTGGGCCAGCAGTCAGGTGTGCCCTCTGTGCCCCCTCTGTGCCCCCTCCGTGCCCCCTCCGTGCCCCCTCTGTGCCCTGTCTACGCCCCCTCTACGCTTCACTCCTCCCACACTCCTCTGTCTAAGCCCAGTCCTTACGCTGCCCAGCACCTCAGCCCTGCACTCGGTCTACACGGTCTATCCCAGCATGCCCTGCGAGAGCATGCTTCTTTAAGGGGTGGAGCAATATCGCTCTTATGCTGCCATGCCGAAAGGGTGTATTTGAGTTTGAATTACAGTGGATATGTATATGTATATGTATATGTATATAGGGAATTACACAGAACACACTGTCCCACACCTCAGCCCCTGCCTCTGAATCCCGGTCTGACGCTCTCTGTCCCAGCCTTCACTGAGACTGACGCTGCTGTGTTCTTTGCCAGCTGGTGATGCTGGGCAGGAAGTGGGCGTGAGCCAAAATGGAAACCGACTGGGTATTTCAAAAGATGCGTGCAGAAGCACAACAGGCCCTTTTATTTGTTTGCTCATGCAAATGGTCTCCACGTATACGGCTTCCTCTGGTACCGTCTGTCTGCATGCGGCGCACAGTGCTCCTGTTGTTCCCCCTGCTCCAGAGCGAAGGAGGAGAGTGATGGTCTCGCGCAGTCTGTAATGTCCAGGCCCGTTCTCCCTCTTTTTAAGGCCTGCTGTTGCCGTCGGATGTCGAACTGGCTGCTGACCACCTGACCCGGCTGGTCCTGGAGGAGGACGAGCCACAAATCTGGTAAAGACGCCACTTCGTCGGTTCTCTTCAAATCAGTGAAAACCGCAGGGCTTCTCGCTCCGTCTCTCTCTCTCTCTCCCTTTCTCGCTCTCTTTCTCTTTCTCTCTCTCTCTCTCCCTCTCTCACCCCCATTTCTCTCGTTTTCCCCGTTCTCTCCTCCCTCCTCAGCTCGGCAGTCATGGACTGCTCGTGCGCCCTGGCCCGTCTCTACCCCGATGCGTTCGCCTCAAAGATGATCCCAAAGCTGAAGGGGGAGATCTTCTCCGGTAGGTCAGAGGTCACAGTAAGGCCTCTCCATATTGAACTGACCCTTGATCGAAAGCACATTCGAGAATTTTAACGGAAGGTTCTGGAACATGTGACAAGTTTACAAATGCGTCTGACTTTCCCTGCTAATGAAATTACACTGTAACAAGTGTTATTTTGACCCAATGAAGTCTTCATATTGTTTATTTGTGAAAGCCTCATTTTGATGGCTTGATGTCAGTGCAGTGGTTTTTTAAAAAGCAATTAGGAAAACAAAAAGGTGATATATATGCCAGCAGGTTTGGGTTTGTGAGCGTGTTGCCCCTCCCCCCCAGAGCCGATGGTGCAGGATGACGGGTCGACACCAGCACAGACGCAGTCCCGGCAGGCGGTGCGGCAGCGGTGCCTGGCGGCGCTGGCGGTAATGTCCTCCAAGCCCAGCGTGGTGCAGGAGAGCGCCCCCATCCTGCTGGAGGTCCTCTCTTCAGCGCACGCAGGTAATGGGCGAGATAAGGTAGTGTGAGGCGAGGCAAGTATATGTATATATGCTGGCCAGTTATATTTTTCTAATAATTTGAGTTGGGTCTTCTCTGTGCATCTCAGTAAGCTAGTAAGGCCTGTGAAATGTGTTGCCATTTTGTATCATGTTATTATCGTATAATTGCTTTGTATCAACTTCTGAGTTTCACTTATTTATTTATGGCTGCGTTGGAAAACCGAGAGAGGGCTGTTTGTGTGGTGTTGGTTGCAGCTTTACTGCAAGATGATAACCTTGTACAGTCAAAAAAACAAAGCGTTTGTGGGTTAATGGCTGCTTTCTAAAATAGGCCTGCCCACAGTACAGCTAATATTGGTCTGTGTGTTTGTTTGTTGTCAACAAAGAACTGACAAGCTTGCCAGCTCATTAACAATGTGTTATTAACGTTATTTAGGCTACCAATCTTGGCATAAACACAATGGCTGTAATCTCCTTTTCGGAAGTAATGGAAATGGCACTGAATGCACAGCAGTTGGAGCCGTTGGTACACTAACCTGCTTCTAATAAGACCCGGAATGGCTCCTGCTGCTAAGCACATTCATTAATCACTTGATGAATTCACGTACCTTGCATACGTCCTCACGTGCTTCTGCGTAGAGCCCGGTGTCCCGTGGAGTAACCGAGCTTCTCTTTGGTCCTCAGGCAGCGGCCTGTTCTCATTGGAGGAAGTGGTGTCCACGTGTCACAGCCTACAGCGGGTAGCAGCGCAGGCGCAGGACACGGAGGAGACCGGGCGCTTCTTTCATGACATCATCATCCCGCGCCTGCTTGGGCTGGCCCTGCAGGCAGCTCTACAGGGTTAGTAAAAGTAAAACAATGGACGTGAGTTTTATTCATATACCATCTTGTCTGAGGTACTTTATTGATGTTAATTGTTAATGTGGGTTTTTTTGGGGGCAAACTTCTGGAGATTGCAATAAAAAGTATGTCCCCGTTTTGAATAAATTGGAAATTCCATGTACAAAAATTGGGGTCTGGGTTGGGGTGAAAGATCTAATTCTGCACCAGAATTCATTTTCAGGAATAGTCTGGCCATTTTATTTTGCTTTGTCTTTTGAGTTCTTTGATTTTACGTCCCCAACACTTCCCTTCCACATGACTGCTTTGAGGTGAATTCTCATTGGCCGTTGGGTTTTGTTCTCTGATTGGCTGCAGGTGAGAGGGAGGGGGCCCAGCGGAGCCCGCTGACAGAGGAGGCTGTGCTCTCTGCTCTGGTCCCTGTGATGAGCACAGCATGTAGCCGACTGCAGTCACAGTGAGTGAGAGAGACAGAGACACCTGGACACACGCACTCATACACACACACACACACACACGCACACACATGCACACACACACACACACACACACGCGCGCGCACACACACATGCACGCACACACATGCACACACACACATACACATACACACACATACGCACACACACGTATGCACAAACACATGGATGCACACACACATATATGCATACACGGACATGTAGACCACAAGCACACACAAGCATGCTCACAAACACACGCTTACACTCACATGTATACACACATGTACCACAAACTCACACAAGCATGCTCACTAACACATGCACACACGGGGCATTCTCACAGAAGCACAATTTTTACGCGCACACGCACACATTCACACTCAACTTCGGGCGAATTGACAAGCTAAGACTGGCTGAGCGGCTTCCTTTGCTCCTTATAAAATGCCTTGCGTTCTTATACATACCTGCATGAACACATATTCGAGCGGCTGCGCGAGTGGCCGGTATGCATGCCTGCGTCCGCACGCGTTCTTCCGCGTGTCCGCACACGCCAGCACGCCCTCATCTGTGCGCCTCCGCATACTTATAAAGCTCCGATATTACAGGAATTTTTGAGCGCGGGGAGTTATTTATGGAAGCGGAGACCTTGGAGGCATTCGGTGCCACGCCCGTCACGGTACTAGACGAACTGTACGGGGGGAGGAGGAAAGAAGGAGGCTCAATGAGATGAATCACAAACGCACGCTAATGGCGCTATCGGCGCCTGCGAAATCCATCAGGCGCGAAGTTGCCTGCTCTGTAAATAGAGAACAATGGGCTACGGGAGGAAGCAATCCCTCTTGCTTAGTCAGTGCTATAAATGCCATTGCAGTACTCCCTAGTGCTGAGCGCTACATTTCCAATGAAGCCCCCTGCAGTTATTAGTATCATAGCAACAAGGGAACTGGTGGTGGATAGAGATGGGGGTTCAGAACAGTGTTGAGGCCTGGTGTGTGTGCAGGTTATGTAATGTTTGGGAGATCTCCAGGACTACAGCAAACCTTGATAACTGTTGAATCCACCTACCCTCCATCACCCCCCTTGTAGGATGGCAGCCCTCACAGCCTCCCGGGCGGTGTCCCTCTTCCTGGACGGGGACATGTCCTTTCTGCCTGAGAACGACTTCCCGTCCCCCCTCCAACTACTAAAGGTGGGTTTGGGGCTTTCTGCCATAAAGGTGCATCCTGGGAACTGTAGTCCTTGTACGTCTGGGCCGATATGATCCATTGGTATTATATGTATTTTGCAGAAGCAGTCGGAGGCCTGGCGCCGGTCCCAGCTGGTGTGCCTGCTCATGGCCTGCGTGTGCTCCATGCCAAGGAGTGTAAGCTGATCCAGCGCCCCCCCCCACCCCACCCCACCTTCGTCTCGCACCATCTCACAGAGCAGAGTCAGTCTCAATCATCAGGTTTATGTTAGCTTGGTTCAGCTGAGGACAAACACCACCCTCTGAAAATCCACAGCTGCTCCAGTCTTTATTGTTTTCTGTGAGACTTCCTGACTCCTGTTTAATATAACGGATACTTTTCCTCTTGTTCCTCTTCTTTTGGGACATGTTTAGACTGATATAAATTTAGATTAGCAAGCCAGATGGATCTGGTTTTGTTTCAGAGAGTGAATGTAGGGAATGTGGCACAGCGTGTGTTAAATGCGAATTGAGTTGAATAGAACAAGTACGCAAAGTAAACTTTGCTTATTCGGTACCTCTTTTTCAATGAGAACAAGGGGCGTCATACCTTTCATTTTAATAGGTGGAGATTCCCCAGATTGACAGGCTGTTTGAGGAATTGGAGGAGCTGAGCTGTACGTCTCCCCACCCCTTTTCCTACACTGCGGCGGCAAAGTGCTTCGCAGGGCTGGTCAACAAGAGGCCTGGGGGTAAGAGCTTGAGCCTTGCTGGAGAACTTTTCTCTGTCAGTTTAGAACATCAAATAGTAATTGGTGGCCCATCTCATTGCTGATATCTCTGTGTTTTTGGAGAGCAGACATGCTCTTCTCTGAAGTGATTGTTGCCTGCCCCCATGCCCAGAGGCCCTTATTGGGCATTGGGCAACGAGAGACCTGGACAGTACCATTGTCCAAAACTATCCCTCCCCAGGCAACACTGGCTAATTGCGCACTTCTCCCCATTTTTCTTTTATTTAGCATCGAGCGCTAGCAGAATTGCATTGTTTCAGGGGAGTCTGGTGTGGTTTTGGCTATGTTCCAGTGATTGTGCAAGTGTGGCAATTTCCTGTCTGGCGTGTTTTCTCAGGAGACCAGCTGGACTCGGTGCTGGAGAGAATGATGAAGAGGATCAGCTCGGAGCTGGACTGTGCGTCCTCTTCCTTCCGTGTACAGGCTTTCACACTACTGCTGTGGGTGAGAAAAATAAGGGCGCACTATTGTATCATACACTGCACTGACCCCTAAAAGAGGGCGCACTATTGTATCATACACTGCACTGACCCCTAAAAGAGGGCACACTATTGAATCATACACTGCACTGACCCCTAAAAGAGGGCACACTATTCTATAACACACTGCTCTGTTCCCTAAAACCAGGGAACACTATCCTGTCATACACCCCTCTGACCTCTTACTTTCTTTCATGGCTGTGCTTTTATAATCTGTCCCCATGGTAAGTATTGAGTTGATGATTCACTATCATGATATTTGATATTTTTCACAGCATCTGCTTTAGTGCTGAACAGCAGTTTACCTCTTTTCACCTCAGGTGGCCAAAGCCCTCCTCATCCGATACCATCCCCTGTCCACAGCCCTGACGGACAAGGTGAGGCGTTGCTGTCGTCTCTGGCTAGTCTTTGACAGATAGCCACGATGTTCATTTTTATTCCTGCCAATGCCCTTACACCAGCGCATAACTAAGTAAAACCCTACATCACTGTTCTTTTTCCCCTTAAGGCATGTAACAAATTTTGAACAGTTTTATGTTTATTTTTGTTTTGTTACCGGGCTCCATAAATGACAGTGCCGAGAGCTTGTCTTTCAAACCGAAGGAGAAAGTGCATTACTGTTAGACTGAGGATGAAAGGGAGCCCCAGACTCTTCTTATCATTCAGATCAGACTCCTATAGGCTACTTTCACTTGCCTCAGCTTTTTTACAGAGTTGACTGAACTATTCCCATTGGCACTTTCAGGTAGTTTCACTTGAAGTGTCAAGCCATGTCTTTCAACACCATGCTTGACATGAATACTGTAATTAGTTTAGATAGATATGTAGATATGGTTTAGCTGTATTGCATTGAAACTTTTACTGCAATGTAGTGGTTGGGCAGCTCCTATACTATTAGCTCATACGTTAGCATATGTATCATTTAACTCTGTATCTGTTAGCGCTGAATGCTAAAGGTACGCACAGTCCCACTTCTTGCCGCTGGACGTTCACGTAAGCATGGCTTCCATTTTGGAGTGATGGTTTCGCATGTCGGCAAGGCTCGGCGAACAGCTCCTAACTGCTCCCCTGCGCGCGTCCCTCCCTCAGCTCTTCTCCCTGCTGCCGGACCCGGAGCTGGCCGACGCGGCGGCCGAGGGCTTCTCCCTGCTGCTCAGCGACCCGGCGGACGTGCTGAGCCGCGAGTGCCACGCCGACGTGCGCATCATGTACCGCCAGAGGTTCTTCACCGAGAACTCGGCCAAGCTCTTCCAGGGCTTCTACTCGGCGGACAAAGGTACCGGGGCAGAGAGCGGGAGATTCACGGGGGGAGTAAGTCCATGTTGTCGCTGATTTAATGAGGGGCTGTGTCTCGTGGGGTCAGGTCTCATTCCAAGCACTGAGTTATAGTATAACACTGAGTCCATTACCCACAATCCATCACTGTAGGTCATACAGGGAGGCAGTGATTCTGTAATCATCATCTCCGCTTAGGAGCCTAGAGCCTCCAGTTTCCGGCAGCAGGGTTGGTTTATGGTCTCTCAGATTGAAGCAGAGGCTTAGAGGAGCCCCGTGCACCAGATTCTCTGCGCCGCTGTGACTTAGCAAAGCCTTCCCGTGACGCAGAATCTAGGCCAGAGTGTTCCTGTGCGCGCGGCCTGGTTTCCTTTTCCCCGTCTGGGCGAGCTCAGAGACGTCGACTTAAACGCGCAAAGCTTCGAAATGTCACACCTGCTGCCGCTGTTGTTATGGTTGCTCTACCCCCCGCCCCCACCCCCCATCGGCTGTCGCCTTGGCAATGGTGCCAAGAGCGCCGTGGTTACCCTGCGTCACCGCCGAGGGGAAGCGGCAGAAGAGGCAGAACGCCGCGTTCTCCACCTCGCCGATCATCCGCTCGTTTTTCTTTTTTTTTTTTTTATGTACCCACACAAAGGCGACGCCCTTCCCTCCTTTGTCCCGACCCGTCTGGGTTTTTACTTTCCGAGCGCGCTCAGAGAGGGGGCGGTCGAGGATGCCCTCGCCAGGGCCGCCACGGTGAGGTCGGGCTGCGTTTTGGTGCCCCGCGGTGTCGCTAACACGTTTCTTTGGCTTCCCGCAGGCAGGAAGCCGGGGTACCTGAAGGCGCTGTCGCACATCGTCAACCACCTGCCCAGACAGGTCCAGCTGACCGAGCTCCCCGCGGTAAGAGGCGCGGCGCGGGGGAACGTTGTCGCGAACCGACCAATGCGCCGTTGTGTCCTGCGCTGACCCCGCCCACCCTGTGTCTGCAGCTCCTCCCCCTGCTCCTGGAAGCCCTGTCCTCCCCGGACAGACGGGTGCAGCTGTCCACCCTGTCCTGCCTGCACCCCGTCCTGATGGACCCCCCGTCGGCCCTCACCCCGCAGGTGGACGGGCTGGTGTCCCACCTGCTGAAGCTCACCACCAGCCCGGGCATGGTACTGAGCCGAGCGCGCCTGCATGACCACACACACACACGCGCGTAACCACACACGCGTGTGCACACACGTGTAACCACACACATGCGTATACATGCGTAACCACACACGCACAGACACACAAGACCTCACGTGCACGCAGATGCACACACATGGCCACACAAATACACACACTCACACAGGTGTACACACACACACACACACACACACACACACAGAAGCTCACTTATCCAGATTCATGCCCCCACACAGTTTTCCACACACAAAAATGTGCACGCATACACAAATACACACTGGCACCAGCCACTCTTTCTTAGTTGAATACAGACCTTTCTCAATTACAGTGCAGGCATAGTGTCTACCCCTCCTATTGTGAATGCCTACAGCACTCTCTCCTGTAACTGTGCAGCACTCTCTCCTCTATCTGTGCAGCACTCTCTCCTCTATCTGTGCAGCACTCTCTCCTCTATCTGTGCAGCACTCTGTCCTCTATCTGTGCATCACTTTCTCCTCTATCTGTGCATCACTCTCTCCTCTACCTGTGCAGCACCCTCTCCTCTAGCTGTGCATCACTCTCTCCTCTATCTGTGCAGCACTCTGTCCTGTAGCTGTGCAGCACTCTCTCCTCTATCTGTGCATCACTCTTACCTCTATCTGTGCAGCACTCTCTCCTGTAGCTGTGCAGCATTCTCTCCTCTAGCTGTGCAGCACTCTCTCCTCTATCTGTGCAGCACTCTCTCCTCTATCTGTGCAGCACTCTCTCCTGTAGCTGTGCAGCACTCTCTCCTCTATCTGTGCAGCACTCTCTCCTCTAGCTGTGCAGCACTCTCTCCTCTATCTGTGCAGCACTCTCTCCTCTATCTGTGCAGCACTCTCTCCTCTATCTGTGCAGCACTCTCTCCTCTAGCTGTGGGGAGCAGTGCTGACTCTGTACTGTAAGCAGAAACGGCCTGGCCGCCTGTCGATACGCCCCGCTGCTCCGATACTCCGAACCGAGCCGCCGCCCTGAAAATGCAATTATCGCCGGCGCCAAGGTGACTCGGCACTTTCAGCCCGTGCGTCATATTTCAGCCTGCGTCGGCCCAGAGGTTTCCACGGCGACCTTAGTGCAGATGACCCTCGTAGCGCGGCCGAGCGCGGCGTGCGCGGAGGGTGTGATTCACGCCGCCCGAGCCGGTGCTTCCGCCGTAGCCGGCGTGAGAGAAACCCCTCGCCCTCCGAGCGCGTTTGAATTCATTCCCTCCTCTCTGACCTCTATCATGTGCCAGTGCCATTCAAACTGAGGAATGAACCTGAGGTTCCATAAGCTATACCCCTGCTCCCACATCTCTCAGGGAGGCTTTGTGAGTGGGCCGTGTCTAATTGAGTTCTGTCCCGCCCCCCCGCAGGCCGTGCGGATTGCCTCCCTGCGTTGCCTGCACGCCCTCTCTCGGCTCCCTGAGCACATGGTAAGAGCCGCTTCCGCCCACGACGACCTCATTACCCGCCGCTGTTTACTGTAACCCCATGCCACGCCGGCTTTTGTCTGGTCTTGCCTTTTTTATTTCTTGCATAGTAGCACAATTCACTTTCACATACCTGTCCTACATGACTGTGTTAAACAGGGAGAAGCAGTTAGCACGTTCATTCACTTCTGGCAGTCTGGAATCTGCTAGCAGACCCACCGCTAGAGCTGCAGGTGTTAAGATTAGCCGCAGATGTCTACTTAAGACGGTCTGTAAACCCTGAGATTGTGAAGTTTAACTCTGTCAAAGTTTTTGAATCAGATGCATGTTAATCCATTCTCCGTGTCCCTTTGCTTGAATCTCATTGAGTTTCAGTCACTTCACATTACATTACAGACATTTAGCAGACGCTCTTATCCATACACATTTTCACATAGCATTTGCATTGCATCGATTTATACAGCTGGATTTATACTGAAGCAATGCAGGCCAAGTACCTTGCTTAAGGGTACAACTAGCCAGGAATCAAACCTGCAACCTTTAGGTTACAAGTTCCCAGTTCCTTACCCATTATACCGCCCTACCAACCTCTCCAACCCAGCCAAGGTGCACCTGCCCCCTCCTCCCCCCAATACCCCCTTTGCAGCCTCGGTAAGCCCTGTGTACCGCCCCCTGCAGATCCTCCCGTTCCGCGCCCGGGTGATCCGCGCGCTGGCCAAAGCGCTGGACGACCGCAAGAGGCTGGTGAGGAAGGAGGCCGTAGAGGCGCGGGGAGAGTGGTGAGTCACACCGCCGTCGTCACGGCACCAAAATAACAAGGCATTCCATCAAAAAGGATCGAGGAGTTACCCAGATCATTTTCATGAATCATTTCAAGCAACCCAGACTTTCATCCAGTTTAAAATATTTACGGTAAAAAGTTTAGCGGGGCCAAATTTATCCTGCTTCGTGAAATACTCTCAGTCTGTGGACACGGAGCCATACTGGGGTTAACCTGGAAACCAAAACAAAATAAGATCCACCCTGTTCTTGGAGATCTGCTATCTTGTAGGTTTTCACTCCAAAAACCACAACTCATTCCGCAGCTAGAGATCTTGTTAAGCTGCTAATTAGTAGAATTAGTGGTGTGGCAAACTAGGGTTGCAATGGAAACCTACAAGGAAGGTAGATCTCCAGGAACAGGGTTGGGCAGCCCTGGTTTGACTGAAAGGCTTTGTGGAACTGACCTGAATCCCACTCCTTCGTCCTCATGTTATGCTACACTCTGGTCAAAGGCATACATTACATCATCGGCGTTTTCTCCCGTTGTTCAGGTTCCTGGTGGGGTGTCCGGGAAGGTGAGGCAAACCCCGCCCCCCAACCGTTGCCCCGCCCCTTCGACCCGTCCAGCCTTGGAAAGATGGACAATCCCTTTGAAGGAGAGGCCCCCCGAGCCCTGGAGCCAGCCCCCCCTTCCCCCGTCCCGTGGAAAAAACGGCCTCGCCCATAGGCCTTCGCCACTACCGCCTTTAACCTTTTAAAAAAAAAAAAAGAAAGTTTGAGAGTTTTCTTCCCTTCGTGTTTTTGTACTGCTTCTGCCGTTAAAGCGCACAAAGTGAGGAGTTGGGCCCCGGCTGAGCTGCTTCCCCCACAGTCACGGCCGCGCCCACTCTAAGCCCCTCCCCTAAGGCAGACCGTACCAAACTGAGCAACCCAGCTGCGGCCTTCAGTGTCAATGGGAACCGGGGCAGCTTCCCTACGGCTGCAGTGGATCATGTACGATTGCCCCCTCCCACCCGATCTTATGGTGAACGCCACGGAAGTTATGTTTAACCACCCACCGATTCAAAACTACTGACTCAAGGTCTGATCCGATATGTAACTATATTAATGACTTTGGAGGAATTTCACACGGTGACCTTAAATCAGTTTTCAGGTGGGGAGCATATTTGAGTTTCTACGTGTATTTATACTGGTCAAAGCCTGACGCCGTCACATCAATACTGACACCTCACAGTCACTTCCTGGTCGATTGTTTCACAACTGTAGTCAGATAATCTCACTGCACTGACTTACTTAAAAACCTCATGGTAAAAATATAACGTATGCCAAGGATATTGTTAGGACAGTATTTAAGTTAACATGTCAATAAACCTTTTTGGTAAATCTATCAACTTCTGAGTACTGCATAAATTACTTTTTTTTTTAAGCTGGTTAATATTCTGAAGGTAAAGGTGTTCACCACCATTGAAACAGAAGAGGATACATACACTTGGGTGTCTTTAAGGTTTCTACTAAAACAAAGAAAACGCAGAATATAAAAAATAGAAATATCCCCATTTTATTAAATGAGATACACCATACAGTTAGAAATATCCAGTCATTTTTCCGCGGAGCTGAGCTCCACACGGTCCCAGCTGTTGTGGCAGTGAATGCTGCGATCTGAAATTCAATAGGGCGCTTCCAAGCAAGACCCCTCCCATAATCGCCACGACAACCCCAAAGTACTTGTGGCGACCGGAGCCTCGGCAGCGGCCACTACCGAAATCAAACAAAGCCTTTGGGTGCCCCGGAAAGTTCCTCAGAGCTTCTCATGATCTTCTTAGCAAAAACATAAAAACACCCCAGCAGTCCTGTGAGGCTACACAATGAAGAAACATGTCATCATCACATCAACTCGCACAGACACATCCACAATCCGACACACTCATTAGTACACTCATTAGTACAGCAGAGGACATGCTGAATACTTCAGAGGGCTGGCAGCTCTTAACAGGCGGTCCTGTGGGCACTGCCTCCATAGGCCCAGAACTCATGGGGCACAGTCCAGTTTCCCCAGTGCCTTGTGGTTCTGTGGCGTGAGAGTTTAAAAACTATCACCAGGGTCTCAGGGGTCAGATCGCCACCAGGTCTCTTCTCTGAGGGGACCAATCCCACGTCATTCCGTCTCCATAGGGATCGTGGCCAGAAGGCAGAAGAACTCGAGTCAACCAATGACTGAGAGAGAGAGACAAACGGAATGGTATACCATCACATGGTTATTTAAAATATTAGTTTTGTCTAATATTGGAGCACAAGTGTCTGGGTTTTCTTTCCAAATTTCCTAATATGATATTTTGACTGCACCTTTCACCACCAATGGAGTGCATGTTTGCTCTCTCAAAGTAAAGGACATAAGTGAAAGTAGTTTTCTTTTTTTTTTTCTCCTGCTGCATTTCAAATGGTTCATTAAACCCTGTTGTTAGTTATGTTTGATGGCTATAGGCTGGATTGTCTTGCTTCATTTAACCGCAAGCTCTCATTCCTTGGTTATCTTGCCCTGTTATCCCCTTCACCAGTCATTGCAGAAGAATGCTGAGACTCACCTTCTCTTTTCCACACCTAAGAACACCTTCCAATTGTTAAATATCCCAAAATGATGTGGGTTCCGGAAAACCTGTCGAAATTAAAATATCAGGTATATTACCTATAGCTTTGAAGAGCATTTGGAATTTCCAGATGTGGTTATAATATTTATCCTTAAAATTAACAATCAAGTAATTTCTAGTGACCACTATAGTGTGGCAGTACTTTTTACCCCAGCTTTAGACAATATCTCTTGAACTAACTTTCTTTTAGTGCAATAAAATGTGTACTAAAAGAGAATGGCACAGATTAAACCCGCAATTAGCCGATGAGAAAATCAACCATATTGTTGCTACCAACTTGTATGCACTGAACTCGTCAATGACCCGGTCGTGTGTGTGTGTGTACGGAACTCCTGCCATGCCCATGCCTCACCTTCCCTATCTGCTTTAAACGCTGGGTCTCTTTTCTGTTGATGTGTCTCTCGATGCTGGTCTCGCCTCGGGTGATAAGTATGGCGTGCCAGAGAGTAAGGCCTCCCAGAGCTACTGCCACTGAGCTGTAAGGAGAGCCAATCACAGAACACCTCTTACTATGAGGAACATACCAGCCCTATATATCTGTCCATATCTGAGTACAGTCACTTGGGTCCCTATCCTTGCTTCTGGAGATTTGTAGGTTCTTCTGCTTTTAAGGTGCTTTTCCACTTTAAAATAAACCAATTTCGATCCATGAAATTATTAGGGGAATTAACTGTGTAATCGACTGCTTTAATGGCTTGATTATGTGTTAAGAAACAAAGAAAACCAGCCGATCCTGAGGTTCTTAGAGACTAGGGTTGGGGGGCCAATGGTGTAATGGTGTTGGGAAATTCCCAAATGTGGAATTTCCCAACTGGGTCTCTCGAGTCACTGTTGGTTCACTTGAATACACTCCTGATACACTTGCCTTAGGGCCAGTGACTATACCCCCCTGCTTCAGGCTACAGAGTACAACAGGAGAGCTGGTCAAAGGAGAGGTGCATCTCCCACCGATGACCAGCAGTAGTCTATGGATGCCTGGGTACGCCACATTATGTTTGCGTAGCTTTGTAGGTAAATTTGTAAAAATGGAAAATAAAAGTGTCAGCAGTGTGAAAACCAGGTTAATGCCACATTAATCCAAAAATACAAGAGTATGTAAACATTTGCATATAAAAGATAGAGACAAAAGTCTTAATCATACAGAAAAATGTAATGTAATGTAATGGATTCATGATGATGAAAACAAGCTATTCGGCCCATATAGGGCTTTTAGTTACAATCCTAGACACTAACCAGCACTGTGTCAAGGCTGGACTTGAATACCCAGAAGGTCTTTGCTTTTACTACATGACCCAGCAAGCTGTTCCACTCTCTGTAATTAAATACTTGCCAATACCTGTGCAGAATTTACCTTTGCCTAATTTCCATTTATGCCCCCTTGTTCTATGGACAGAATGTATCATAAAATACATTCTGAATTTGCTTTTTTCGATCCCTTTTATACATTTTAAAACCTCAACCAAATCCCTTCCTTCTCTCCTTTATTGAAGACTTTAGAGATTAAAGAACATTTCATGTTAAACCTCATACTAACAATCAAATTTGTCAACTTTTCAGAAACATCAGTTATTAGAATGTATTACCTTGTGAGCACCCACAGGTAAATGATGCTCTTATGAAGCACCTTTTCCTTGAAGGTAAAGGGAGGCGGTGGTGTCTGGTAATAGGTCTTCAAGGGCGAAAAAAAGGAAAAGGATTAAAGAAAACATCCATCTTTGCCATTGTAATCTCTGCCTTTCTTTTTAAAACAACCAATCAAAACTGGACATGCGGTGTCATGCAATAGGCATCTGCAGGGCTGCTTGTTGTGCAGTCTTAAGGTTTGACATTTCAGTGGGGAAGGATTTGAGACCATTGAATGACTGGGTGTAACATTCACTTTGTGCTTGTATCACTGTTAATAAAATTACACAGCATTCCCAATAAAGGTACCAGTCACGTGATTGAACTGCTTACAGGTCTCTATTCAGCCTGAGAATGTGGTTCTCTTGGGGTCTCTACAAGGACTGCTGATGTCCTTACAAACAACCCCATCACATGCAGCGAGCAGATGGCTCTTGAAATGCTTTAGCCTGGAAATTACAATCCACTTTCACCTACTGTAACACAAAGCCATACAAAGTACACCAACAACATCCACAGTCAATCATGTCTATGTCATACAAGGGTAGCCAATCAAAAGGGGGTTCGGCTGTGATCTACAGATTCACCGGACTTTAATTCGGCAACCAGACATTCAAACCAGCTCACACACGGTGAGGATGGATGGGAGGAAGAAGTATGGAGTCTCATCGACCAGATTATTCTTTCCTACAGAGATTATAATGTTTTACAATTTTTTGGAGGTACCCCAGACTTTGAGGAGCAAAAGTGAGCTGAGAAATGACACCCCCTCCCCCAGGCCATCCTGTTATAGCTAATTAAGCTAATTAACAGCTAAAATCCAACTGGAGGACAAGCAGGGGCCAGGTGGAAGGTGCTGGGGGGTGTAGCTCAGGCATGTGGGTCGGGAACTGCCCAGGCTCTCTGCACTACCTGCCCGGTCACCATTCCTGGGGGCAGGACCCTAAAAAGCAACCCTGCCCCTGTCACCACTTCCCCTTGGGTCTCCTCCACACTTCTGTAGCTCTATTGGGACACAACGTGAACAGACGGCCAGGGGTTAATTGACAGCTGACCTGGCCACACCCACATCTGCCAAGAGGGTGCCGGGGCCTAGAATTGGCCTTGGGGTACACCCAGATACTATGCCCTTATGATCTCAGCTGGGTGAGACCTCGGAGGCTATTGCCACAGACAGATATGGGGAGAAAACACGCTGGGAATAGCCTGACGACAAAATCATGTCATTCCTGGAAACTTTTCACACATCACGAAGAGTAGTTGGCACTGATGTACACTGACTGTTAGGGAACTGTATTCGGCATCACCACCTCAGGATACCATTGATTCTTACCATATTAAGAATGTGATTTACAATTACTGTGTTGCTCAAACATGTAAAATCCCAAACTGTCCCAGTCCACTTGGCTGTTTCTACCTGGTCATCATATTTTGGTTTCTCTTTTGATTCTCTGCTGATGAACCACATAAACATTTAAACTCTCCCACAACTGAATTGACTCATTTTCTTCAGCTGTTCTTTTCTTTGCTGTGAAACCTGCATCTTGTTGCCACTGTGTCCATCATCTTCCATGGCTTGCTGACTCCAGCGGCTGTGGTTCTACACAGCTAAACAGCTGCTGGCACAATTCCTGAGAGTCTATTCTTCATTGCCAGCTGGCATTCCCTCTTGCTTTGGTTAGCAAACCTTAATGCTGAATAGGATTCTGGGTGCGTTTTTCTCACTACCTAGGAATTGAAAATCAGCTGAAAGAATTTCAGGGACTTCCAAAAAGCTATTATTTCAGCTGGTGAGACCTTCGCCAGGGAAAAGGTCGCTGTGGCATCCGGTGTCTTGGAATTCCCCTAGCAACAAAATGATGAGGCAACTGGTCCGCTAACATTGATAGTGAGCCCATAGACTTGAATAATTTGTAGTTCATCAGTGGCAATACACTTTGTCTGGATATTATACAAGTATTTTCTCAGTAGTCTGGAAGGGTCATTTGGCATGGTAAAGTGCCACATTAAAATTATTGAGCTTCTGAAATGTCCACAGGCCCACAGATTGTAAAGACACAGGTTGGTTTACTAATCCTAAGCGATGAATATCCTGATCTTTATAACTGCATTGATTTTAACATTCCATTAGCACTGTCTGTTCTCTGTTTAGCCTCTCTGTTCAATAAATTGTGTTTAGTATGGTTGGTTTTTTCTCTCCATACAAGTCAATGATGGATTCCTTCCACTTTGTCTCCAATGCTAATGGCCTCAGATAAGTTACCCAGATGTTTGGCTTATTCCATTAAAGTAGTGGACTGATTCAGCAAGATTGCAAGAGCCATGTCTCAGTAATAATCATAGCAAGAGCAGTTACTGTGTGCAGACAGAAAATCTCAGGACTCCAGCCTCATAAGCACCTGTAATATGTAAACAGTCAGGAGTGACTGTGAAGCCACAAACATGTTATGAAACGAGAGTAGCTTGTCGTTTTATTGTATATATCAATTACACATTAACTTGGGGTTGTTCCATCTTACCCATAAGCAATTTTACTTCATGAAATATCTGTCAAGATAACAGGGTAAGATAACAGAGTCAGTCGGTGACAGCCATGTACAAAGTCGAGTGCGACTCCGGTAACACACTGTGATGGGAAGGAAAGGGGCCGGAGGGGTGGGCCTTCTCGACCGCGTGGCGACCGCGCGGCAACCGCGTGCTCACCTCAATGGCGCTGTAGGCGTCGACGAACATGCCTCGGGAGCTGAGGCTGCAGTAGACGCAGCCCATGGTCATGAAGAGGCAGAAGCAGAAGAAGTAGCGGTGGTTGAAGTGGCCGACGCAGTTGTTGAGCCAGGCTGAGCGGGGGGACGGGTCAAGGACAGGCGGGAAATGAAAACAGACTAAAGCGGCTATCGCGCCATCACCGCGCTGAACGATCACCAGAAACTGGAGAAACAAGCCTTCAGTAAACAATTACCAAACTCCCCGAAAAATGGTATGAGTAATGGTATTATCCATTTCCCATAACATTATGGTATTCTCACACTTGTCTCACTGACAATTGCGAATGCAAAAGCAGCAAAAAAAAGAGAGCAAAAAATCAGAATTGTGCATTAAGGCCTGTAGTGTCTGTCTATGCACCGATTATCTTTTTTTTAGCTCAGTAGATTTGTTATCTTTGACTAAATGGTATGCATACATTCTACTATCATTATTTACCATCAGTACAGCAGTTGAAATATGTTATGTAACCAACTGAACTCACTAGGAATGTCTAAGAAATATAGCTGACTGACAGCACAGATAAACAGACAGGTACAGTGGACTTTCTTTAGAGATTTATCTTTTATGTAAAGGAGTACAGGCACCCTGTTTTTGGGGCCTCTGGTATCTCTGGAGAAAGGATACGGCAGTGATGATCCATCTTCAGCACACAGCTGCAGGGGGAGAGAAGGAAGAGAGGAGCGATTTTACTACAAGGACCAACTCGTCAAAACCAGTCTGACACCTCTGAGCTCATTCCTGGGGCAAGACCAGTCAGAGCTTCTCATCGTTCAGCTTGTTTTGCGGCAATAAGATCCGTGAAGGCCCTCACCGAGATTGTATCTGCTGTGAGGTCAGTTAAGGCCATGCTTACTTTAAACCTGTTCTTGCTTCAAAATCTTATGTCAACTGTCTAAAGATACAGTTTTTGCAGCAGGACTAATCAAGCTGACCCAGTTCTGTGAAAACAATCTGAAGAACCTGTATATGCCCTGCATGTCAATGTACTCAAAAAGTCAGCAAAAAACATTCCTGTGTGTGTGTGTGTGTGTGAGACCCCTGTTACCTGTTGCAGATGCTGCAATGATGCGTCCTAGGTGGTTTGGGAATAATGCACTTTTTGCAGATGGACACAGACGGTGTGTCACATTTTACCTGTTGAATTTAAAACAAAGGAAACTATATTAAAACACACAAAGCTTTCGCATTGCCATATCTGCATTTCCCAGAATTCCCTGTTCGGTCCTCTCTTCAGAAACTCTTACAGGGCATTGGATGGCATGTGTACCTTTGGGGGGTGGCCAGGGGAGGTGGTGGTGGCCTTATAATAGTGGAAGACGATCATCACCAGGTTCCAGTGGCCAAAGCAGAGGTGCCACGTGGCCCAGGGGGCGGGGTAGGTGCTGACGACCGTGGGCAGCACGAAGGAGTAGACGATGATCAGGACGGAGCTGGTCAGAACGACAACCAGACACACAAAAACCTGGAGAAGAGGAGAGGGTGGCATCAAACACACATAGAACAGTGAGACAAACCGCAAATGAAAGACAAGAATAGGCAGACACACAGAAACAAGAAGAGCAACCATGCAGTGACTCTCAACCCAACATCAGCATTGTATTTTGTAGGAAACTGCAATATGTACAAAAAATAAATAAATAGTTTTGTGTGTATACTGGTCTGGATAATGGCATCTGCTAAGCAATAAATAGTATAATCTACAGTATCGCATATAAGATCTTTCTACATGGACATGGCCTTTGAGTGTCCATTAGGGGGTCAAGCAGCAGCCAATTATGTACCATCTATAAAACTATCCACATGATGCAGATGTGTACATATAACCAATAAAACTAGCTATAAATTCATAAACAGGACAGAATATTCCATCTTAGTTAAGGGAAATAGCGGATTGTAGCTTCAATGGTTGCCATGGTGACTTACCACGCCAAACCAGCGGGTCAGGTGGTCCACCAGCCAGTACACTGGCTCGAAGAGGGAGTCTACGACCACGTCAGAGTTGGTGGTCTCGCTGAAGCAGAGGGAGCGGAGCAGCAGCCTGCTGTAGAGCCACAGCTCCCCCAGCCGCTTGGAGGGCTTACTGCGTCCCTGTTTCACACACGACCGCAGCCATCGTAGGAGCAGCCGCATGGCTCGCCGGAATAGCCAGCTCCCGCTGGGCATCCCCCGCCTGCAACGCACAGCCAGAGACAGACAAACTGACAGGCATGTTCACAGACAGGGAGACTGACAGGTGGACTGACCCAATCGCAAACAGAAAGACTGACATACTGGCTGACCTGAGCACATTGACTTACTTGATAACAGACGGAGAAAGTTATCCACTTCAGTTAGACACTGAACAGACAAAGGCTGACACAGTAACTAACCTGTTCACAGACAAATGCTGACACACTGACGAACAAACAGAAAGACCAGACCACAGAACTGACACACTGACTGACCTTTTCACAGATGACTCTCACCTCTGTCTGCAGAGAGAAATGTTCTCCTCCACCATACATTTCCAAAAGGAAATTGGATAATGGGTCCAATGACAAATCAGAACTCGGAAAACGGTTTGTTTCCCGTTTCCCATTCTCTCATTGTGAAACAAAAATCGAATGGCCGTTACATACATGGACCCACAACAAAACTGACACACTGTCTACCTTAACTGCCCATAGAACCAATGAGACACAAGAGCCTTCACATCCACATTTAGCCAAATGAAGCATCCACTCTCAGTCCAGCAAACATCAAATTCAGTTAAAACAGCAGAATGCTCATCATAGCCAGCGTAATTCCTGGGGCACACCAACCCAATGAACCTGACCAGTCAACATGCAAGAGTGGAGATAGGACCTCATGAGACCCATCAACCAAGATATTAGATGTAACATCCTGAAGACTCATTGTCAGCCCAAGCCAACTAGAAACATAAAGTACACTGGGGTGCCATTGATGTGTATAATCTGGATGGAAAGGAGTACCATTCAGATTTCACAGGAGTAGATGGTTTCAGCTTTTGCAGGAAGTGAATAAAGAGAAGCATAATACAGCAGTGCTGTACAGAGGCACTTGCTTCAAAAAGCCTTTTTATTTGAATGTTTTGCACTACGGTCAGAATTAATTTACCACTGGGACACCACTGAGAACCAGTGCTTTAGCTATGACCCTTCACCCTTCCTGTAATACTGCCTATTATTTTATTTTTTTATCTATTTTATTTATTTATTTGTTGTGGGGGGAGGGGGGGGGCATTAATATGGCACATAAATGGGAGACATGTGGGACCGGCCTTTCCTCTTTGGTTCCTATAAGCCAATTACACTGGGTGGAGAATGAGATCCCTCCCCTAAGCTGCTCAGGTGGAATTCCAGAAATTCTGTAGAGATAAAGTCTTGGCTTTGCTTCTGAGTTTAAATAAGAGGTTTGGATGACTATGATAAGGCTACTTTCTGAGCCTTAATAATAACCCAACATGTAAGTATTAGTATTGTTGCTACTGTAAACCATTAATCAACTTCATCATTAACATGATTATTTTGTTTTCATATTATGTGACTATAAGGCTCAGGAAGAGGAGCAGACCATTTTGGAGAGAACTACTCCCTATTATCGAATACATGTCCTCTGCTATATGCTTTTAGTAGTACATAATGCATGTGTATGCTTTAGATTTTTGTCTAAACTGCGTCACATTCAAACGCGATGTTAACAAACGAAAACACTTGGAATCTAAATGACTGACAGTGACACGCACCGTCACATAACTATATTGTGGTCTGCCGAATATATTTACAGCTAGGCCACATCGACCTGATTTTAATATATTCTTCCGGTGATCGTGATTCTTCATGCACAGCGCGATGTTATGGGTGAATCGAGTTGAATCAGAAAGTGTCTGCACTGCTGACTCACAGTATAGTATAGGAAGCACGCTTATATAAGGAAGGGCAGCTATAGCTAAGACACAAGTGAATCCATGCAAGGCCAAGCCAATCGGATGGTTAAACTAATACGTCCTGGCACGAGGGATTACCTACTTTTATCCTTTGTTGGCTAGTCAATAATGTAATACAGTGCTTAGACCCTAATATACGTAGTAAGTTTGCTAGTCACTGAATCCCTCAAAAGCACAAGCTTTGCCTTCCATGGAAAGCATACTGTTGAGACAAGATTTCACTTAAGACATTTCATAATTCTTTAATCTTTCCATTGTTTGTACATTTAGCTTTATAAAAACGAGGATACCCTAACACATGAAAACAGCCAGGCATAACAGAGTGTACTACGAATAACTGTAGCAACAAACAGCAATGTTCTGCGGCAATTTATTGTTAGCTAGCTAGGGTTTGCAACATGTATTCGTAACATCTTAATGATGGTGTCACTGACTGAGCCGGTTTCATTACACAGCTCCGTTAGAAAATGTAATTAAATAGGCTCGTTTAAGGTGTGAGCAACGGAAGTGGAGTAATTGTCTGATATTTTGCATATTTCACAATCAGCTGACTGGTGGGCACTTTGCTGACTGATGATGCTCCTGGAGTTAGCAGAACTGGCAGTGGACTTGTTAGCAAGATACCAGGCGGGACAGCGTCAGTCTATCAACGACAGCCGGGGTCTCTAAAAGTAAAATACATACTCACCTGAGCTACAGTCGATGGACGTCCCACCGTTAACAACCTGCTTATTTAAGCCATGATTAATCAGCTCAACTTCATTTCCAAACGTAAACTGATTAAAATGAGATAAACGTAGCAAGCTCTATTATCTCCAGCAGCCCCTTACACGACGCATAATGGCACCGGAGCATTGTGGGAACTGAAGTTTTTTCTCACTTCCGGACATTTTACCGTAACAAAAAACTAATTCATCGTTACATTTATTATAGGTGGTAAGAAATCTCAACCAATAAACGAGGTTAGAATATGGGACAGTTGTAGATTATCATTATGGGAACTGTTTCTCTTCAACACCCTGTGTTGTTGACGTGCACGTGCAAAGACTCCAGGATATATATTTTTTAATCACTTGTACATCAGTCCAGTTCCAGCATCATTTCCTTTTTTCATGCTTATATAAACAGGGTGAATATTTCATGATCAAAGCATCATTCTGAAGGATCATACAAAAGCAGGCAAATCAGTTCGCTTCTTTTAAACCCCCTTGATTTGCCTATTGACTGAAGCCAGGTGAATATAGTTACCACTGTTCCTGAATTGGAAACCTGATCAACCATCAGTATGCATTGGATCTTACTGAAACAAAGCCCATTTCTTATGTCTTTTTAGCTTGTAGGCAGTTTCTGTAGCTAGGTAGAGTGGTTTGGCTTTAAGGACAGGAAATACTGACAAAAAACTATCATAATCATGGCAGTACCACAGTAACCTCGCTGGTCAGGATCATAACCAACACCACTGGGAGTCTGACCAGGCTTACACACAGATGAGTTGACCCCAAGGGATGTGCTTTGCTAATGAAACAATAATCAGTTACTTCTTTAGATACATTATAAACTTTTGCAACTGGGGGCTCAATTTGGGGTGCTGGCACAGCCACTGACCTACAACTCAGCTCGCCAAACCTAACCACAATCAGATTGCAGGGCTATTAGCAGAGAAAAATTCACAAATTCCCTTTCATGGTGCAATAGAGTTGGGCTTTTTGAGGTCAGAACTTGTGCCAGAGTAACTAAATGGCACTCCCAATATATATTACCATTTAAATAAATGCTAGTCATAGATCAGCATCAGCTCAGTGTGTGGGCCATGTCACATTTTTAGTCCTGCTTTTAATCAACCAAAACTTTATTTCTTCTGCAAATGAATAACCTCCAAATTTGTGACAAAAGAAACACTGATAATGTACATAAATCCAAAGAAGCAAAATATTTTAGTCAAAAATATTTTATTTGGTTCGGGATAATATATTCAGAGTCTTCATAACAGTGCTGTAAATTACCATTTGTAATTAAGAACATTTACTTCAAAATCCCGATTGCTTTATTTCTGTGACTTGTGTCAACTTACAAAAAAAAACAAAAGAAAAAATTATGTAGTCATCATGTCAGATGTAACCATCTCCCAAGTCTGTCTCCAAGAGTTGGGAAATACAGCCATTTAACCCAGTCGTACACAGGGTGTGGCCCACATTGTCTTGGGGGGGAGGGAAGGGGGGGGGGGCTGTGTTGAAGCTGTGTGTTCCTCGAGGAAAGGGAATGCTAGTGGGGACCGCAGAGGAAACCAGAACATCCCCTCAGGCCTGGAGGTACTCCGGCTGCACCCTGGCCACTTTACGGAACTCCTTGGCATGAGTGCGAGGGCACTGCATCTCACACCAGCTGATCGGAACCATCTGCACACCTGCCGTGCAAATAAAATGGCGGGGAAAACAGAAATAAATTATCATTATAGGACGCACGAAAGCACGTTAATGCGGACTCTGCTAGACTGCCACCAAATCGCCCTTATCTAACCTCGTGGAAACAATTTGCCAACTTCAATGTGGTATTGCACGTCTGGCATCATTTTCTAGATACCTTTTGGTGTTATTCCGTGTACTGAATGACTATGTGTGATTGCTTATCAAATGTTACTTCCTGCATTGCTTGGATTACATTCAATGACATTTATAATCTTGTCTTGTACTTCTGCTCACCCCGCCCCGCCTGAACATGGCTACTCACCTGCCTCACTGTGGGCCACCACCACACCCAGCTCGTTCTCCGCTGTGGTCAGCAAATAGTTGGACTGAACGTCACCCAGAGAGATCTGAGCCCTGGTCAAGGTCAACACCAGCCACAAGCCAGCTGACTGAGAGCAACAAGGGCCATAGCAGAACACAGGTGAAGGGTCATCACCTAGAGGCTTAATACAATAGATCGACACAGATGCCACAATCT
Organism: Anguilla anguilla; assembly: GCF_013347855.1. Lineage (NCBI taxonomy): Eukaryota > Metazoa > Chordata > Actinopteri > Anguilliformes > Anguillidae > Anguilla > Anguilla anguilla. The sequence continues at coordinate 17,164,431 of NC_049202.1, forward strand.
TCTAAATTAATTATACGTTACTCACACAGGGTTCCGATCTTTTTAAATGTTTAATACGTACATCTGCATAGCTAGTATTGTAGTGTGGCTGCAATGTCTATAGCTGGAGACACCCTGAGCATCTCCTTCAGCCTATGGGCACTATGTCGATGCCAAACATGTAAGTGCATCTCATTTCAGTGAATTTTCACAGACAGCCTGCTGCTGAAAGGATACCACTTTGGCAAGGACAATGTCTCCAGGCCGGAAACTTTTGTACGTCTCAACCTGAAAGGAAATAAACCGAACAAATGAGCAATTACACATCACTATGCTGTACACCCATCCGATACACACAATAAATGTTGTTTGTAATTTGATTTTTTTTTTTTTTTTTTTTTTTTTTTAATGAATGAAGACTCTTTGGGCCATTGGGTATACCTTGTCTTTTTCCGTTGCTCTAACGTCTTCTTTCCTGTTAAAGATAGTCATTAAAATTCATCACTTGACGACAGATCATTTTTGTCAGCCAATTCATCGTCACTTCACTTTTGTCTTCAATGAACAGTCAATCAATCTGGAGCTATACTACAAAAATGAACAACACGATGATAAACTATACTTTTATCAAACAAAATGCATGATTATATCTAGCAAGGCACAAAAGCATCTTAAATCCCAGTTACCTGATTGTTCCTCTGAATCTGTCCTTCAGAGGTGTGGAACCAACATACAGGATGTGGACTTTAGCAAACCTTGGATTGATACTAGTAACCTAAAAGATACATGAACTACAATTGAAAAAGTGTACAAACTGCGTAGTATTCAGTTATTCCTGGATTCATGGATCACATAAATCATATAGCATGCACTACATTGTGATTCACAGACTGGAAAACATGTCGATATGAAACAGGAGTTTAAATTTGTTACATAAACTCAGAAATTGTGTCCATTCACTTACCTTGCACGTGACTATAGCGCCTACATCAGGCAGCAATTGTGCCTCTGTTTCTCTCACAACAGATATTACAGGAAGCTGAAAACAAACAATTTCATATAATGGGCTCAACACTGCTAATCTAATTATAGTACGGCTCATATGAGAAAATTATTATCAGTGTGCATGCATATACAGTATGTGTGTCTCTCCCTCTTGGGAAGATGGTTTTGTTTTGCAGTGGTTTCCAATATCAGCAATAGAATATGTAAATGTGAAAATATGTAAAGTCATTTAACCTAAACTGCTTCAGTATATATTCAGCTGTATAAATGTATACTATATAAAAAATCAAAAGCTGTGTAAGTAACTCTGGATAAGAGCATCTGCTAAATGCCTGTAATGCAATGTGCATAATAGTTTTAATGTCCATAACAGGAAAAAAGACAGTCAATTGCTGATCACACACGGACCTCTTCTCCTTCATTTTTCCTCAAAACATAGCCAGCAAGAGAGGCAAAGATGTAACCATGTCGCAGGTAGGTGCCTGTCCCTGGAATACAGTCTTCTGTGCTGCACAGCCTCTCCCCTTCATAAGAAAAAAAAAAAATAAATTAACAGAACCCCCCAATTTTGAAAAAAGAGATGACTGTCGCTAGCAATATTCGAATTTCAGATAACATGCTCTGTGCAAATACACAGTAAATTCAGAAAAAAATGTTAAATTTGAATAATCACTACCAAGACAACTATGTAATCATATATGAATTTCATAGGAAACTACCTAACAAGTGCTTATGCGATAGCGTTCATGAATAGAGGTGTATAGGTAGAACTCCCCGTCGCGTTAATTTACTTGCATTTACATCAGATTAAAAACCTTAAATAAACTAGGTGTTTTTGTACGAAATCTGCCCCGGGCAACGAGGCGGGTCGAAAAGAAAGTTGATTTGTATGATAAGTTAAGCCAGAGAGTGAGTAAGCTAGCGAACAGGTTAAAAACCCACTAATTGCCTACGAGTTATGAATACGTTGAGTCACTAGCAAAATCAGTGTCTACCATGGACCACAGCCCTTAATGTCTGTTACACAATAACCGATAGTCAGTTTGGCGTTTAAAAAGTACAAGATGAACACACGACACACCCTGCACACAGCGTTCACTCAGCTATCTAACTTAGAAGTTGGCTAGTTAGCCTTTTAGCCACACATGATGATTTCAGCATACGCCCGAGAAGCATCACGAGAGCACGTGTGTGAAATACGAAAGGGCGAAAAGTGTGATCCAATCACATCTGCTCAACTGCCTCTACATTTAGACTTGTAAAAAGGCAATAAAAATGGGATAACTACATTGAAATGTTTACTACCAAGACTCACCTGGAACACACAGCTTCATAGGAGACATGTTTTCAAGAAGACCTATCTTATTTTTCATTGGACAATGTAGTAGACGTGAAATATTGGTCACGTGGTATTAACCACGTTGCTATTTTACTACGCCATATTTGTTGTGGCAATACTGAACTATTGAACTACAACATGCCTCAATTTCCAGTAATGTTAAGTATTTTCGGATTGCAGTCGTTAAATGTTACAATATTTAAAACGGGGCTGATTACAAGTTTGAGTGACGATACAAAAACGGCTCAAGCTGTGTGGGTCGGGGTCTTGTTGCCGGACAAGGAAGCCATTACTCTGAGCAGACTGCCACATCATATGATTTTCATACTTAATGTATAAATATCATGAAATTCCCCAGTCTATCATATATAAAGTGTGACATCTTAATTATCTAGGATTACCTAATAAATCAAATGTTTTACATCCTGCATGTTTACACCACATATTAGTATGGAAGTACATATTTGTAAAATTTGAGGCAGCTGCAGCCATAGACCAGGGCTTTAAGTTTTCAAACTGTTGCAGTGAATCTCCTAATCAGTTACAGCCTTTGTAATTCTTCCCTGAAGAATAAATTAACATATTTGAGGATTGGCTTCTTATCATTTTCTCTGTCGCTAGACTCTTAATTTTTCACAAATGGTCCAGTATCAGTGACCAGGCGTGAATATTCAGCAATTAAGACCCAGCTTAAGTCTATAATTAATTGATTAATTATTATTAATTTATAATATTTATTTATTGGGGGAGGAGGGGTAAAGGAATATGTCAGTAAATTAGTGAATTTCAGAAAATAAATTTCCTTTCTGCAATGCTTCATTCGTCCACAAGAGGTCCAGGCTGCTCCAATTTTAAAGAAAAGGTTTCAAACTGGTGTGACCGACGACCTTTGGCACACATTCCACAATTTCACCTTCACAGTATGGTACACTTTTTCTGGAAAATTATTCCTGCTGCAATTTTCCAGATGGTTCAGTAATATCGCAGCAAATCCCAATGAACAAATAATTCATACTTTGGTGTTTTTTCTTCTTCTGGTGGTTCCTTCCTACTGCTTGGGTGTTGAATCCTGATCATGCCAATGCTGACAGCCACAATGCCACCCAGGCACTGTTGGGTTCAATTGGCAGGGTAGTGCCCATACAATTGCACAAGGATTGTTACAGCATCTGTTCATGAAGTGTACTCATCCTGTACTCATCATGCGCATAATACAAAGTAACTACACAGCTCAGCATCTAGGAGGAAAGTATGCCCCGCTCTGTCAAATTCACAGTGGATATGAGAAGAGGTAAAAAAGAATTTTTTTAAAACTTCACTTTTTAACTTTTCAGCAAGAAATATATACCACATTTATTAGATAACCCAAATAACATAAGTGATCAACAGCCAGATAGCACTGGAAAGAGCAGGGCTAATGAATACACACATACTGGTAAACAAATAAAAAAACAAAGCCATAACAAATGTTTAAGGTTTAAAACACTTTAATCTCTACATCAGTCTTGTTAAACCTTTTGCTGGACAATCTTTTGAGAGGGGCATCTGGCGTATCAGTGCTCATACAGGGTTCATGCAGTACAAGGGCAGTCAACGATGACTGGATGAATTCCGGAACAGTGTGTGGAGATCTCTCACGTGACACTAACTTAATACAGAAAATCTCATGCAGACACTCTATACACTGCGAAATCAGCTTCAACAAGCCCACAGTAACAAGGTGTGACATACTGACACACAAAACAAAACGCAACACAGAGGTACAGTATGTATTAGCACAGGGGAAGAGGGGATTAGAGGGGTGTTTTTGCCACAGCTCTCAAAGGGGATAAAAGCCAATGCCCTTTCTGGGTGTAACTGGCTCTATGATTGTGGTCACAAGATTGACAAAAGACAGTTTTCCTCTTCCCTGTCTTGAAGCTCTGGAATGTGCAATACAAAAAAAGTGAGGAAAGACAACTCTGCTGAATAAAGTGTCACTATGTGCACCAGGTAGGTCAGAAAAATACAGTAGGACACCCATGTGCAATCTCATTTAGAAATCACACACCTAAACATTCTAAACAAGAAAAAAAAAAAACAGGGACTGCAATCACTGTTGTAATTTCCACGTGCTCTGACACAGCAAAGAATGCCTTTGCTTTCCAACTAAATTACATTTTCATGTCAAAATTTCCCTTTTGTAATCCACAGCCCACTTTGAGTTTAAAATTTCAAGCGTATGTTACATGCAAACATTCTCTACGGTCCTCAGTATGACACAAAAGTACGAAACTGACGAAACAGTAAAATAAATACCGAAATTCAATAAAGGTTGTGGGCTGAAAGTGCAAGGAGGAATGCGGGGGAAGAAATGTCATTCGAGCACGACCTCAGATTGTGAAATGGATCCGTCTCGTTTTGAGTACGGTCCCTAATCTCTGCTCTGGCCTGCGAATATTCACACTTACTTACTGCACCTTCCTTATACTATTCATGTCCAGTGTATAATACTGATAACCCTTTCTATGCGTAAGTAGATAGTGACCTAGGAGAGAAGCGCTACATTGTGTTAGCATGTGTAGAGTATGTGTGCGGTGTGTGTGTGCAGAGCGAGTGTGAATCCCTATGAGTGAGAGCTGTAGAGTGCTGCCCTCTCATCCTACCCCCCCCCCCCCTCCACCCCCCTGCCCTGCCTCTAGGGTTCTCGGTCAGGGGAAGCCTTCTACTTCTTGGCTTTGCCCTGAGCAGCAACGGCCTCCATTGCCTTGCGCACGGTCTCCTCGTCTCCCAGGAACTGCATGGGCTTGACCGGCTTCAGGTTCTTGTCCAGCTCGTACAGGATGGGGATTCCCGTGGGGAGGTTCAGCTCCATGATGGCCTCTTCCGACATGCCTGTCGACAAGAACCGACCCCACAGGAAGTGAGAATCTATATTTCTACTCAACTACAGCTAACCGACTGAGAAAAAGAGGGACCCTGTCCCTGCTCCCCAAACACTAACCGCACTCCGAATAAATGTTTGCGGCTTGTTTGAAAACTTTTTGAATTGCATTTATTTTGAGTGGCTTTCTTGTCAATACTGGATTAATGCTATCTGGAAGTCTTCTGAGGCAAGCGGCATATTTTGAAATACAGAGGTCTCTTTCAGGCCAGGGTAAATATTTACTAGAGATATCAGGGAACTGAGGGCTGTTTTGTTGTTTAAAACTCAGAACACAGAGCAAAACTAAACAAACCTGCACTCTGTGTTGCAAAATATATTTCAAAAATTGTCTTTAAAGAGCACCAAGCAACCATTGTTGCATTCTGTGATTTTTTAAATAATGTGATTCTCTGTGCCATGTAATCTAGCACAAAAAGGTATCTTCTCTCATTTTTACTAGATTATATTGTATAGTCTAAGAACAGTGTTTCTCAACCCTGGTCCTGGGGACCCACTGCCCTGTATGTTTTAGATGTCTCCCTGCTCCAACACACCTGATTCAAATGAATGGGTCGTTATCAGGCTTCTGCAGAACTTGATGACGATCCATTAATTTGAATCAGGTATGTTGGAACAGAGAAACATCTAAAACATGCAGGACAGTGGGTCCCCAGGACCAGGGTTGAGAAACACTGGTCTAAGAATATTTGAGCACCTACATATTCCACTTAACATAAAAGTGTTTTGAAAAAATCTCCTAAAAAGTAACAGTCAGGTAATATTAATTTAATGAATGAGACATTTGGCTCATAAGCTAATATAAAAGCTGAGTTATATATAATGATATAATGGGTATACACAGTATAGCTTATAATTCAGAACAGAGAGGAAACAGTAGGGTTCCTAAAAGGGACTGCAGTGTCACAGTAGGGCACCTAATAGGGCCCAGAGTGGATGCATTAGGACACAAAGCAGGGTTCCGGAGAGGGCACAATAGCCGGCCTACCCTCCAGATGTTTGACGATGCCCCTCAGACTGTTCCCATGAGCAGCAATCAGGACTCTCTTCCCCTCTTTGATCTGCGGGACGATCTCCTCATTCCAGAAGGGCAAGGCACGGGCGATGGTGTCCTTAAGGCTCTCGCAAGAGGGCAGCTGTTCCTCCGTCAGGTCGGCATAGCGACGGTCCTGCAGGGAAACGTACAGTGCTGTCACAAAGCCAACAGCTGGAGGGACAGATATTTCAAGCTTAATAGGAAAAAGTTGTAAAGGGAGTCCATTCTTACCATTTGATTCTATAGTCTATAGCTTACGAGAAAGGTAATTTTAAGTAATGAAAACATTTGAACATCATTCATGTTACAAACAGACAAGGGATTATTCATATAGAGATACACCCCTGAAAATACTGTGTGTCATAGTGGTCCTTCTGAACTGGCTTGAGGGTAAACCCCTGGTCAAAATCTCTAAGGCAGAAGACACCATTCACATGCCTGCACTGATTTTCAGGGCTTAAGGTACATTTGCTCAATGTCAGATTAGAAGTGTGCTCTTTTCCCAACTTAGTCCTCAGTAAACCTCCTCTTAGCCTCAGGATGCCACACACACACATCCCATAACGGCTCCCTGCAAACACCAGAGCCGTTGTGGTTCAACACCTGTTGCTATAACGATGACCCCAAAGCTTGTCCAATAAGAACGCATGACACTGTGCCCACCCCCACCTCACAGAATGAAACAGCATTTCCTGAGCAACAATATAGATCTACCTCTAGGCAAGAGTCTCCCTAGTTCATGGTTAACAGAACAATTTTGCAACCACGGCACCCACAAATGGTATCGTACAGAACAGAACTCCAGCAATTACTCTCCAAGTAATGTAATTATAACCACACTTCCAGTAAATATACACGTACTATTAACATAAAATACTGAGACCCAGTTACCATTTCATTCCAATATCTGTATGAACAGAAATATCTTAACTGCCAACAGACTGAAGGGCAGTATGTGAATGTGCTAATATATCACTCAAGATACAGGAAATGCACCCGCTCTGATGGCACCAAAATTCAACAAAACCATGTTATACACGTTTTGAGGGTTACCAGGGCCACTCACCTTGCTTATGTTGGTATAGTAGTCGTGGTCAGGATCCATGGTGGGCGGGGGGATGTCGTAGGACCGCCTCCAGATCTTGACCTGCGCCTCCCCGTGCTTGGCGGCCGTCTCGGCCTTGTTGAGCCCGGTCAGGCCCCCGTAGTGCCTCTCGTTCAGCCTCCAGGTCCGGTGCACGGGCAGCCACATCTGGTCGATGTTGTCCAGCACAATCCACAGAGTGCGGATGGCCCTCTTCAGCACGGAGGTGTAGCAGACGTCAAACTCATAGCCGGCATCTGCAAAGGGGTGGCCAGGGAGGCAGATATAAAGTGGCCGTCGGTTAAGATATTATTGAACAGAAATTTAAATTTAACGCACTTTGATCCAACAGTATGAGCCTCCCTGAATTTTCAGTCAATACGCATCCCAATTTGGCTATCAGTTTTCAAAATGTGTTTATGACAGCCAAAACCCAATCTTTCTTCTGGGGCCTTTCCATCACTGAAATATGCTCGACAAATTTAGGATAGCAGACAAGCACACACCCTGTTAGATGTGTACTGCCACCTGCCACTTATTGACTTTGCGGGCCACAATCTGACACTACGGTCAATTAATTATGCATGGGCTCCTTTGGCAATGGGCAGGATACCACAGCACAGCAGACCAGAGCTTTAACTGGGGGGCACCAACCAGGAGGTCCAAGAATGAAACTATGAGCCTATGTGCCATAAATCAACCCTCTGTTGCATGTTTATTGCTAAAGTAATTCAAGTTCAGCATTTAAAATAACTATAACAAACTTTTAGTATTAGTGTGTCTTTTCAAGAGATTATAGTATACCTAACTTGTATTTTATGTGCATATACAATTAAATAACAAAACACCAGAGTAATAAAACAGCACAAGTGAAAAAAAAAAAAAAAAGATTTTACATCGCTATCCTGCAGCATCAGAAATGGACACCACCTTTACTTTGCGCTTCCCTAATGTTTTTAACGTGTATAAGTGGTGATGTATTGTTTTGTATACTTAATTTCTGCCATGATGTGTGTGTTTAACACTTGTAAGGCGTTTCCAGAGGGTAACATAACTTCTAGTACACAGTGACCAGAGGCAATTAAACACGAGTTTTGGTTCTGGCGCAGTCAATGCATCGCATGCACGTGCACGCTGACATCCTTGGAAAATTACCATACCGTTTGGCTGGGTGGTGAACACACTGAATACATCAATATGAAAAATCTTTTAAATATCACTGAATTTTCTTTAGAGAATAATCCGAAATGGCGATTGATAATATATTTTACGAAACATGCGGAGGTGGGGGATAAGGCTTGGCTGAAATCAGGAAGAGATTCCATGACACATGCAAATACAATTTATACAACCGGACTACAGGCCCTGCCGCAATACGTGTACGCGGTTTTCAGAACGGTCGAACCACTGTGTTCGGTTTAGATTGTCGCCTGCTGTGCTACGCTTATGATACAGACGTTGCGAGCTTTATTCGCATTCAGTGCATTCACGTCACGTTGCTTAATCATGGTTTTGTAATTTGTTAGTTCGCAAGGTCTCTCATCTGGCGACGGAAAACAAAAACGATTTAAAACAGCGTATGTTATTGCAAATCACCAAAGCATCACCTTTCAGTGCTTCCCCTCCTCTCTTCGCCTCACGAACCCCGGTCTCGCTCAGATCTGCGTCAAACCATCCGCAGAAGCGGTTCTCCTGATTCCAGCTGCTCTCCCCGTGACGGATGAGCACCAGTTTATACGCGGCCATTCCGATGAGTTCACTGTTCCTGCTGTATTTCTGAAGCCTGAAAAATACAACGCCCCTCTTTAATTGTAACAAAATGTTCGGTGTGATGATGAAGCCCGCAGCTTGACTCCTCCGGGACAGAAAAGGCGAAGGTATTTAGGTAACTATTGAACTTGCCTGAATGTGACGTAAAGACTTCCTGCACGTTTCCTCCAATGAGAATGCAGCGGGACTCCCTGTGTCCTCCGGGGAAACGTCGAACCCGCACGTCAACAGTGGAGCGGCTTGCTCCTCTAACTGAATGTGACCTTCAGTAAAGACAAGCGTGGATTCGAGTAGCCTAGCAAGGGCAGTCGCTATAAGCAGTTTGCTTTTGATCAACCAGTCCTTAATGTGTGTGTAATTTTGGTTTGTTCTTGTTTTTAAATGATTTCAATGTATCGCATGCTGTTTTAATTGAAGAAGCCTATATAAACTTGTCTTTGTTTTAGAATGTCCCCCCGTTAAGTTACATTAAATTAAATATTTACTTTTACAGTAATTTTGTAAAAACAAATAAATTTTTACAAGTCTATAATATAGTTCCTATTTTATTATTAAACGGGAAAGATTCCGGGGGATAAATAAGCCTATTTTTATTAAAGGATACACAATTATTTTGTTGCACAACCAGTCCAAGAATATGGGCAAAATCAGCAATATGTCTATCCTTAATTCAATTTTATTTGTAACATCTCTGGCATGGTAGACTACACATCTGATTTAAAAAGCTGCTTCTTTCTGTGTTGTATGGTGCGTGATCTTCTCTTCCTACGGAATCTGTACAGTTGCTCCCTGAAGTCTCTGTGGAGCATCGGGACGTAGCCAGAAGGTTCACACAGGCCCTGGAGAGGAAAAGTTTTAAGAGACAGTCATACCCATGAGCTTAAACTAAGAGGAGGTCTTTTTAGATGATGTCACCTCAGTGGTTATTAGACTGGGAAATGGCGGTATTTACCGGAAACTGGGAGTAGAATTCTTTGTATCCTCCATCTAGGACATACAGTTCTGGGTAAAAAAGCTGAGGGTAAACGTTGAGGCTTCTATCCAGCTTTCGCAAGTTTCTATATCTGGAGGAGTGGACAGGAGGCACATGAATAAACTACCAAAAGTTATAATTGTCAGATATTAGGGCATTCTGGCCAACCCTGGTACTGGGGAGCCACTGGACCTGCTGGTTGTTTTTCACCCGAAATACAACAACCACTTAGACCAAAGAAACCGGGTGAGGTTCATCAATTAATTGCTGAGTAACAACGACAACCAGCAGACCCTGCGGCTCTCCATGACCAGGGTGGGTCACTCCTGCTTACTTACAAAACAAACATTATTATTTCACCATATATCATATCAATGCATGGTAAACAAATGCCATTCTTGTCAAAAAGTGTTAGTGAATGCAGGTCTCTGTTGAAAGTAACTATTTACACATATCTGAGTAGATAAAGTCCATGCAGTGTTTGGGGAAAGATAGCACAGAGCAAGTATTTGAATACTTAATCTGGGCAGCAATAGAATGTTTGAAATTTAGATTCAAGACTGATCGACACCAAACACAAATTAAGAGATTTTCTCGATTTTGTAGCATGCATGTGTGTGTGATGATTTTTTTTTTTAATGTGAATTTGGTTGTGTGTTTGAGTTATTGCTGTGTGTGTGATTTGGATATGCGATTATGTGGTTTTCTGTGCGCATGTGTGTGTGATTTGAATATGTGATTGTGTGGTTTTATGTGTGCTTGTGTGTGTCGGTCTGTATCTGGGTCAGTGTGTGTTGATGGAGGAAGGTTTCACGTACAAGCGGGGACCTCTTTCAGTGGAATACTCGCAGTGAAAGACTATGAGTTTCCTTGGCAAGGGACCACCTGGCGGGGACCCACTCTCTAATGTGCCCCTTTGTGGCGTTTGTCCCTGAAAAGTACCCCCTTGGCTGGGAAGGCCTGTATCTTGGAGGGGGGCTGCAGTAGGGGGGCTGCTGGGAGACATTGTCCGGGGGGGCTTCTGGAACATGACAGTATCCTGGAAAAGAGCTTCCTGCAGCTGCACTTCAGAGTGAAGATTTATGGCCCCCTGTGTGGACACACAGCAGTAAGTGATATTTACTACAGCAAACTTCCATATTACAGCCTCCTGAGTAAGAGACCTCTTGGATTTTCAGATGAGTTAAATTAAATGTTAATGTCAATTTCTAATCGAGACTGACATCCTGGTGAAGTGTCAACTTTTACATGAGTGCAGTAGCCAACTACATTAACGATGGGTCCATACTTTCATTCTTGGTGCAAGCTAGGACTACTGGACGTCCCCCGCCTTATGTAAGTGATTTTTAGATAGGCCTAGTGTCAAACAACAATGAATGTATCTTATTCATTTCAGAATTTGCATTTTAAAAGGTATTCTAGGCTGATTACAGCACTTGGTGTTTGTAAACTGATTACGCAATACAGATTTCAAGTAATCTGTTACTACCCAACACTGGTTATGAGGGAATTTATTCCACCTGTTATGCCATATGTGCTATGTGGAATGTATGGCAAACATCGTAGTTTGTCACAACACAAGATTGCAGAATAAAATTTTTCCTTAACCAGCTGATTTATGTGCTGTTCATCGTGGAATATCTTTTCACACTTCAGTGCCTGAAAACCCTTTCCTAGTAATGCTTATGTATACTATATTGGAATTGCATTCACTACATCTGTCCGGCCATAAGCTATAGTGGCAGAAATGAACATGCACACCTTTATTGATATCGATAGAGTATCAGTTCACCAAGTGCTCCAAAACGATAGTAGATTTACCCTGATATGTCCCCCTTTAAATTCGTAAGGGTAGCGACAGTCTATGATGAGGTAGCTCGACACAACGCTCTTGTATTTTCCATTGACCAGAGATGCCACCTGCAGGACACAGTGAGAAATGCATATCATGTTCACGAGGAGAAAAAAGTCAACTGCAATAATTATTTATTAATGTGACGAACAGTTCTACAGAAAACAAAAACTGCTGTTTATGGCATTGGCAAAGATAGCATATTGCACTTTAGTTTAGTTTCCAATATGATTTTGCACATATTTGCCTCAAATGTTAACCACAAATGGTGGAATATAATATCATCTGTTTATAGGAATTTGCTTTCATTATGGTAAAAAAAAAAACTCTGCACTCACTGTCTGTGATGATATATACTGCAGATCCAAGTGTTCCCCTCTCTTCACAGGAAAGAGATGTGGCTACAGATAAATATACTCTTTCAGCAACAGGTACAGTTTAACACCAATCTTACATTTTTCACAGAAAAACCTGCTTTTTAGAGTGTATGTCCTGTTAGTTAAAAGATGATGGTACCTTTCAACAAATCATCGCTATCAGAATCAGAGAATTCATTATGAAGGCCATCAGATTGTGAACTAACAGGTGTATATTCCGCCATGTTATAACAAGTATCAGTCCATCTGCCAGACAGGATGATGTTGCAAGACTTGAACCTGGGATCAGAATGAATTCATACACTTGCAATATGGGAATGTCCACACACTGTGGAACAGGTCTTTTAAATGGTCTGGCTGGCTTGTTTGACATAGCCTCACTCTGGTCACATTGGTTTTAATAGTTGGACACGTTCTGGTAGAGTAGAGTGAAGTCCGGTGACCATACTCAAAAACCAGGGTGACATTATTACAATTGAGAATGGTAGTTCAACCAGTGATGTGTTACTAGTTTTTAATGGTACCTAGCCTCTTACCTTGCTGTAGTCTCCAATGAGATTTTTGTCTTCAGCTACAGAATTAGGGATGTCCAGGGGGTGTGGCTGATGTTTGGATTGAGTCCACTGTCCAGGAAACAAAGTCTGTTGGGAAAAGGGGGGACAGAATTTGAGTCAGTCTATAGAACGTAGAACCAAAAAAGCTTCAAATAACATTGGAGATTTTTTAGGGTCAGTGTGCTGTGACCAGACTCCATTAATTGATAGTTCCTGTTTGCAATTGCGGTGTGTATTGCTAAATGCTTTACTGTAACAGTACCATTGTGTAAATTCCAGAGGAGTAACATCCTCTTTATTGGTGTATTCAGTGCACATTTTGGTCTTGGTGTTTGTTAGGCCTACCGCAAGCTCAGTCCATCGCTCTTCCACAGGATCCCAGCTGGCCTCTGGACTCTGTCTCTGTCCCCTTCCTCTTCTGGTTAGACCTTGAAGTGCAGTGGAACCGGCAAACCGACTGGACAACGTCACTCGCAACCGCTTCTACAGTAGCCATGGAAACACACATATTTGTTTCTAGCTCTTCATCATGAAGGAAATCATTAGATGTAATGATTTTTTTAAAATCCACACTAATTTAACAAAAGAGACCCAGAATTTAAAAAAATGTTTTAACACAATGTACATTGATAACAGTGTAATAAAGCTTGCCTTTTGCTCTTTTGCAGCTGGAAAGAATAAACAAAACATAGGAGGCCATAACGATTTTGTTTGATAAAGCATGAGTGCCATGAAAAAAATATAGCTAAATTGGTGAAATCAAAAAATGTCACTTGTCAAAATCAAATCAGTATGCATATCCAAAACACTGGGAATATTGAACAGATACTGTGAGTGCTTCATCATCAAACATTTTTATTTCACTTCTGTGTCTTACATTCTCTTTATCCACTTCCCTCGTCCCCTGTGACTTCCGTGTATTTTGTCCCTGCAAATCCAGAAAGACATTCCATTGCTTAAACATGCAATAAAACCATGAACAACCACTTTGTAAATTTCATGATGTGTTAGTGCTATCAAAACATAAGTGATATCTGGTCCAAGTCGATTAATAATTTCAGCTAGAGACTGGATGCAGAATCCATACAAAGCCAACAGCCTTTAGTAAAGACACCACCGAAGGAAAACAAATATTACCATTTTTGGATCAGAGCATCTTTGTGAGCCAGATCTACAGAGAAAAGAAGAGACAGATAACTGCAAACAGTATTTATTTATTTTTTTTTTAAAAAGGGGGTTCCAAGTCATAACACCACAGGATTATATACTTTAAAATATAATAATGTAGTCAATTATTTTTGGATAATGGAATAGCTCCTGTAGACTTTTCCTCAATAAAGCCATTAAATCCACATAATGAGAGTGATTTCAATTCAATGTTTCAATGAATATCTGAATACCATTTTACCTATAAATATGTCGGCCCACTGCACTTACCTCTCCCCTTTCCTTTTCGCGACTTCACATTCAGCTATGGTTTTATCTAATAAAACAGATGACAAGAACAGTTCAAATTTGAAAATTATTGCTTTCAGTCCTATATTTAGTTTTGTCAATAGTTCAGGTAGGCTAATCTATCTAATGAAAACGTAATGAAATGCCAGGTTAAGGAAGGACGATTCCCTTGGTCCTGAATAGCAGCTGAGGTCAAATTATTTAATTGGTCAGAAATTAACATGGTATCCCGTTAAAAAAATAAAAAAAAGTTTAAGGTGCCACCGCAAAGACAGCTGTCAATTCAACTCACAATATAGCGACATAATTATCATGCGCGTTCTCAAGCTGTGAGAAACCGCCAGAGCTAATTAAAAACTCTCTACTAGCCTGAACCTGTCGGCGTCGTCATCTCTTGGGAAACACCTTTGTTCTGAATCGGGCTAGGAGTCAGAAGTTCCGGCGTCAGCTGTAGTCTTCTCTGTGGGGTGGAGCTGCGGAGGAATTACCCATATGTCAAACAGCCTTAATATTAGGTCAATAAAGACCACACGCGGTGTAGGTTACTACAACATTTCACAGACTAATTTACTGTATGTCAATCTCATTATTGTTTTGTTGTAAATGTGATAATACGATAGCTTACTCCTGACAATGAAGGTTATCCAGACAGAAGGAGAGTTCAGAGTCTGATGATGGTCCTGGGTCCGGGGACAGGCTCCATGTTGTACTAATATTTTGAGGAGAACAAATATCTGCCTCGAGGTCTGCGTGTTCTTGTGATACCTCCATGCAGTGCGTCGGAAAACAATACTAAAACAGTGCAAAGAAAACATTAAAATGTCACTTCGAATATCTTATCTTGGATCAAGTTGTCAAAATTTGATGCAACGGAGGAACTGTCTGTAAGCTGTTAATTCGATAGGCTATATTTGTATAATAGGCTAATTAAGAAAACACACAGCCTATGAATAATGGCATTATGTTGCCGTTTTGTTTTGTTTTTTTAGTTTTTTAATTTTTTTTTTTTTACAGAATTTTATATTCATTGACAACCAACTTTTGGACTGGTGAGCTATAGGTTATAGATAGCCTATTATATATATCGCTTACTTATATATTGTCGCAACTTAATAATATTCTCTTAAATCTTTACAGAATATGCATCTTATTGTAGTTTGCAAATATTTATTTATTTATTTATGTATTTATTCTGGCAATATAGGCCTAAATGGTTAGTAGGTCGCAAAGTGCAATCGAACAGTGAACTATTGTAGTCACCTTACCTTCGTTGTGGACTGTCAGCTGCACCTTGTCGCCATCCTCGCCGCTTTCTGGGGGTCTGCATTTAATATTCTCCCTTGGAAACGGCTGTTGCTACAACACGCATTCATTAGCAAATGTATCCCCGCCCCCTTCTAGCCAAGCCGTTCAATCAATGCCACATATGACACCGAAACCAACGAATACATCACTCGACGCTTGAAAGCATTGTGTGTCACAACACCACAGGGAAGTAATGCAATGGAAAAGGAAGCAACTTATTGTCACTAATGCAGGTATAACCACAGCAACACTAACAGACCAGCTCACGATTTGCTGCGCGAGGCGGACATCTTCAATTTCTTCATCAGTTTTGCCACATAAAACAATTATGTTATATTATCCACTAATTATTATTATTGATTGACACGACTGAAATGCACTCGGATAATTTAAAGCATAGCCTATAGGCTACCGTTTATTGATAGCTCAATACATAATAATAATAATAATAATAATAATAATAATAATAATAATCCTTGCATTTATATCGCGATTTAATCGCAATTTACAGATATAAACTTGCCTCAACCACCAAATAGCCTATGTGTAGCACCCACCTAGGTGATGCACGACAGCTGCGCTCACCGGACTACAGCGGTGGTGAGGGAGAGAACATTTTTAGACAAAATTTAAATTGGGTGATGATGAGGCGGCAGGTACAGAAAGCCCCCCTTCCCTTTGCGCTTTAGTAGGTATTTAATGACCTCAATCAGGACCTTGGTCCTTGAGCATTTCCTACAGCACAGAGTCCCCATCACTGATTGTTGGTTTATTTGACCAGAGGGAAGACCAACCCTGGCCTACCAGCAACTTGTTTTTTCCCCCTGAGGTCTCCCGTTCAAGTAGGCTACTGACCAATCCCACGCTTGCTTAGCTTCAGCCATTTGTCGGAAGCAGGATAAACGGTATAGCTGCTGGCTAGGGAGCTTTAAATCAATTTGGCTTATTCTGCGCAACAGCAGATTATTTTTTTTCCGCAGTGTGCATGCATTTTAATAGATGCTGCAGATTTTTGTTTCTGACTGCAATTATATTTGTCTTTTGAACCGATTGCGTTTATGACCTTACTGATGGCCACGTAAATATTTTGCAATGAAGTGACAAAACGGCTATGTCACCCAGCACATGGCCAATATGATGGTACTTCGTCACCCATGTAAAAAGGCGGCGTCCAGCATTACGGCCAATAGCAGCGTGCTAGCATGCTTCAGTTCGGCGGTATTTTAAGAGTGGGTGGAGTTTAGCCCATGTTGAAGATTGGATTTATAACGTTTCGTCTGCTGAAACTCTGATTCTGGATCAGCTAAACTGTGTTTCATTGATGCGTTCGGGTGAGGTTTAGAGGTGGGTGAACTGATCCTGATACGGATAGCTATTCCAGGCAGAATTGGTCTGATTGAGTGGGAGGGCTCCTACCCGGAAGCTGACCATCAGCTGCTCCGTAAATTGATGAACACGCAGGCCGAGAGCATAGATAAATTCAGATTCGTGGTTTACACACCTTCCCTTCGCTTTCTTTTTTATTCGTCCATTTATCACCGGAATGGACGAGACGAGCCCGCTAGTCTCCCCACTGCGGGACTCCCACGATTTCTCCCACTGTCCCACTGAGCCTCCGATTCCCCGGGGCGCTTTCGGAGGGACGCCGGGGTCCGTGGTTCGTGTGCCTGCTGGAAGCCCTGGACGCAACCGAGAGCGACAGCCCCTGCTTGAACGGGATAGAGGAAATTCTCCGCGAGACCCCCATAGTAACGAGTTTCCAGAAGATCCTGAATTTAGGGAAATAATCCGAAAAGCAGAACGTGCTATAGAAGAAGGAATTTTCCCAGAAAGAATCTACCAAGGTTCCAGCGGCAGCTATTTCGTTAAAGATTCGCGGGGGGTGAGACGTTTATTCATTTTTGTATCATAATACGTGAAACGGTGTTGTAGCCTACTCGACCGTTTTAGTACTCATGCTATGGACGGTTGCTTAAGTAACACCTTCGTTTAAGGACCCAAAGGGTTTCTGCTGTTGTCTGTTTTAACAGGTATCAGGCCTTTGGTCCACTCTGAAATGTTTCGCTGGCAAGCTAACCGATTTATGATAGCAACAGAGGACGGTGTAAACAGAATTCATGATTCTCTATAGATAACCCGTACAAAAGTATTTACATAGCTATTGTTTAGAACCACATTTTATACATGCTGCAATACACTATATCTGCGTACTTTAAATATAGTCAGTGGCTGCTTATTTCCATCAATGGGGACCGTTGAGCTAGGTTAGCTCTCTACCATTGTGAAGTAAACGCTGCATTGACGCAGCACTGGATAACCTGGATAAAGTGTAACAGCTGTGTCAGTGAACTGCATCAGTGTTTGCGCAACACTGTATGTGCAGATACTGAGACCATGCTTTTTTTAACCTATCGGCTAAAGGCAGCACAGATTAACCAATCTTTATATTATGAGAATCTGTTGATACAGACTCAATGGGCTCGTATAGGTGATCCTGGGAATAATTTGCATTTATATATATATATATATATATATATCTATATATAAACTGCTGTACGTGACGTTTTTAGCTAGGCCCATTTTCCTGAATGTAACACTGGAATTACCGACTTAAACCACTAAGATCACAAATATCTGCTTAGAATGTTCTTAACTGAACATTCTAATGCTGATGTAACAATCACTTATGGTAATTGAAAGTAGTGGACTTCTAGACGTAGTTAGAGTTTTGAAAAAAGAAAAAAAAAACATTCCAAAAGAAAGGGTTAACGGGAAGTCAAAAGGCTTACTTCCTCCGTGATGTCACAAAAGATAATCACTTCTTGCTTTTTCAACAGTTAAATCAAGCCCTTTGAAAAAATATATGCTTGTCTGTTATCTTATTCGTAATGAGCTTTTTTTGATGTAGTTTAATTGCAGCCAGGTAGTCCCTTTGAAATAACATGGCATATATCACATTTTTGTCATGTGCCAATCAACATTAATGGATGTCAAGAGAAAAAATCTACATTTCTATTTTTTAAGAGGTGATGCTAAAAGGCTCTGCTATATTTGTCTTCCTATAGAAAATACAATTTAGTGCCTAGTGGAGATTATCCTGTGTGATCCAAAACAGGACTTGCCCAATGCACAAACATGGTCATTAGATATTATGTATGAGGGTTGGCTTAGCTCCCATATCTTGTCTGTCCAGACAGGAGTGCAGCCTGCAGCTGAACCTGGTCTTCTTGCTCTGCTCATTGAATTTAGGGGAATTGTGAGGGGGCCCCCAAAATCAAGGCCCGGAAGTGGACCAATCTTTACTACAAGAGATCAGCCAATGTGCTGGTGAAAGAAGGCTAAACTTCTGCTTATGCATTTGACAAGAATTTACATTGGGATTTAAAACCCCTTTCTGGAAGGGAGAACTAGTCAAGGCATGGTAGGCAGAACAGAACACAAAAGAGTACAGAGGACAGTGGGGAAAATAACCAAGAAAACCTCTAATCCAAACAAGATAAGCAAATGTAATGTGCACATTATCAGGGGACATCATTCTGTAAAAGCAAAGTCGTGTAGTGAAACCTGCTGTCGCGCATCCTGTTCCCTAACCATTTTGCTGAACGGTGACTACAGGTGTGGTGGGCTGTGAATCTGATCAAAGGCCCTGCTCTCTGTTCTCGCACGTTACACTGTTCTCAGATCCGCTTCATTGTATATGGCCTCCATTCTCAGATCCACTTTTATTTTTTGCGTGGCATTGTAGCAGTCGCTTTGGACTCGTTGAGCAACCCCTTAGTTTCCCCTTGTTAAGGTTTTTCCGTAGGCAGTGTGCGGATGTGCAGTTCTTGTGGTCATGTGCTGCCGCTCTTCACGAGCTGGCCCCTTTCCTGCTGCGTCATAACTAACGCGGTTTGTCACGGATACGAGCGATACTGGATCAGGAATTGGAACTCTGGGGAAGCAAGCGGCATAGTTGGAATTTTGAATCGACGATGTCCTCTGTATATGGAGCGCTTAATGTTCTGCGTCTGTGTGTTTATATCCGTGAAAACGCAAGAATTGTCCCCCCCTCCCTTTAATGCCGGTTATTGAGAGGGACGAAAGTGACGGCTTTACAGAGCGAGAGTCTGTCTGTTCAGACCCATGGTATTTCATAAGCGGTCATGTGAAGAAACCTCAGCTAATCTCATTGATATAATGAGCCGCAAACCTTTCCAATTACCAGTCGTTAGCTGCTACAGAAGGGCTGCTGTATGGCCCAGAAGCCCTCTACCATGGGAACCCTGGGTTTCAGGGTATGCTGTTGCCCAAGGATGCGACACTTAAGCCACGCAATGTCCGTCACAAGACCGATGAGGTGGCCACCATTTCCTTTTTGCAGTTACTTTGATGTGTGTCTCTATGACAACACAACTTTAATGTGAATAAAATGTTTTGGTTAGCAAGGGCTAATTATATTTAAACATGAAACGAGCCTTACAGTTTGCCCAAAAAGGTAAAGCTTTCATTCATTTGAACGTATTTATTGCAGTGACTTTGAATGCTTACAGGACGATGCTGCAGTGCTAATGCATGAGTGTTTGAACAATCACACCCTCTCCATTGCATTTCTAATAACACTAGCTCTAATGTCCGTTCTGAGAATGAAAAGAATATAAAGACTCCTCTGGTTGATTTGGTGGGACTGGATTTAGCCACCAGACAGAAATTAAAGGCTCAGTTTCACAGTGTAATGGACTTCATACGAAACGCTGAAATGTCTAGTCTGCACATTTGCATTGCATGGTGATAATAGCGTTGTATAATTTCAGGGTAGTCATGTGTAACATTATGATATTATTTATTTGCTTAGCAGATGGCATTATCCAGGGCAGCTTGTTGTGCATATTATTACCCATTACTTAGGGTGGATATGAGAGTCAGTGTGTAACCTCTGAATTACAAGCACGGTTCTTTAACCACTGAAGTGCCACAGTACTGCTTTCACACTGTGGTCCGCTGCGTCTGACTACGCCCCCACCGTGTCATTCATTCTGCAGAAGATCATTGGCGTGTTCAAGCCCAAGAACGAGGAGCCGTACGGTCAGCTCAACCCCAAATGGACCAAGTGGCTGCAGAAGCTGTGCTGTCCGTGCTGTTTCGGGCGGGACTGCCTGGTGCTCAACCAGGGCTACCTCTCGGAGGCCGGCGCCAGCCTGGTGGACCAGAAACTCGAGCTCAACGTCGTCCCCAGGACCAAGGTAACCCAGTAATTGAGGGCCTCTGTATTTCTCTCTCTGTCCTAAGTGCTTCTTTATGCTCCATTCAGTAATACTGGCTGTACCAACCCTGCTCCATACAGTGTTTGTGTGTGTGTGTGTGTGTGTATTTGTGGTTATGTGTCTTCAGAAAAAATGCACTGATGTGTGGTTGTACAGCCGTTGTGTCTTTGCTAGTTCCTCATCTGTTAGCCCCCCTATCCTACTCTGTCAGCAGTTGCTCCAGCCAACTGCCCTTGTGGCAGCTGCATTCTGTGACACGAAACCTTGCTGTGTCACTGGAGCCCCATCTCTCTCACTAATCCCTAATCTTATTGCGCCCTTTCATTTCCTCATGCTCTCGCTCTGATCTCCTGCAGGTGGTCTATTTGGCCAGCGACACATTCAACTACAGTGCCATCGACCGGGTCAAGTCCCGGGGCAAGAGGCTGGCCCTCGAGAAGGTCCCGAAAGTGGGCCAGCGCTTCCACAGGATAGGGCTCCCTCCTAAGGTACTGTAAGACTGAGGTTCCCCCCCCAAAACATCTACACTTCATCCCCACCCTGGAAGCTCCCAGCTTTTAAAATACTACAGATTGATAATTCCCTGGGTCACTGTCACCATCTCTTCAATATCCGAGGAGTATCTTCAGTCTGTGTCCTCAGTGTTCAAGCTGCCTGTTTGCACATCATAAAATCTGTCTGTGTGCTTTGCCTGTCATAAACGTGCCCTACTTTCTCCTTGTTCATTAAGCTCCTATCGTAAATGTTTACAGAGCCGCAGATTAGCTATGTATGACTGCACATCTTTTTATCAAAAGGTAAATAAGCCACCTTTTTGTTGTAGATGTCGTGCTCTGCCTTAACTGCAATAGACTGCAAGCTCTGTCACACAAGGCTAAACGTATGGCCCAGTTATCAACTGAAACCCAGACGACTTCAGTGCTAAGGTCTCTGTTCATTACTGATGTCTGGCTGTTAGCTATGGTAACTCTGTCCTTTTGCCATTTCTCTACTTCCTGTAGGTGGGATCTTTCCAAATATTTGTAGAAGGGTACAAAGATGCAGATTTCTGGTTGCGGCGTTTTGAGGCCGAGCCTCTGCCAGAAAACACCAACCGCCAACTGCAGCTACAGTTTGAGAGGCTGGTGGTTCTGGATTACATTATCAGAAATACTGGTAAGCGCTTGAGCACCCTCTGGTGGCTGTATTAAAAAAAAAAAAAAAAATTCAAATTCCTGCTGAACTTGAATAAAACTTGTGGTCAGTCCCTTCTTTTGTTGTAAAGTTGCCATTTTGCCTTTCGTTTGCATCGCATCCGTATGCTGTAGCGTCTGTTCTTGTGCCAACAGATCGAGGGAATGACAACTGGCTTGTAAAATACGACTGTCCAATGGATATGGGAGGCGCTCGGGTAAGTGGACAGGCAGTGTTTCTTCACGCAAGCTTCTTTTCTGCTAAACTCTTCCTTAATTTCATTGATTACACTAACTTACTGAGACTGGTCAAGTGCTGAATGCTGGTAATTGTTGGGAATAGACTGCGTGCGAGTAGTAATGTCGTTATACACCTTATTTCATCTGGCTGCCATCTGACATTTTGTCTCATCAGTCTGCCACTCGGGCTACACGTGAAATGGCTTCCTCAGACACCTGTATGTACGAGCCCAGCTTGTAGATTGCACCGCAATGGAAAGCAGCGTCTGACATCACTTGCTTCAGAGGAGAGCACATGCTAGTCTGCACTCTCCCAAATCGACAGCTCGATTGGATAACCGTTACATAATGAGTATCGTACCGTATCGGACCTGTGTTTTGTAGTTGTCCAATGACCTTTGGTATGCACTTACTGTATGTCGATTGGATAAAAGCGTCTGCCAAATAAATGTAATTGCGGAGGCCGCGGCAGTGCTGTTAAAGAACATGAATGGGCCTTCAAAAATGGGAGAAACAGGATAAAAATTATTTAAAAATGGAAAGATATTCAAGCTTCAGGCGGTGTGCTGGATGATAATAGGATTTTTTGCCAGAGTGAAATAATGAAGCATCTGCTTGGTGCCTGTGGTCATTCAGGATAAACGTGTCATGGTGTTCGGTAAGGGGACATCGCTCTCACTGTCTGTTTTCTGCTCTCTCTGGCAGGACACTGACTGGGTGTTGGTGAAGGAACCCATTATCAAACTAGCAGCCATAGATAATGGCCTGGCCTTCCCCCTCAAACACCCCGATTCCTGGAGAGCCTGTGAGTACCGTGGCCCCTTCCAGGGGTCCCCTCGGTCCCTTAACATCTCCCCGAAAATATTCTCTTTCAGTCCTGTACTGGTGTTCAGATACTGTATTACACTGTCCCTCAAGTCATAGAAAATGGCACAAATCTTTTTTTTATTTTTTTTTTAAATGTTCTTTTTCAGCAGGTACAGAACTGCAGAAGTATAAACATGCAAAAAAAAAAAAAAAAAAAACCCCCAACATAATACCAATTCTAAATAATTTGGCATAGATACATCTGTAACATGTTCTGTTGTTTAAGACTACACCTAACGGATAGGGAGCTATTGATTTATAATTCTTAATTTTAAATGTATAAACCAGCATAATTAAGTCTTAATGCAATGGGAACAGTTAATGTATTGAAGGCATTTTCTCTGTCCTTGACATTGAGTTTTCACAAATTCTGAATGACGGTCTCTCCTCATGCATGAAAACCAGCTGTGTCATTCTCCAATGCGCCTCCAGCCATTTCTCCTACCAGCTTTGGAGCTGTGTGCACCATTTCAGTATGTGGGGCAGGAAGATCAATTGCGGACTTGTTATGTTGATGTTTCATAGAGGAAAAATACAAGTTGCCATGGTAACGGTAACCTCTCTGTGCTCCGGTTTTTTTTTTTTTGTTTTGTTTTTTTTAACAGTCTGGACGACTATTGAAGCCTAGAAAACCAATTTGCTGCTATTCTCAGTACGTTTGGCCAGCGTTGTGACTGCGCAGTCCTCTTTGTCTGAACAAATTGAAAGAGCTCGGCCAATTTTCAAAGGGTCTCTTTGATTTAGAGGCACACACAGAGCGTGACTCCCCCAGACCGTACTGTATACCTCTTAAAGTGACAGCACCTAAAAAAACTTGTGACAAAATGGAGTGTCTGCCTAAAGCCTGCTCCACGGGTCTGTCTCACGGTTTGTCTGTGCATTCAGATCCATTCTACTGGGCCTGGCTGGCCCAGGCCAAAGTTCCCTTCTCTCAAGAAATCCGGGATCTGGTCCTGCCCAAATTCTCAGACCCCAACTTCATCAAAGACCTGGAGGAGGATCTGTACGAGCTCTTTAAGGTGAACTTTAACCCAAATGCTTCATCTCCATACAGAATCTCAGAATATCTTTCATTTTTGTCTAGTCATTTAATTTCTGAATGAAACAATGAGTGAGCCTGGATTTAATCTTAACTATATGACTATGAAAAACACATACAGATGAACAAAATTGTTTACATAATTTTAATAATTCTATTAGATTTAAATTTAAAAAGAAGGCTTGTTTCTATACATTATGTATATTGTAATACAATATTACATCCAGTGAGCGTGTTTGCATTTGTCCTACAGAAAGACCCTGGTTTCGACAGGGGACAGTTCCACAAGCAGATTGCTGTGATGAGAGGCCAGGTAATCTATCACAGAGTGTCTCCTTTGATCTGTCTAACTGTGTGTGATTTCTATGGCTGGGATGGTGAGGCTTCATAAATCCCAATGTGGGAGGAGCAGAACAATTTGTACAAATCACATTTTGCTGTGATGAGCAAAGTCTTGGTATTTTGTTTGCTTAAGTCAGTCAACAGCCTACATTGACTGAACATTGATAAATCAGTATGACCTAAAGGTTTAGCCACGCATTGTTTCATAAACTGCAAACTACATGTGAATATCAGACACCAGCCATATCAGTCATGCAGGTCAGGGATGGCTGCAATAGAGTAGCTCAACAATTAATCACATGCTGTTTGGTAATGTGTAAATCACACTACGGACTTCTTTGTTCGGCCCTTGTCAATGACTAATTGCCATTGTCGTTGGCCATTTTAGGTCATCCGTAAGCACGCCTACCATTGGCTGAATAATAGAAATGACATTTGGTCATCACTGAGCCAACCTGTTCCGCACTTCTTTCTTCCCGCCCACCCTTCCCAGATCCTGAACCTGAGTCAGGCCCTGAAGGACGGGAAGACGCCCCTGCAGCTGGTGCAGATGCCCCCTGTGATCGTGGAGACTGCGCGGGCCCCCCAGCGGGCCAACAGCGAGTCCTACACGCAGAGCTTCCAGAGTCGAAGGCCCTTCTTCACCTGGTGGTAGCGAGGGTGTGTGGGGGCTCCCCCTGCAGGGCAGAACGGTGGCTGCGCCCTCTCCGGGCAGCGTGGGCAGGAGAGAGGGAGAGAACTGCGGGACGGCTCTCCCTTTTGCGCCTTGTGCCTTCCTTTTTGCGTAAAAGGTGAGGAGGAAGAGGGAGGAAGAGTTAAAGAGGCCGACACCCTCTCCGCAACATGCACACACGCACACACTCTCAGACTGAAATGCACACAGACACGGACACATTTCCTGGCTGAAACCCTGTAGTTCTCAACAGGGCCTGTTTACATTCCCAGAGACCTCCAGGTTACGAAGCAAAAAGTTTACCTTTTCAGTGCAATCGCAAGAGTTGCAGTAGCCCCCCCGCGTGCATGTCTCCTATTGGCTGGCTTGCCTTGATACCAGATACCAGCTCAACCCTTCTGTGACGCTAGCCAATCACAGGTCTCTTAAGATGGTGGGGAAGAGGCAGGGGCACCAGTAGGCAAGCAGTCCAGATGGTTATGTGGAGGTGGATTCTTCTAGAATGACTGCTAAGCCCTCAACAGGAAGCGCTTACTTGCCTGCTGGGGGAGGGCTGCATGCAAAAGCCCCAGTCGTGTGGTTGTTTTCTGTGGAAGTTGATTGACGTGCCGTTGTACGGGCATGAGAGGCGTGCCATGCGATGCCAGACTCAACGTTAGGGCCTTCAACTCAACACTGGCGCTCATCCTGCTGATTTCAAAATGGTTTCCTTTCATTTTTAAAGACTGTCATGGACTTGCTGATCGCCGAGACTGAGGAACGGGCAGACGTTCTTCCAAGACGTGCATAGATTAAAAAGAGTTTCAATTGAAATGCCAAAAAAATAAAGTTACATTTATGTTCCAGGGAAATTTATAATGGCTTCATTAGGCAGTGAGGCTAATTCTCTGGAAAGATGCCTTTTGCTAAGTATTTAAAAAAAAAAAAAAACCTATCAAACGGAGATGGTCACAAAATTTGACTTTGGAAGACTTGTAGGATATAAATTATTTAATGGATAAACCGGTTTGCAAAGCTCATTACCTCACTATACTCATGAATAGGTGGTTAATAAACGGTCCACTGGGCACAATTAAAATGGGTCCTAATGTATGTGGCTGGAATAACCTGAGGCTCAGTTGGGTGAATTAAATGTTCTAGGTACTCCAGTTGCCCCCCCCTCTGTAGTGCTCATTGCTGGGACCTCTGCCGTTGATTTGGCAGATCGCCAGCAAAGAACACGCTCTCCTATATAGTATGCAATACCGTGCACTACTTATAAAACTGTGGCTTGCAAGTCGGAGGAATGAGTGGAGATGAGTTGGGAGAACACTTAATGTACAGCTTATCATGGACTTGCAGGTGCCCGATGGACCAGCAGGGGTCACTAGAGAGCGATGAGACGCCGATCCCTCCCTAACCCTGGGCAACGCTGCCGCCAATGACGCATTTCCTTATGAGGCCCTCGGCCACAGTCAGCGCTGGTGTGGTCTGGTTTCGAAATGAATTAAATTAATTTAGCTTCTCATGATGATCTCTGTTCTGAGTTACCTGAGTCCTGTTCTTCTCAGTCATGCAGTAATAGAGTTGGTTTCCTGTGCAGGGTTCTGTAAAAGGTCGTGGGGAGCCTGGGTCTTACCACACCGTTGGCAGATTTCCGCCATAATGAAACACACCTATGGCCCTTACTGAGAGAGGTCTGTCTGTCCCCTTCCTCTTTTGAAAACCGTCCTCTCTGATTCAGTTACTCTTTCGTCACCGGTCAACTCTGTGCTCTGACTCCATGTACAGTGCATCTGCCTGTGTTGAAGCAGGAAGCAGGAAGCTGGTGTTGCCTGTGGGCCTGGACCCTGGCCCCCTGTTATCAGAGCTCGTATCACAGTACTGGGGTGGTGAAGTGACTGGAGGTGTGATTTCAGAAGCTAGCAAGCTAACAAAAACGGGTAATGTTTGAACCAGCATGAGTCTAGCCGAAAACTGCATCAGCTTCCTGTACAGGAAGAGGGTAGGGCTAGACTGTTGGGTGGAAGTGCTAAGCCTGTAGCATACGGTGTACTCGTAGCCAGGGCTGTCAGCAGTGCTCTGGTGATGTGCATGTTTCATACACTCCACCCAGCAACCAGCAAGGCGTATCAAAGACCCAGCCTTGGGAGTGGCGAGTGTCCTAGAACACTGTAACAGTCAATCTGTGAAGGAGGGTGATGCTGAATCACTGGATTACCCACAGTTCCCTCTGGCTAATGTACTCAGTGATTATTCCCCCCCCCCCCCCCCCCTTTTTCTTTGGTCTGTCAACTGGATTAAAAAACATTTTTTACTACATATGTAGCTACCAAACAGACCACAACTGAACTGTATTGTCCTGACAATGCACTGTATAATTTGTATGTAATGTATTTAATGAAAGAAATGCATATAACAAAGATATTCATTTAACAGTTTGTCACATGATTGTTTTTGTCTCATGGGTGGGGCCTACTTTAGCTGTGTGCTGAAATTATGAACAATGCCTTTAACAGCTTTCTTTACAGGGAAAAAATAAGTGACCTTTGTTTTTCGTGTAACCAAGTGTAATTCCTTTGTTTACACTTGCAGCTTTGAAAACTGTGGGTTGAGCGTCACCAGTTTATTTTGGGATAAGAGGCAGTGTTTGTCAGGCTATGACTGACAGAAGGCCTTCAGACTGTGTAATCCAATTCCCAGAATGTGAGTTCTTGTGTAATTAATTTCCATGTGGTTTCAGTGCATTGGGGAATGGCTACCCCCCCCCCCCCCCGTAGCCTTGATTGCTGTTTTGTATTAATCCTGTTTTACTCCGGGCATGGCCTATATCAGGAGCTAGACAGCTCTGGTGAAAGCAACTGTGACACAGCTACATTTGCATTACACTGCTTAATTCCATTTACGTTACTCTGAAGATCGTGACTGAACTTTTCAGAATATAACAATGAAATGTCTCTGTCCACTAGATGGCATTTATGACTGCAAATGTGAAAGGTGTTTGTTCTTATGATACTAGCGCCACAACCCATGACAAGCCTGTACTTGTGTCCAAAGAAAACAAAAAAGATAGACATTACCCATATTCCATGCTGTGCAGACAACAGCTATAACTGTTTTTTACAGGCTTCAAATATTGTGATCTGGATAGAATTTTTGAATGCTTCAGTTGTTTCCCTTCATTTTAAAATGGTGGAAGTTCACGAGCCTCAGGCCATTTCTGCTATGAGATTTCATATAGTAGCTCAAATGGCCGTACAAGCTGCACCCTCTCACTCTCTGATCGACTCAGTGGATAAAGACCATTTGCTGATGGCCTACAAGGGTTCTACCGAAAGGACTGGTGGAGAATTGAATTGCTGCAGTGCACATATCCAAAAAGTCCCAGCAGACTGATCTGCTAGATGAAAGTATCAAATGCTAACATGCACGCATTTCTCGATTATTTTTTTTTAGCCGAAAGTAAACTCATCAGTCAGCAGAGTAGATGACTACATGCATAGTAATGCCAGGCAACTGGCAAAACAACTGATGCACAGAAACTGTCACACTGCCTCGACCAGTGCGGTTCCTCCCTGAGGTCACACCGTTGCCACATCTGATTAGCACTGCTGTGTGGTTGTCATGAAGCGCACGGTTACCCTCCGCCCACATCATAATTTGCATGCCATCACTGACGGTACACAAAAGGTTTGCAGTACCAAAAGCAGCAGTCTTCAGCAAAAGAAAAAAACAGTATGAGGTCTGCAAGACACAAAGCTGACAATGCTTTTAGTGTAAACATTTTCAAAATTGACAAAGGACATAACTGTTTTTGTATAAGCCTGATGTTATGCAACAGCAGCACACAGTCCCAATGTTTAAAAAAAACACAAACTTTTAATTGGTAACAATTTGCAATAATAATGACATTATCTGTACACGCAAGTTTGGTTTAGTATTTCCATTTGCAATGATTTTAGAGTTTTGAGATTTAGAAAGAAATACACGTCACTAAGAATAGAGCCTTTTGTAAATTGTCTTTTTGCACATGGTTACACCATACATTGTTCATGAGGGTTTTATATATATATATTTAATGACCTTTATATCTAGAATATGCCCTCCCAACGGAGAAGTGTGAAGTAACAAGCTATAATTTGTATGTATAAAAGGTTCACATATCCTGAATATAGATTAAAATGTCTTTTCAGAAAAATCACTCTTGACCCATGCTTGACAAAGGTTTAAAAAAAACCCAGTATAACTCACACATATACATATGTATGCACATATACACATTGTATTCTGAGTTGAAACGGGCATGCTTGTTAAGCAGAGAGATTTAAGGATGAAGACCATGGCTAATGGTAGTACACAGGAATGCTATTTGGCTACATGTCTGTTCGCTGTCTCTTGGCTCTGTTCCAAACTGACTGGTCAAAGTGGGTCTGCCTTCCTTGAAACATGCTTTTTTTTTAAGGATAGGGAAATCTTGCGACGATGCATTTTATGAGGACAGTCATCCACATGCCCCAGTGACCCTATGTTTGCTGTAGGGAGGGTACTGCCATATCCTGGGGAAACAGACTGTGGTTGTGATATTTTTTTTTTGCCATATTATGCGGATGCTGACAATTCTGGTAAAAACAGGACGGCACTGTAGTTTCAATTCCTGGCTCGTCAGCTTTGCCATGTTGTAAAAATCACAAGATGCCTCCTTGAGGCAATTGGTGTTGCAACAGCTGTTTATGGCAACGATAACCAATTCCGTTTCAGGAGATGCACCGTCCTGTAGGTTTTCACTCTGACCCTACGAAAGCACACCTCATTCAAAAGCTAGAGATCTTGTTGTGTTGCTAATTAGTAGAGTCAGGTGTGCCAAATTAGGGTTGAAACAGAATGGTAGATCTCCAGGAAGAGGGTTGGTTACTACTGGTTTAGGGTAAACAGATGTGATCTCTGGCAACCTAACCATGATAGGGTAAAGCTGCTTATGGCAGCCATGATGTGAACACCAAAATATATTTTCAAAACAGTCTTCACACTGTTCTCTCTCTGTCTTATCTTTCATTGCATCTTAAGTAGTAGATCTGCATTGTGCTCAAACAGCAAACTATTGGCTACATTGTGAACAGACTCAGGTTTAGCAGCTGTTTCCTGATCATGGAGACAGTACAACATGTGAGTGTTTTAAGGTGCCATGTTAATAAACACCCTCCCCTGCAAATATTTCATTGAGGGTCCTTTAGTGTCTTTGTGCAAGGAATACCAGACCAGCATGGTGTCCTGTGCTCAGTATACATGTACCTCCTGAACTGATCATAAACCTGGGAAATTGGCTCCACCCCTCCCAGTCCTTGCTCCTCCCACTTTATCTCAGTCTTCTATCGTCTCATTCGGTGCCATCCTGTACCTTTCAGTGCAGTATGCGATGAAGGTACCGCTCTGGGTTCCTCTCCCTGCCCTGACTTGCGATCCCGGGTCTGCTCCACAGGGAGCTAACTGGGGCGTTCTGGAGCCGTTCAGAATCTATATGTCCTTCTGCCAATGGCTTGTCCCCTTGGCCCCCAGGCACACCCCCTGGGGCGGGGTCGGGCCTACTGAAGGGACTGGGCTCCACCTCTGTGTCCTCATCACCAGGGGCGGCCACGGACGCCTCGTTGATCCTGGGGACAGAGGTTACACATGCTAAGCAGCTGTCCATTACAGTCCTTACACTGTATTTGTTACTGGTTTCATTTTAAACGATGGGCATGTCCGACCACACACCCTCTCTTGTTTAACATTCGTCAGAACAACCCTGTGGGCCCGTTAAAACATGCCCATAAAATACCAGCAGGACTTTTCAGAAAAACACAGCAACACATGCAAATGTAGGCTATTAAATGTACACCACTTTGTTCATCTAAATACCATGTGCTTTGATTATTTTTTAACACAAAAATAAAACGGCATTCTGACAAAGTCTTTCAGAATTTGATTACCAAATATAAATGTGTGTAACCTGTTAACAATTCATTCACCAGTGAATTATGGCCAAAAAAGGCTGCTGACCTAGCAGTGTTTTTCATCAAAACAGAAACACAAAGCCTAGTCCTTCCCCACTGACCTAAATAAATTGCAAGCATCTAATTCTGTCCTCTACAGCTAAAATCATGAGACTCTCACGTGCTTAAGCTCACGTTCATGTCATTGTTCTGTGTTACTATAGTGATAAGATCTCTGGTTTTGGGAACAAGTTGTACTGAAAATTGTATTTGATTAGCTTTGTACATGGGCTTTCCAAATTCAGTCTTAGGGACCCCTGTGAATGCTTTTTTCCCCCCAGTGAAATGGATTAAATCTATGAAAAAGGCTACAGTACATACATCTGATTGTTTGACAGTAGAAATTACACTCAAGTCCTAAAGGAAAAAAGACTGACACTGTGGGAAAGGAAGGGCTCAAAGCAAATGGCAAGGATTTAACCCTCATTCTGAGTAAATAAAATACATAAACAAGGAAGCATGTGATACACATTTGCAATGACCTCATCAACAAAGACACATAGAAATGCAGTCATTTGAATGTTGCGGCAGCACCAGCTCAGAGAAAGGGATTCCACATGGCCTCGCTCACCTGAGATGGCCGAAGGCTTGGAGCCACTTGGACCCCTGGGGGTCGCGGGCCCCCTCCACCCTGAGCCTGGTCCTGCGGCCCCGGGCCCTCAGGGCGATCAGGGCCTGGGCCAGCTCCGCCGCGTCGCCGTGGCCCCACACCAGCTGCGCCCGCTGCTCGGCGTCCTGGTCCCCCGCGCGCTGGAAGAGCCGCTGAAGCTGCCGCAGGTTCACGTCCCGGAAGATGTTGGGAGAGCCGGACTTTCGGCTGCGCCGCTCCGACACCCGCCAAAACTGGGATGGCCCGGCTACCGTGGAAGGCGGGGTGAGGTCCTCCATCCCAGAAATAAGGCTGGGAGAGGGGGGAGGTCCAACAGTTTAGCTGAAAAGTCCAACTACTCCACCAGGTTGGGCCTACTACCACAGAACACTGTCACCAAATCACCTAACCAGGACAGCGGGTGGAGATTAGCCAGTGTTTAAGGTCAGGGTATCCACAGTCATGTGGGACAATGATGCCTTATCCCGTGGCTTTATCGACTCTGTGCACACTGCACACTTGCCACTGTATGATCAACACAAGCTGTTGGTCTTTAACTTTGTTTATAAACCAGCTTAACAGACCAGGCAGGGAAGAAGAACCTACACTTTTGCAGTCGATGTGAACCAGGATTTAACCACAGCCCTGTACCGGCTGCCTAATGCCAGTGTGTAGACTGGCAGTGGACAAGCATGATGTACTATGACATAAAATAACCACGGGGTATGGCCTTTAAATTATATCAAATAATAAGCGAGCAGGCAGGAAGAGGCCAAAACCGGTCTGCTTGTGTTTGTTGTAAGACTGGCAAAAGAACCGACTACTGACACAACGCCGTCTCTGTTGGGTCATATTCTGGGGAATGATTATATTCCTGATGCACGCACACATAGGCGCATTTATTAATTTATTGTGTAAGATAGCATTCTGCAATGGAGCAATAACCTAGACGTTAAATTTCTAATCAACATAAAGCTTCACAGCATGCCTTTTAACATCGACTCTTTGTAACATTTTACTACCTCCGATTTGCTGAGGCTTTTGGAAGCCAGAAAACTGCAACATGTCACGCCATTTGTTATAGAACTAACCCAGCTGTCAATTCTATTTAGGTTTAGCGAACTAACCAATAAACCACCACCAAATGCACATTACTAATTCGTCTTAAAGATGCATTTCTTACCCCGTATCCACGGAGTTCTAGGTACCGCCGATTGCTCCGTGTTTACACACTTTATCTGGTCTGTGCCAACGTTACAGAAGAATAACCGTATGTTTAAAGCGCGCCTCCGTCTGCAGCTTAGGTTCGGCTGTTGGCAACAAGGGCGTACATTTTCATTTTATGAGTGCAATAATGTCCAATGAGAAAAAACAGGATCCGCCTATGGGCGTGTGTTAGGCTTTTTTCAACCATCAGGCAAATCGGAGGCGTGGCAGAATATTCACATCCTCCTAGCTACGTATTGAGATGTGTAATCCACCATTGACGTCAATGCCCCAGGCTCTTACCTCAGTGTGATATGCGGTGAGAATGAGGTATTTATGCAAGAGAAGAAAACGCCGCAGTTGTTTACTCACGTGTAGTTTATCTGTAAACTCGCCCACAGCCATAAATATAAGGAGGTGTATGACATGTGCACACATTACTATCTCAATAAACATCACAATGTGACCATGTGACCTGGCACAGGAGTGTGTTTGAAAAAATACACGGAGTTGGGAAAGTATAAACGTAACATTAAGAATTGCCAAACCAGATCGCTTGCGAAATCTACGGTTTTCCGTGAGCATTAATCCGTTATTGCTCCTTTACAAAGGGATGGTATGGAAATATATAATTACTTGATGGGTACAGTCGTATATAAAATTTACTTGGTATAGTCTGGTTTTAATTTAATTTCACGTTTAACGGTTTCTCTTGACCATTCCTGAGGGTCACCAGCTCCTTAATTTTCATTGCATTGGACTTGTTATCGTTTCCTTATCCGTGGTATCAGGTGATTTTACGCGATCTGATCACTGGCCCTTAGCACAACCTTCCTTCTCATCCGTGAGTTTGGGACCTTGCAAAGGTGAAGTTGCAGGGGTCAGGGAGGGATCTTTTTGCAGTGCTTTGTGACAATGCAACTGTAAAAAAGCATTATTACAAATTCATGTGGATTGACTGACTGACTAACAGATAGATTGGTCAATAGATTTGTGAGGAAAGATTACGCATGCATTGGCGGCTCTATGTTTGAGAGGAGGGTGTATTTGTGTTATTGTGCTGAGATGAACGATGATGGGAGAGCGCATGGCTTTGAGGACAGTATGTATTAGCGCAATTAAAGCCACATTACAATGACCGAGAATAGCTGTATTAGCCTTAACTGCATCTTAATATGAATTCAATGACAGTAAGGTATCAGGTGATAGATGAAACGCATTTCTGTAGATATAGGCTATGAGAGCATCATGCTGATTTAGACTTCCTTCTGGAGGAAGTCCTGAGGCTGATTTAGAGCTGGCTTGGACCGCTATCTTTGATTCACTTTCAAGTTGGCATCACAGTACGTATGTTCTGCTGCTGTTTGAAAACATAAAACAGATTTGTTTATTTCACTGCCTCTCCTAAACATTTGGCCACAGAGACAAGCTTCTTTGTGTGCCTCTATCCCTTGTCAGCATTCACAACACATTTTGTGTATCATTTATTTAATAGAAAATGGTGCAATCACTCTTTTTTTGTCAGCTACAAAACTTTGACATCAATAACAGATTAATAAATTACATAATCTGAAATAAGTGTTGCCAAATGAAATTAAGGGACGCTGAATAGGAAAAGGGAATTATTTTTTTTAAAAGCAGGTCAGTGAAACTTTAATGAGGAGCAGAGAGCCAAGCTGAGTGAAACTTCATTCAGGAGTTATACACTGAAGAATCCTGTGCTTGCACACAGACACACACACACAGACACACACACACAAATGAATGTGAATCTACACAAAACACATACACATGTAATGTGCACAGCTACATGTAGTTAGACACAAAAATCACAAAAATACACGCACATGCATTTACAAATATGCACACGCAAACTTGCTTCCACAAAGAAACACACACCATCACAAATAAAGGGTGACACACATCCAAAACTACATCAAAAGAAATGTGCATGCAACACGGAACTGCACACGCACATGTAAATGTACACACACCCACAAACAGTTCTGCATTCATTCATACACATAGAACCATGCAGGCACACAGATAAACATATAAAGCATGCTACACATGCACAAAACTATATATGTGCATCCAGAGACACACACTCACATACAATTATATAGGCACATATGCTAAGGCATAGACACACATGTACCGAACACCAACCCCCCATTTCCTGTGGGGAAGTGTTACCTCGCAAGAGGATGGAAGGGAGGGAGGAGGGTGAAGGGGGAAAGGGATTCAAATTTCAGGCCAGCCCTCACCCTCATAGCTCCCTCCCCCCGACCATTTGAAGAAAGGGAAGGAGCGGCCACAGAGGAAATGGAAGAGACGAAAAAAGACAGGCTGCAGATTTTCAAAAACCCGCAGGCTGGAAGTACGCCTCTCTCTTTGCTCTCTTCCGTCTCGCGATCTTCCTTTGCCTTTTCCTCCCACCTCGCTCGAGGCCCAGCTCGACGCTCTCGCGAACCCTTCCCGACCCCATCCCTGCCTTGAGAGAGGAAGACGGGAAGAGGAGCGCCAGTCCGCCACATCGGGGAGATGCCCCCTCAGCCGCAGGAGAGGAAGAACTTCCTGGAGTTCTTGAGGAGCCCCTATGGGGTCCTGAGGGTGCTGCAGATAGTGCTGGGAGCCGGGCTGTGGGTCACCATCGCCGCCAACAAATACGAGGGCTCCATCCACTTCGTCCTGTTCGTGGCCGTGCTCTTCTGGCTGCTCACCCTGGCCCTCTTCTTCCTCACCCTGCTGGACAAGCAGGACCTTGTACCCATCGTGGGCGGGGAGCGCTGGTTACTCAGCAACCTGGTTCACGACCTGGCAGCCACCGCTCTCTACCTCCCGGCCATCGGGATCATGATCTACAAGACGGAGAAGAACGAGTACTGCAACCTGGAGCACTACAAGCACTACTGTCTGTACAAAGTATACCTCGTCGCCTCGGTCTTCGCCTGCCTCACCGCGGCCGCCTATCTGGTCTCCGCCATTTACGGCTCCTGCAGGAAGTGCAGGGGTCAGCAGACGCTCGTTTGATGTTCTCTAATCGGGAACAGGAGGACACGGAAGGGGGGGGGGGGGGGGGGGGGGGAGAATGGTTTGGCTTGCTTGGCTTTCGCACTCTCAGGAGGAGAAAAAAAAAAAAAAAAAAACCTATCCAAGCTAAGAGAAGGAGGTTACTTATCTGCTCAGGCAGGGAAAAGTTGAATTTTTGGAACCAAAAAAAGGTGTGTCTTCTGCTGTGGTTTGTCACTGCCTCTGACCAGAAAGGTTTGTTCGATATTTGTTTCAGTAAATTAATGCTATCGTTTTAGTTACTGTAAATGTGTACATACAAATGTTATTTGTATGTGTTTTTTATAGATCTCTTCTGATGTTTAGGAAAAGCTGTAGAGCTGCAAAAGTGTGAATAGTTTTGGTGAAATGCTAGTAATTAGTTGTGATTACACTCTGTGAAAATGTTTGTGGCTGTGCTTGCTTCCATTTTTGACGCAAACATTACATGGAAAAGAAAATGGACTGTCTGCCAAAACCAGGGGTGACAATTACCAGTTTGCCTGATCTCATACAACCATGGACTTTATTTTAGTGCCTTTGTAGTGCTCTCCAACATGCTGCTGGAGAGAAAGGGGGTAATATTAACACTGTAAGATTTAAAGTGGAACAACATGAACACAATGAAATGTGTGATGAATAGTAGACACTGTCATTCGTTTTTCAGTGTCTCTGTTTTCTCGTGATCCTTTTTCATCAGATGTAAAATCGAAAACAGAGTGTAGAATAAACACAAACTCTCTGAACTTAAGAAATGAGATGAGCCAACTTTTTGCTGTTGTCATTATTCTTTCACCACGGCTTATTGCTTGCTTCCTGTATGCTAGCTAAAAGCAGTGAGGTCAACCTGCACACAGATCACTTGCTGTATGTGTCAGCTGTGCCAAAGGAGGGTGTGCAAGTGTATGCACTGCCACAGCTGCCATTAAGATGGCACAGGGAAAGGAAGGCATTGGAGCGGGAGGAAGAGACAAGTTCTTGCAGGTACAATAAAATTTGCAGTGCCTGCTGCTCAATTCTGGGTACTATTAACATTCCACACAGTGGGCATGGCGTATAGGGCATGAGGCACATAGTCTTCGCCCTGTAATTAGATCCCAGTTAAACCCACCAGTTCAGACGAGCAGCATCCGGTGTGCTCGGGAAGCCAGCGGAAAACCAGCAGAGAGAAGGAGACTCAGCCAGTCTGGAGGGCAGAGGAATGGGGGAGGGGAAGGTCTCTAGGGATGTGGGGGCTGGGGGAGTGTGGGTGGGGGTGTGGGTGTGTAAATATGTGAGAATTGTCTCTTCCTATCCAGGTATTCTGGAATCCAGCAGTAAATGGCTATTGCAATTTAGCTTGCTGTTGTTCCAAGAAAAACAACTAATGCTATGCCTTTCTACTACTGTTTAAAATGTGTGCCTATGGGATATGGGAGACTTGAAATGAAGTTTCAGGTATATGCCCAAATTAAAAGATTAGGTCTGCTTTGCAACAAGGAAAAAGATTATAGTTCAGTGGATCCGGTGTTTTCCACTGGGAATTCAAAAGGAGGAAGAAAAATGCATGCATGCACACAATATGGAGGTTTTTTAGGGCAAGTATGGTGCTGCAGCATGTAAACACACCTGGGTATGTGTCTGAAAGACCCTTAAGGGCAATGGAGGCTAATGGGACTGGGCAGCAGAGGGGCTGGAAGATCCCTCCACCCTCCAACCAGCAGCCACCCCCACTCCAATCTGGTAATCCCATTATAGCCTCTCAGAAGCAGCTTTAATGCACAGATGCTCTGGGAGACCAGCAGTCATCCTCCTCAAAGCTGCTAGACACACACATACACACACACACACACACACTGCACATATGCACATACTCCCACATACTGCCTCATTCACATTCACATACTGAATACACACATACAGTTTAGAGCTAACACACACAAACTGTTCAGCAGGTTCGGTGGAGGGGTGCAAAGGTACAGTTTTGTTTGACAGGAAAATATATTTATCCCTGCAAAATAACAAAAGGAGTGATATCTCCTTCCACAGCCACAGATCCCTGCTAAAGCTTTTAACACTTACATTTCAACAATCAGCGAATCTGATATCCCCACTCAGCTACTTATCAATTAGGTTTTGTCATGTTGCATTTGAGCTATGTTTACTGCACTTTTGATTTCAAGCTGGAACAAAGCCTGGAGCCATTTTATTTACCACTGAAAGGCTGTTGGCATCAGCGCTCTGATAGTTAGAGAGGATCATGCAGTATCAAATGAATCATTGGCTGGTGCTCTGCCACCCCTATCACTAGTTCCCCCATCTCTCTGTCATAAATTAAGTAGCCACAAAAGTGTAATCTATTTCAATTTAATATGTATATAACTCTTCTGAATTTGCTGCTATAAGTGGTAGCATACATCCTATCTGAAAATAGAGGCTTTGATTGGCATTTACTATAATTAACCTGTAACCTGTAACGATGATTGAGTTTGTGTATAAAGATTGCTATCAGGCATACCATTTCACTGGCAATTGCAGTATGCCAAACTGTTGGATTTCTTTTGCTGAAAAAATATTTTTTCAAAAAGATCTTTTCTGAATGTGCTATTCTCTCAGGCTATGTGCCTCTATTTTTAACTTATAGGGTTGAAATATGATTGCAATTCATTTCTTCAGTCAACTAGTAAAGCCTTACAAGGACAGTCTTATGAGCATGTTCACAGCAGGAGGTTTTGCAGTCAAAGCTTGGTTCTCCAGCAATTTCCCAGCAGTCTTCCTTCCCAAAATTCCACACATTCACTTACTGATTAGATCATTGGTCTCTGCATAGATATCCAACAGAAATAATATCTGACACACTTTTTCTCAATCCAGGATACATATTTTTTCTTCTTCATTGGATTGTTGATTTTCTAATGATAACATTCCCATCTACTCCCAAAAGTGTGTCAACTGCCTTCACAGAACAAAGCTAATTAGGTTTTCTGCATTGACGGAGTGAGTGTGAGAGTGAGAACAAGAGAGAAAGAGAGAGGGGAGGCAGAGAGAGACAGAGAGAGAGAGAGAGAGACCGGGTGAGCGGGGCTGGAATTTAAACTAACCAGCCTGTTTATGGGAGCCAGTGAAGTGGTATTTGCACTACCCTCTCTAATCTGGGAAACCATTTCCTGCATTGACCAAAGCCCAGAGCAAGTGGCTGTTCCCAGATACAGCACAAATACTCTGTAGCCTAACCAGATGGTCAGCTCCTGCATATCCTTCTGTCTTCTACTTCATAACAATGGAAGTTCTGATTGTTTCCTGCGCTGTATTAGATTTTATGAATATTCATGAAAAAGTGTACACATGGACAGAAAATCCATCACACTAGCATTGCCGTTGATTATGGTGTTTTATAAATATTCAAGACATGCACATTTTGATATTGGTATTTGCATTCATGACATTTCCACACAGGGGGAACTTTTAATATTAGGAATACAGAGTGGAGAATCAGGTGGGTCTATAAAGTCTGTGGTGACATTGCCCTAGGCCTCAGTGCTTTGCCACACATCTCTTTCCCTCTTTGACCACGTTGCCACTTGGAGTGTGATCTGGAGTCCTGGGCATTTACTTACATGGGAAGACCATGGGCAGCAATTCCAAGCCCTGATGCCAGACACATTGTATCAGTGTAGGAGAGGGAGGGAGGAGCCTCAGGGCCAATCACTGATCCAAATCAAGTATAACGGATAACTCTGGGGGATAGGTCTTTTGTTGCTATAAGACACATTCCAGAGGGCATCCTTGGCTACAAACTAGGAGATGTTGAATGGTTATGGGGTGGAGGGAGTTGGGGTGCCATTGGTGCTAATGAACAGCCTCTGCCTTTATCAATCTGTGTCCTTCTTTTCCACTAGAACAAAACATCCACTGAAAATGCACGACATTGCCATTTTTATCTTCACTGTATGACTTTTCAGAAACAAAAAAATTGTACAATGTGTTGCATGAACACTGCGACCATTTTATTTGACTGCTTGTTTTGCAGACAATGTATGTAAAACATACCCGAAGAACATTCTACTGCAAAACAGGGAAAGTGCATCTGCAGGTTTATTGAGAAGCTGCTCTGTCCGGTCAAGAGGTTACTGTTTGCAGAATCCTGGAGTCACTGAGCTGAGACAAAAGGCTTTGAACACCATTTCTTTCACGTTAGCATGTAGGATGTCCCCCCTACAAATTGGAACAGGAGTACAATTTTGGACAGTTGGAAATGCTAACGCCAGCAGTGTTGGATAGTATACTTCAGCATGACTCAAAGCATACATTTATATGTACTACAATACAGCACACAGCTGGAGAGCAGTATGACAAACACGGACTCAAAAGTGATAGTACACCTCAGGCGAATGGCCCAGGGACAAACTGTTTGGAATATCTGACAAGGGGGTAGGGGTTGCCATAGAAAAGGATTAGCCGGAAAGTTTAGAACAAAGCTTGATTGTAAGAAAACAACCATTTTTTTTTCAGTCAGAATGACCTCTTTCCACCTTCCTCATGGAAAAGAACACAACTGTCACAGTGAGTTTCAGTGAACCCTTGGATAAACTAATGCACAGTGGTATACTGACTCTATTTTCACTTAATCGGCTCTCTCGGAAGCACATTTTCAGGGAAAAAAAGGCCCTGAGCTCGACTGAGTGACTTCCCTTCCCTAGGACAGGAGAATCAATGCTTGATGGGAGAGACCAACACAGTAAATGATTTACCAACAGCACTCAGGGCTCCTGATTACAATGCCTGGTTATATGCAATGACACTGAAATTCTCAAAAACAATAAACTGATGGACCCTCATCCAATGGATTATGCAAATATAAATATAACTGCTTCTTTTGCACTTCTGATTAGATGCTAACTGCATTTCGTTGTCTCAGTACGTGTACTCTGTGCAATGACAATAAAGTTGAATCTAATCTAATCTAATCTAAAATCATAGCAACATTAAAATTAGGTAATATTCTCAATCCATCCTCAGCTAATATTTGCCAGTATGCAAACCTCTTTCGGTTGTTATGCACTTAGCAGTGTTATGCCCCTCAAGTTGCATTGCGTGGTACGTGGGGTATCATGACATTGTTATTAAACAAAGCTAAGTGCTACATGTTGATGCTTGAAGTAAGCTCACGCTTTCCTATAAAATGCTTTGAGATCATAAGATGAAAGGCACTATGTAAACAAAATACATTTTGCAACAACACTAATAATAATAATAATAATAATAATAATAATAATAATAAAATGCTATGTGCATTTTCAAGAAATAATCTAAGTCTTTGTGTGCCTTTAGCAAGTTTTGGTGTTTAGTTTAGGTATGTTGAGTTTTTATTGAACAAAAATCTAAAACAATCCTGAAATCTCAGGATTTATTGCAATCTATTGATATTGACATATTGTAGTTTAAACTCTTATTTGTGCCAATCATTAGCTCTGATACCTGGAGTTGCATCGAGACATTTCAGGGGTATGGATAGATAAAATCATCTTGTAGCCCCCTGGAAGCTTAATGGATCATCACACAGTGCCTTGCCATTCAGTGGCTTGCCATTCAGACAGTGGCTTTCTCACACTCCTCCAGCTGACCTAGCCCAGTAGCGCTGGGCCCAGGGCTCAACCCATACCCTGCCACAGCACTGCTGACCGCACTCCTTTCAGAGTGCTGAAACTCGCATTCCTCCACACAACACGTAACAGCGGAGTGGGAGGGGTAGAGGGGGAGTGTGAGGAGGGAGACGAAAGTGAAGGATATGAAAGGAATGAGCAAGAGAGAGAGAGAGAGAAGTGAGGACAAGGAATGGGTTAGAGAGAACAGAGAACAAAAGCATGATGGGTAGAAGAAGAAGACGACTGATGAGTGAGTGAGTGAGGGAGAGCAGTGTAAGGAAGAAGAGAGTGAGAGAGAACAAAGATATATTTAGAAAAGCGTGATGAAAGATGAGAGCAACAAAGAGAAGAGGAAGATGAGAGAGGGAAGAAGCACAAAGAGGCTGGAGTGTAATTTTCCACAGAACTTGAGCATGAGGGAGTTACACAGACTTGCATCTGTGCTTGATAACCACACAGTGAGATTAAAACACATACTGCATGCTGCCCCTAGCAGTGGCATTAACACACATCAGCAAATGGGCACAACTTCAGAAGCATTAAATACAGAGCCTTTCTTAATAGACTGGCAGGACATCTGTAATGAACAATGACATTTTAATGCAGATTACACAGCTGACATTTGAGAGAATTCCATTCAGTAAACCACATTCTTCATTTTAGTGGCTCAGCGCTCTACATTTTGTATCCACCCTGCTGGCCTTCTGTTGAGCATCTTCTTGGCAGGAAATAGAGTCCTGTTTGTCACTTTATTGTTATTCAGTCATCAGTCAAGCAAATGGGACAATCCCCACAAACTGACATTTAAGCGAGTGGAACATGTCCCTGCGAGGAAGGTGGAGGGAAAATTATCCAGAATGCTTTGAGACAGCCCTCACATTCAGTCCCCCAGGGGAAGTGACATCACTACCTGTTGCGCTCTCACGATGAATGGGTTCTCTGTTCTCAGAGTTGGGTGGCAGAAGGCTGTAGCTCCTGCGAAATGTGGGACTATTTATAGCACGCTGGAAAAAACCAAGACCATTTTGCTGCCAACCCCTAACAGATGGTAAGAATGTGTAACTGAACGTGTTAATGTGCAGGCAAACCGGCTGAGTAAGACAGTAGCTTCTCTGTTTCAAAAGCAGGAATGTTCTCTGTTGTCCGTCGTACCAGTGACACAGCCACCGTCTGTATACTGGCCGCTTCTTCATCAAGCTAGCGGGATTAGTATAAATTGTACACCTCTCGCTGGAAGCCATGCACAGACAACTACTGGTATGGATTTAACCGAGAGATTTAGAGACATGGAATCTTTAGATTGATGTTCTGAATCACAAATGGGGAAAAGGCATTGAAGAGGGGTTCCCAAATGTACCAAACTGAAAACGTACTTTATGAGAGACTATGGTTGGGATTCACTCAACAAGCAATTAAAAGCAATAGTGATTGTTTTCTTCACAAACACAATTTGGAGGGCTAAGGAATCAGTAAAACAAACTTGCCAAACTGAGTTTGTGATGAAAAAGTATAATGTTTGCATGTACAGTACTTGCAAGTTAAGTTAAGGACAAATGTTAAATTGAATACAGACCT
Source organism: Anguilla anguilla (assembly GCF_013347855.1). Lineage (NCBI taxonomy): Eukaryota > Metazoa > Chordata > Actinopteri > Anguilliformes > Anguillidae > Anguilla > Anguilla anguilla. The sequence goes on from NC_049202.1 coordinate 17,207,712, forward strand.
ATGTTTTATGAGACCTATACCGTATCAAAATATATCCTTACACATGGTCTGAATATGAAATTAATGTTTATGCATACATCAGAACCACAGGAATGTGAATAATGTTTTCTTATGTATCTTGCGAAATGCTTCAACCCCTTGGGTTAGGAACTAAAACACTAATAAAGAGGCAGTAACGGCAGCCTTTTTTTTTCCTAGGTGAGCTTTCCATTCTGTTGTATTACTGCATGTACACTCTCAGAGAAAATGTGCAAAAATTGTACCTATACAGGTACAATGGCTTGTCACTGGGGCAGTACCCTCAAAGGTATGCCCACTGTGTACCCCTTACATTAGAATTCTAAGGTACAAATATGACCCAGTGAGGGAACATTAACAGGAATTGTAACTTAAAAAACAAAAACAGACCCCAAGTGTAGCCCTTTTTCCTGACAGTGTAGGCCTACTAATATTTGGTTTCCCTTAAATGTTAATGTATTGATTTAATTGTATATAGTTCTGTATAAATTTCTAGTTATGAACCCAATTCCCCAAGATTTATGTAAAATGACACAGTTCACATTTCTGTGTTGCTTCTTGGAAGAACAGATATGAATGTTAAGAGAGTGATGAGCAGTTGTATTCATTGTATAATTCTACAATAACTGTGTTTATCATCAGCGTCAGATATAAGTATGCTTATGCCCATGGAGATGCATCTAGTGGAGAGGGCAGTCAGATGGCTATGTTGGATCCCTAATCATTTTACAATTAATTACTTATTCAGGTCGCAACATATTGGCAAAAGTTCAACATATAATTTATGCCAATTTGTCCACGAAATATGGGAAAATATTTGTTAAACATTATCCGATTTATTCCCACGATTACAGTGTAAACACGCAATTTTATTCACTAGGAGGAAGTTTGCCGATTCTGTTCTTGGGTCTGCGCGTCACCGCTTGTGACAGGTGAGTAACGTGTTGTTTGTCCAGGTAGTGGCACCACTCAAGAGAAGCTTGAGAGCTGCCAGTGTTAAAGGTGTATCGCAGGTAATGAATCCCACATTTAGCGCTTTGTTTCTGGACAAAACTAAGAGGGCAGCGCAACGAGATACCATTTACACGCTCCAAAACGAACATAAGATAAAATCAGTCAGACTAGACAGATTACGCCTCGCTCCAAACCACGCCACGCATATGGGTATTTGTTTTCACCCTGAAGCTAACATTTACTGACAAAAATGCTGTTCGCAGTAAAGTAAGCAATGTATGAGAGATTACCGTGATTGAAAATGTTCACCAGAACGATGCAACTCCATCAAACTGTCAGTGGGAACACCAGGGACACTTGCAATGTAGCTAGGCAAGGCCACCCTCGCCGCCATACTGATGACAGCGCCATGAAGTGTGGCGATCATCAACTTGGAAATAACACACAGTCCTTGCTGATGCTGCTGTGTTTGTTGTCTTTCAATACGCTAAAAAGTAACATTTGCAGACAAAGCTATAATCGTATGTAATTTTTTTTTTAAAACATCCCTGTTTGTAAGTAATGAATGTGTTGCAAATCAGTTATCCCTGAAATAAGACACCTGTAACAATCCAAAAATCTAAATTCAAGGTCAAAACAAAGCAATTGTGCTCTTTATCGGTCTGCAGTCCGCGCAAAGTAAGCTAAACTATCTGAAATTCAGATGATGGTGAACATACTACTTCTGAGCACAGTTCAGTCGGGAAAATGTGGCCAATTGGCCATTGGCTACTACTACTCCGTCAGCAATCCTGCTTGTGCGGGTTGTTCCAAAGCTGTCTGCGAAGTTAAAACTCAACTATTACAACAATCGGTCGCTAGAGGTCAGGGTATCTTTGCTGATAACGGTTTTCAGACTCTCTAAATAAATGTTTTTCACTGAACATCCGAAAGTCTATTACTGCGCACTAGAAAGCCAAACCCGCGTCAAATTATAAATTAAGTATACTCTCTCGCTGTACGATGGCACTTGTGAACAGTCTTTCAAATACCCTGCAGTGTTTAATGAGTCAGCTAATTGACAGAATTTCAATAACGCACACGACACGTTTATTGCAAACATTTAACAGAAGTCATTAGCAGCCAGTGCTCCCCTGCAATGGTATAACGAGACGCACTCTTTGAAATCATGCGGGTTTGTATATTCCTGTTTTTACCTCGGGTCTGTGGTTATTATGGGAGCTGCCGGGGCTGAATATGTGCTTCTGACAGAGGGCCACTGCGAGCCAGTGTGGGAGACAGTGTGAAAGAAAAGAGCTCTGCATGGCGCAAGGCTCACCCATCATTGAGCAGAACGAGATGTGACGGTTATCACCTCTTTTAAACCCAAATGGAATCAGGCAGTCGTTTCGGATTTCGATTGGAGTGTTCTTTTAAAAACGCGAAGAATAAACAGCAAAGAGTGCAGTGACATTTTCCTTCATGTGGTGGCTATCGACATTTGAGACCTAGGTGGTCTGCTTGCCCTCTCGGCACAAAGGTACTAAGGAGTAAAAATATGTTCTGTGCCGCATGCCTGCTCCGTTGCTGCTTTCCCAGTGCTCTGTTCCTGCATTGGGGGAAAATGGCTCATGTGCTGTGCAGTTAGTACCCCTGGAGTTTCTCACAGAGGCGCACACATTCCTCTACAGTGCGGCATTACACCTTCAAATGTTTTCTCCCACTTCCAAATGACTAATACCTGCTTGTGTCCTTAGGGAAATTAACTTGATGTGTCTTGCTTGCTACAATTAGGGGAAATATATGTAAGGGTGGGCTATAGGCTTGCGATGTTACTTGTGTGAAAAAGTCCCTAGAATGGGTTCAGGGGTAGCGCACATGCCTACACACACAGACACACTCATACACACACAATCACATGCATCCACAAATGCATCCACACACACACACACACACACAATCACATGCATCCACAAATGCACCCAAACACATGCACACACACACAGGCACACGTACACACACACACACACACACACAATCACATGCATCCACAAACGCACCCAAATACATGCATGCGTACATATGCACACACACTCACACTAATGAGGATAGGTCTGCTTTTGGTTTTTACCATTGCCTGTAATGAATGAAAGAAGGGACTAATTGCTGTTTTTTCTCAGCCACTATAGTTGATGGCATCCTGTATTGCACATGTTCAACTTCACGCAAACAAGTTATGAATATATGGTACAACACAAATAATAAATACTTTTTGTATTTAGCACATGCGCTTATACACGCACACACACACACTGAAGTGTACTTGCTGTGGGATCTTTGTCATGGTGTTACACATACTTGGTTCGGGAAGGTATAGCGAAACTCCACCTACCTGAGTGAATTGGCAAATGGGGAGGGCCTCTGAGGTGAAGGCATTGTGACATCACAGTTTACAACAACAAACCAGGTGTACATTCTCAAGAGAAAGAGAGCCTCTCAAACTATAATGCAGTTCCCCTTTACCTAGACAGCTCAAATCAAATTGCTCAAGCCTGCAAGAGATTTACGTGTGATCCTGAGAGTGTGTAGAGTTTATGGGAGAAGGTAGCTCACAGATTTATAGTTTTTTTCTTTTGGCAAACATGGAGTGTAGTAAAAAAAAAAATCAATAATACTAATGTGAAATAGAACAATTAAGTCAGCAGAGCTCAAATTGTCTCCTTTAACCACACTTAATTATTACTTTAGATCTAATAAATGCTCTTTGTTCTTTTGAGCAGGCATGTTTCTACAGAACATATTTCCTACATTAATCTATGCAGATATGTGACCGATTTGATATGACTACTGCTTTTAGCAGTGTTGTATTTTTGGACTATGTCAGGAAGCAAAGTCCTCTATCTCCATTTAGATATGAAAGAACTGGCATGGTATAGATCCTTCCTGCCAATTACTATTGGTCCCACAGGCCGAGAGAAAGATTGCAGCTCCCGTTTTAATAAACTTCTGGAAATTTGCTAAACAGTCAGCTGCATGCGTAGGTGTCAGACAGGCATTGGTGAGCTGCTGAGCCTTGGCTGAAACGGGATTATCGATTGGCTGAACAGCTTATCATGACCATTATCATTATGAGTTATGATAGTTACCTAACCTAATGGACCAAAGATTCCATTACATTGCCTGATAAAGAATTGGATCCAAAACACTTTGCCGTTTATGAGACATTTTGTGCTTCTAGTATTCACCAAGATTCTTGCTGAAATTCTTGTATCCCATTCCTTTTCAACAACTAGATTGTAAATAGAATAAAAAAATTTTTTTTAAATTATGTTTATAATCAGTAATGCCCAGTCCTGTCTGTAACTCTGTCTGAACTTCCATTCCTGAATTTGGGAGAGAGTAGACAAGCAAGCTAAAGGGAGAGTGTACTTCTCTTTATATCAATACAACATGTCCCCAACCCAATGCAGTTACACCTAGCCTCCTTTGGTCCTTTTCTGTCACTGGTAAAAAAAAAGCAGGCCAGTAGGTGGTAAGACAAATCTTTTCCCTGCCCTTTTGTAAGAACAGCACAGGACCGGGATGGGGAGGGGGGGACTCCTTCCTAGTTTGGCCGCAGCAGGCCGAAACCTGTCTGTGATGCTTCCCTCTCTCTCCCCTCCCCGTGGGGACAGCAGCACTTTTTCCCCTCCTTATCGCCCGCTGAACCTCGAAAACTCTTCCATCCCCGCAGGCGTCGCCTCGGCGCTGAATGGATTCCACAGTCATTTTCCCTCTTAATTGCCCACTTATCGTGCCTCCATTCATAGTGCGGCACTAGAGATTGACTAGACCTCTTATTTCCCTCCTGCAACACAGGCACAATGGGCTCATAATGAAAAGCTCTTTGGGCGCCAGTGAAGGGTAGGATTAGCTCAGGATTTGGCGTCTCCTTCGCCTCGCACAATATTCCTCCTCGAGCTGCTCCCAGATCGATCGATCACAGTAAATAAAATACGAGAGCAGACGTCTGCGGGACGAGACAGCGGAGTATTGTGGAACGCACAAATACCAACTGATGGTTGCGGAAATGTCAGGGACCCCAGCTGAAAAAACTCTAGATGCGCCAAACAAAGGAAGAAAGAAAGAAAAAGAAAAAGAAATTGCCTGAAGGGGTTACCGCCGCTATTGGTCTTGTGTGAAATGCTCTGTGTGAGCAGTGCACCGTGTCTGCCTGTCTGTTTGTCTCGTTCTGTTTTTTCTAAGCACATAAATGGAGCATGTAGAACGCCCAAATAAATCAAAAGGGAGACTTGGCTGTGTCAAAAAAGTCAAGTTACAATTGTAATTGAATAATGATACTTAAATTTAAATTTAATAAATTAAAATGAACTGCTTTATCGGTGACAGAGGCTACAGTTCTGGTCCTCTTTTTTTGTTTTAGTTTCCATGGTACAGGATTGTTTTGCACACTACAGTTGAGATTTTTTTTGTCTGTGGTGATGTGTCTGTGCCCACACTCTCACAGTCAGAAGGAAATTGAGGGAATAATTGCATCCCATTCTTGATCTCCGGACTCGGTGATCGAGTCTAACCAAATGTGATTGAGTTCAGGACGCCAACTGTACATTGTCAGTGCCTTCAGAGAGAAGTGACATCTCTGGTTCTTTGCTTAGTCACTACGTTGACTACATCGATTCTTCGACTGCATTCGTCAGTCAAAAGCTGAATTCCTCAGCTTTTAGCCAGAGTTATCGAAGGGTTTGCATACCTTGTGAAGGCCAGTTTCAGCATTCTGGAGCCACAGGGGTCCTCATCCCTAACATGTGCATTATTTACAGGTGCAAGCAGCTATTTCAGGTGGCACTGCTGATCGGGTGGGGCTTGTTTCAGCCAGTCCTGGATTTCACCTGCTTATGTTCCAGCTCAGCATGCTCACAATTGTCTGGGCTTCCCTAATCTGTTGCTAGTTGGACCGTAGATGGAAACCCATCAGTGTCTGGGGAGAGGACTTGAGCACTCCCCTGAGGACTTGAGCTGGCTTTGAGTGGCAGTCCTTCAGGTCCTTTTAAACAGTAGCACTGTGAAACTGATCAGCTGCTCCCCAGCACTAAAGTTGTTAGGGAACAGAGGATCAGTCTCACAGCACAGCGAAAGAAAAGGGCTTTACGACAAACAGGGAATACACACATAGGACGTGGACCATCCTTCCCACAGAGAGTGTGACCGACAGTTTGAACAAACGGAAAGTTCAAACGAATGAGCAACAGCCTGAACAACTGAGCAGCAGTTCAAAGGATATTTGAATGAACAGATGAGTCTGAAGGAATGAATGAACGTCATTTTTCATTCTTTTCTTGCCACATCGATTGGCCCCATCCCTCGGCAAAATCCAGCCCACTTTCATAGTGCCTCAGTACATTATATATGTGAAGCAGATTACTGAACAATAATTCCAGTCAGCTGGAAACAAGCCTTAAGCTTTTCTATTTTAAAATATTATCTTTTAACAAGTGTTCTGTTCCTGTCACGGGTGTCCTAACCCATTATAATTAACTGGAAACTGGCATAATGACAAAGAGAATCTCTTTGACACATCCTGTCAGAGGAAAACGTGTTCCCCCATGCTGATCTCCTCTACTCAGATTTACATACCTCCCATAAAAAAAAACCTTTGTCTCCTCTCCTCAAACCTATTTCTTGCTCCCAAACTGTGTTCTCATTCCATTCGAGTTCATCGCAAACTGTGTCTTGCCTTCACTGGTCATTTAGCGCTGTACTAAATAACCAGTTCATAGTAAAAAAAAAAAAAAAAGCCTTTAGTGGCTAAGGGGCCAGCTTGTGTTGGAGAAGTCTTTATCAGCAATGAAAGGACTAGGGCGATATCCCAGAGGTGGGCCCAAATTAAACGTGTCTGTGTGTATATGATCAAGATTAATGGGCAAGAGCATATTGCAAGCCAAGCCATCCAAGAGAAGCAGCTTTTATTTGAAAAAAAGAGAAAAAGATTCAACACAGTTGCACAGAGGTGCTTAATACAGCACGGAGTGGAGGCTGGTAGGTTGCATTATTATGAACCTTTGTAATGTAAAGCTTTTGGAGATAAATAAAAAAAAAACATCTAAAGAAGGATACTATTTTAAAGGCCTTTGATCACTGCATGTCATGACGAGCTCGCAGTCATTTTGCAGTCACATGGAAATATGTTTCTTTTACTTTCAGTTTCTGTGTTTGCTTCAAATATGTTGAATTATCTGTTTTTAAATATAGTGCTTGAAATAAAATAAAAAGTTATTGTATTTGCTCTTTGTGAATGCCCAGATTAGACAAATGGCTTCACTGTTATTGGGACTGTTTGCCTGTGTTGAATATATTTACATGGTGCAAGTCAATTTGACCTGTAACATAATGGATGTAACTATGTTTCAGGCTAATAACATGTTCAGAACAAGCAGAATAACAAACTCTTCTGTCTTTTGAATTCTAGGAAATATGCTGTCACCTGAAAATTACTGCAGTAACTTGATAAACAGATATACAGGCTTTGCTTACGTGATTGTAGTGTTCGTTGCTAGGCTAGAAATGATCAGGGATAATTAAAGGGAATAATTAGCACGTTGAATTTTCTGTACGGAGACAGTCATTAAAAAAGAAGGGACCTTTGGTAAAGAACCATGCAAAGGTGCTAAGTGTTCTTCCTGGAAGCTGGAAGGATCAAATTGGACTCCAGCTGGCCTTCGTGCTGACTCCGGTCCTGTGGTGCTCGTGGCATGCATACGCGTGATGTCGAAAGCACTCAGTCAATGTCCCTCATGCAGTTTTTCCAGGAAATGGCGTAACATGATGAAGGGTGGCTTTCTCAGCAATCACAGCCGAGTGACCTCCCGGTGCTAATTAATTGATGCCACACAAAAGGACAATTTTAGCATCGAAATGAATGAAACTGCTGTGCAAGTCTACCCAGGGTCCTGATTTGCAATGGCACACCAGCTTATTCATACAGACACCCTGCCTGCTAATGAACACAGGCTGTGAGAGTGTACGCATTTCTGCTCGTGTGTGGCTGTGTGTGCATGTGTGCGTCTGCGTGCCTTGTGCATGTATTTTTGTGGGCATGTGTGTTTCTGAGCGTTTGTGTGTGCAGCTCCCATGGTAATCTTCAGCGAACCAGTTTTGCATCTGTAAGTGTTTTCGCCGGGGAAAGATTTAAAATGTAAATACAGGGCCAGTACATTGGCCATAAGAGATTCTACAGATTCAAATCAGAGTTAATGTGAACATACACATTTTTTAAAATTATTCTAATCATTTATATTTTTGCAAAGACATTTCTTCTTGTTCATTTCACTCTTTGCCAAGTAAGTGATGAAGTGTTGGATGGTTGGGCAATATTCAGTTTGTTTGTCATCTTGGATCCCATAATCGAGTAAACCCTCTGACCACAGTGTTTTTTTCTCATAGACCAGCTTCATCATCTTGATTTAAAAGCCTACTGCCAGCTGTAGACCTCTGTAGAAATGAACTATGTTCATACGACTACCTTTTTGATAAAATATAAACAGGTGCACCACATACTATTTGTCTGCACAGCCATGGAAAAGGTTGGTAAGGTGGGTAAGCACTGTGATGTGATTAATTGGAGTCAAACCTCTGTTGGATTGTTGTGTAAATGACCTATCCACAAGCTGCCTGAAATGCGCTCAAGGACAGTTATTAAACCGACTGCTGACTCAAACTGAAGGGAGAAAAAACTGACCAGGTCAAACTCAAGGCGAGTGAACCTGACCCGGTCGAAGGAGAAACTGCATACCCGTGGGGGTAGAAGGCGACCTAAAACGCCTCTCACAGCAACTGCAAACAATAAGCAAGAGTGAAAAATAATGAAAAGAGAAAGCCAGACTGGCAAAAATCCAAAGCAACTAAGCAAAACAGTCACAGCCCTTCTCGTGAAACGTGAACCGGAGAAGAGCAGAAGCTCGCGATGATTAATAATGGAGTTTGCCGACTCGCTCTGGCGTGAGCGAGCCGAGCCGAGCCGCTCTCTCTCCCTCAGACAGCTGGACTGAGTCAGAACTGCGACTGTGCTCGAGTGGGAGGGGCCGCGTGCGGAGGAGACACTGCGCCGTGCCAAATCGTGCCAGTCACAGGCAGACTCACAATGAGAGATACCACGCAAAAGGGCGGGGGGAGAAGAAACGCATCGGCTGAATGTCAGCTGACGTCTTGCTTGAGTCACAAAATCTGTTTTGCCAACGAGGCCAGGGAGAGACACTTGGCTTTGTGCGAAACTGAAAGGGCAAAAGACAGAGTCAGAAGTTTGCAGCTAAGGGTGAGGTGCGTGTGCATGTGTGTATTGAGGGTTCTGATTAAATGACACTGGAATATAATTATTACAGTAGCAGTCATACGCTCAAAGTCAACAGTGTGCGCAAGTGCAGAAATCCTCCTAAGGTTATTAAAAATGAGCGCCTTTGATGTTGGGGAAAGCAGTGTGAGGAAACACAGGTAGAGCGTAAGCCAGGAAAATAATAATGAAAAAGACGCAGTGCAGATAAGAATGAACGCCTCACTTCTGGTCCTTTTATTGCACTGCTCATAGCAAACAGATTCGTCCATCGCGTTTAAAGTTGCCAAAATAAGTAAATAAATAAACATGGAAATGGTTCCTTTAAAGCTGGACACAATCTCATTGAAACCTGGATTTGGCAGCAAGGCCTGTAATTGGTCGGTCTATCATATGATTGTCATCCTGTTCGTTCTCATGAATTAAAGTGACAGAAGGTCAGAGCATTAGGTCTGGCTCTGCCCTGGTTCTGCCATGCTTCTGACAGGGTAAATCTGTCGACGATCCCATCTTCTCACATGTACCCGATCAACCATGAAATCACTGTTTTGTCCAGCTGCCATTTGGCTGTAGGTACAGGAGCCTGTGCTTTAAAAGGCATGTTTCAATAAAAGGTATTGTGGGACTATTTATAGGTTTTATTTTTAAGCTCCAGAATTTCGTTTTAGCACTATTTTTCTCTGTCTGAAACGAAATATGCAAATAAACCAAATGCAGTCTTGAAAGGTGCAATGTTAGTTTGCACCTTTCAAAGCATCAAGTACATGTTTGTTTTTTTAATCATGTCATGAAACATCAGCATTGCTGTCAAATATAGTACATAGCCTGTGCAATGAAGTTATGCCACTGACAGGCTCAGGAGAATATGTATTAAAGTCTGTATGAATGTCTCTGGGCACTGGTGTCTGTAAATTCTTTGATTAAAGGAGGGGAAAAAATCCATTGTTGATAGAACTAAGCGTGGCAGGGTAGATCCATTAAAGGGCTACTGTAATAATAGGCTGTTGAGTCTGTTGACTCATCCACTACGCCTTGGTGTAGTAATGTGCCCAACAGTCAATCGTCCACTCATTGATAGTGGCTCTGCAGACTATGACCTGGACTCCAGGTGACACAACATTGGCAACGGTGTCAGCCAGTGAGGGTGGAAGTCAATCACCGGGTTGTCCTCACCATTTTGACAGTTGATCTGACACCCACATTAAATCTGCTCAGCAGCTCAAGAATTGCTTTTTCCAGAACAATGCTAACGTAGTTCAGACAGTGGGCTGAAGAGTCAAAAAAATCAGGGGGTAGCTAGAGGCTCTTTGAAGTACACACATGCTGGTCAACATTCTCCTGGTTGACAGATGAAGTCACAGCTATTCGGTAAGCCTGCAAATATTACTGGCCATTCCAAACCCGGGGGGGGGGGGGGGGGGGGGTTGTGTTATTTTAGGACATAACCTTTTTGGGGGCATCTCTAGGGAACTCTGGCGGAGGAGTGAAATGAAAACTGAAGGGCTAACAGAGTAGTTCAGAACAAAAGTGACAGAACGCCATCTGCAAGAACATGTGGCTCCCTCACACGGCTCTTGTTGGCCGCACGATATCCTAATGCGTTAGTACGTTTGGGGGAAGAAAAAAAAGCACAGCAAACGATAAACAAGAAAAAACATTTTCTCTATGTTCAGTCACTGTGCCCACATTTAATCTGCTGGATTTATGTTTCCAACATTAACTGGTCTGTTGATCCAACTTGATTTCCAGAATAATTAACACTCTGTCTCCCTAATTAAACATACCAGTGCGGTGTGTTGTAGTTTTTATACTATCGTAATTGCTTTTTATGGGCCCATTAAGTCCAAACGGCAATCATGTTCACCAAATAACAAGCAATAGTCAGCAGCTTCCGTTTTGATTTCAATCGTAGGACTGAAGAAAGGAAGATGTTGTGAATTCTTTTGTGATTAAATAATTTCACATGAAATTGGCATGATAATGAGGGGCTCCAGTTTTCACACAAACCGATTCCGGAACAAAAGCAAGGCTACCCTTTATTTTTGGAGTCATTTGAATATTTATATAATTGCATGTGTTTTGCCAGCCACGCTTTCATGTGAAAACAAAAGCGCCTGACTTTTTATGGGAAACGTGAACACAATTTGCGTCAAACAACTTGGCAGCGGTTTGAATCTCACACTGAGGCAGTATTTTCCCTGTAAATAGCTCCAGAATGAAAACCGTAGAAAACTGTTAACGGGGATTGACTGCTTTAAGAAAAAAATATCCCCTAATTATAAGATAGAATTAAAAGAACAATTCACAAGCGCGTGGATTATGCAAAATATGGCTCAGGGCGTACTCCTCGAGAACAAAAGTGATCGCCACATCATTGCTTTATCTATGAATAGCAGGAAACATTTCCAAAAGGATTAAAACAAAAGAGAGAAAGGGCTTTATCTTCTCTTTTCACTTAGCTGAATTCCCTGTGCAGACCCTACCCATAAAGACTGAACCCCTTCATATAAAATGTACCCCTTATTGTAATGTATTACATAATTTGCAGTGCTATTATAATTACTCTTGAGATTTTACATACCTTCTGTACCTTTGAACTGAAGATGTAGCCTTGAAAACCGCCTTAATTCTCGATGAGATGATAATCAAGCTTTGCATGTATGATTCAGAACTCACAGTAGTGCTCTAATCATCCTCTATGTATTCACATGTACATTCTGTCCCAGAAATGTCCCTCATGTTAGTACAAAGAAAGAGTGAAGGAAACAACACAGCTAAAAAATAACCCCCCCCCCCCCATTTTCTTGATTCACTGTCCAAAAATAAGGCCAAAGAAGTTTGCCTCTGAAAATGTGGCTTTTGGATTGAGTGACGTGAGTATTCTCTTTATCTTCCCTTCAGAACGCTGCTCTGTTTCTTTGTGCATGTTGACACCTCTTTTTTGTCTGAAATTCAGTTTGTTCATCTACCAGTTGGCCTAACATCTGAGATCATGTTAAAAGAGGGAGAAAAAAAGTTAACTTTTCAGAATTCAGTGCAGTAATACAGTCTTGATTAATTATTGATAACAGTAATATACGCAGTTAAAGGTGCATAGTTATTGGATGGACCAATATCTCAGCTGTCATGCTTTGATTCACCAGAGCCCGGTTGCCTTCTTGATATGGGGTTTGTATAAAATACATGTAATTGCAAATAAATATTCCAAGTTGCATACTGTACAAAAGGACTCAAGAAGGAAGGAACCTGCTCGGTTATTCTTTATTTTAAAAAATCTCTTAGAAAATTCAGCCCTTAAAATAGTTCAATGATTCATTATCACCAAACAACACATTAACTCATAACTCATAAACTTTGATTCATTAAAAAATTTCCCTAAACTTTTTTCATTAAATTTGACAGTATGGTGTGATAATTGTGGTGTTTGGTGAACTCACCCAACTGTCTGAATATACAAATTAACACTTCCATTTAATTGGCGCAAAGAATTGCAGGGAAATATTGTCTGAACACAGATCTGCAACCTCGTTTGTGCTAACTGCAAATCCCATATACAGTTAAACGCCCTGAATATTAGGCGTAACATTTTATATTAAAGAAGTTCCTTGAATCCAAAATAAATAAAAATCTGTATCATTCCAAAAAAGGCTACAAGTAACTATGAAACATGACATGACCTAAATAAGATTCTGCCCTATAAATCTCAATAAGAGCGAGAAGGAGAGGCCTTGTGTGAGCCTACAGTGAAAACGTCCCATGGCACTTCCTGAAAGAGGCGAGATATGGCAAAAGGCCATCAATAACCCGAAAGGTTACAGGATCCGCTGCAATGCTTAGGGACAATGCCTTCCGTCTCCTGGGCGCAGATGTGTTTGCAGACAAGATGTCCCTCGTGCCTACTGTCTCTGTACATTTTTTTTTTTTTCGCTCTCTCCGAATGCCATAAATCACATCATGGGACAGGATGAGCTAATAGATTCACCTCACCTCAACTCCCCCTCACCTGATGATGTCCCAGTAGAAGATATCTGGCCTGATGAGGAAGGGTTTCTTAAAAGAACACTCCTCACAGTGTACTTTGGGACTTCATTCCACACTGATCTAATTAGTTTTCTGTTTCCTTAGCTCCCCGGAGGTGTGACATTGTCAGAGCCGCTGAAGAGTTCTACTCGAATTATTCTAAATCCAGCCAGTCTTGGACAGGGACATTCAGGGTATGCAAATGATCCCATGTCCATGTCGTACGTGTCACCGCTAGTGTGTGCCTGTGTGCTCGAGTGTGTAAATATGCACGAGGGTGTGCTTGTGTAGGTGCACATACACATATGTGTTCATATACTGTACGTGTGTGTGTGGGTAGGTGGGTATGTTCAGGCATGTGGATAAGGATGTGTGTGTGTATGATTGCATGTGTGTGTGCATGCGTTTACGTGTGTGTGTGTGTCTGTCTGTCTGTGTGTGTTTGTGTGTGTGTATGTGTGTGTGCGTGTGTGTGTGTGTGCGCTTGCGTGCGTGCGTGTGTGTACAGTATATACCTGTATGTCTGTGTGTGTGACTGGGAGGTGGTGGGGTGGGGATGAAACTGTAAAAAACACCTAGTAAGCAGCCTTTCTGACTCCATCATTCGAAGCACCACATTTAATTAATTAGGTCTGTTGTACTCGGCACATCAAAAGGATTTATGTTGCAATAATTTGACTTTCTGCTGAATTCATCTCATTTAACTTTCCAGTGATACAGGCCGGCTATGGTCCGAAAGGCTGCTTTGCTTCTTCTTCTTCTTTTTTTTTTGCAACTCAAGAATTGGATCCTGCCTGACCGCAAATGGATGGGCATTTGACAGAATATGTGTGTCCTCTGATCTTAGAGCACCCCAACTCCTGAAAGAGTGTCCTCATTTAGCCAGAACTGTGTAGCTGGCAGAGGCCAAAGAATATGCTATTACATTATCGAATGAACAAGACAGAAATCAAATCATGTCAACTGCTGCTTTATCACAATGCTTTTATTATATTTCCAAAACCAGGACGTCTGAGAATAATTTTAGATAAGCCCTCACAGAATGCACCTATAGATTCAGCCTTTATAATGTGATCATACTAGTAGGCAGCTTTAATTACACTTTATTGATTGTATTTTTTGACTGAAGAAAGTTTTGTGCGCTTACTGATGCATTCTGTTTATTTAAACCAACATCTGTCATCTAGCTTTTGGGATTTGGATGTGTATAGTATTTGCAAGCATTTTTCTTTTAAAAATAAGAAAAATGGTAGACAAAATCCCATTAGACTTCATTATTGCGGAGTTCAAATGCTGGTAATCTGAAGTTCACATTCTTTTAGCATATTATAACCAAATAACTAAACTACTCTCGGAGAACACATATTGAATTATTTTTGTTCTGCCAAAGAATTTAGAAAATAAAACAAGTTGAACTTCCAGGTAAAATACTCAGGACCAATAAAATATTCTTAAAGGGACCCCACTGTCAGCACATATCTGAAGGCACTAAATGAGCTTAGTGGCACTCTTGTGCCTTTGCCTTATGGGAGGACTGGATTATGATTTCATTGCATCTCCAAGCACTGAGAAAACAGAATTTTTACACATCTCTTCCTGAGAAGGCCTCATTTCAAAATATGAGAGGACCTACTTGTGGATATTCAGCACATAAAGCACTCGATTTTAAGAAATTATTTTTATCCAATCTGCCTATCTGTCCAATTTCCACTAAATTATTCAGGTCTGTTCCACGTCAATGACATCAATAGTAGGCCTTACTGGAGCATGATACATAAGTGATCTGAAAGAGTATGGTGAATCCTGATTAAAATCCCTTTCCACTGCACACACACATGTATAATTCATCCTTATTTCAGAGCTGGGAGGGGGAGGACAAGACACCTGCAAAATGGTAAATTACTTTTTTCGGTGTGGAGGTTTATTGCAGGGATAAGCAGGATTTGGGGGCTCACGCCAGACTTTGATTCCAGAGCTGCTGACGTTAAGCCTGAAGGTGACACGAACGTCATTCAAAATACGCATTCCTTGGGTGTAGACATAATTAACCTTCCTTTCAGGCTGAACTTGAATTTTCCGAGTGATCTTAAATAGTTGGTCAGAAAGGGCATTTGCGGGATGAGAGCTTCTTCCTCTCTTGCTTTAACCCCTGTGTTCAGTTTGGGTTGTCAAATTTACCTGTTTTAAACTTTTGGTGACAGAGAAATGACATTTGAGGCAGGCATTTCATAACCAGTGACTAATGCAGTGTAATGTATTTCTATTTCTTGTTCATCATCTGTTTGTGCTTTATGTCTGTTTGACTTAATGGTTTCTTTCAATATAATAAGATAAATAAGAACATATTTTCACAGATAAATATGATTTATTCCCTCCCCATGTCTTCATTATAGTGCATTTTTTTTGTTACATAAATCACATCTATATCATAATTTAACAACACTTTCACTGTTAAATGTGATCTAACAGAGGTAAATGACCACCATTAAACATAAATATTGTTTATATCATTGAAATTGAGATGAAGATAATATTGACTATTTCTGCATGGATTTTTGTTTCTGTATTGCTTCAAATTCACAATAATGTCCTGAGATTATTTGACCCAGGCTAACGGTTTCACAGGTGCTAGTAAGTAAGCAGAACACAAGGGTTAAAACTGAAGCCAGGGACACATTTCCATCCTTTTCCATCTTATGTATCCCTATATGAGGCTGCATTGTTTCAGGCATGAGACCTTTCCCTGAAAGTATAAAAGTTAACTTAGCGGCAAAGCTTACTTTGTGTTGCGATTAACAGGCTGTACGTTGCACAGACGCAGACGGTAAGAAGTCTCCACAGAGATATGAATCCGCTGAACCTCCACAAATGAGTTGACCACAGCAAATGTGAGACATTGACAAATGACCCCTTGTCTTTCTATTTTTAAAAACCCAAACTCAAGTCAACCAATTTTCCTCAAGGGCTCTCACAGCAACTGTGCGTATGTCTGTTTTTGTGTGTACCCTCCTGCGAAGCACCAACCAACCAACAGCATTTCTTCAAGACTAGCTCTGCAGTGTGAATTGTTTGTATAGTAATACCAGGTCAATTACTGCTGGGAAATAATGTGTGTGTGTGTGTATATGTATGTGTGTGTGTGTGTGTGTGTGAGAGAGAGAGAGAGAGAGAGAGAGAGATCATGAGAGGTGGCCTGAGATAACTATTCATGAGGATAATGATGCTTCTTGCTCCTACTTATCCCTAGCAGGAAAAACATGAGTGTTCGTTTAGGGCTTTAAAATCCTCTCTCTGCGCATACAGTACTGTACAAAAGTCAGAGCCCACCCTTTCTTTTATTTAATGCCCAGTGAAAACAGCCAGTAAGTGCAAGTTATTCATTTTTCAGTGCCAGAAAATAATGCAGCAATAATGCACCAAACATTCCATTCTTTTTGGGAGACTTGATTTGAGTTTTCTGAAGAAATCTGCAGGGATGTAATTCTGTGCTTCTTAAGTCTTAGAAGTCGGGTGTATTTTCTGCTCCTCTCGATCCAAAGAATCACAAACACATTCAATGATGTTGAGGTCAAACATTGTCCAGGGGGTATTGCATGATATGTTCAGAATTGTTTGTATTTATTAGCATTCATGATGCCTTCAATCAAAACCAAATCAACAACTCCAGATGTTGTCACACAACCACTAACTTGCGCTGATCCTCCACCATACTTGACCGATGGTTGTAAACATGGTTCCGAGAGTCTTTAATTGCGTCAGTGGTGCACATTCTGTCTTTTCTTACATCTGAAAATAGCATCTAGGCATACAATCCAGGGTTCCACTGCCTGCAGAGTTTATCTCTGAAGAGACACCAGAACATAAAGCTATTTATGGGGTGTCAGGTTCCAGTTTGGCCACAGATCGCCATAAGGGTCAGGGTTTTCTTTTTCCCATTTTAAGTTTGAATGCCAATCCGTGACATTCAACTGAAATCATCAACTGAAAGTCCTATTGTCAGTGTAGTACTGGTGTCCGAGGTCTGCCGCATCACAACAAAAAGGAGGAGTACATTTTCAGCTTTGCAGAAGTATTTAATAGCTGAGCTGATTTTCCTCAAAACATATTCATGTTTGGTCTCATTAGAAAGATGCTAAAACTGTCATGGTTCTGTGTTTTCCTGTCTGTGTTTCCCTTGTTGGGCCGCCAGATGGCGGCACTTCTGTTTTGTGTCCTGCTCCCCCCTGTTAATTGTATTATTGTTGTCTCGTTATTCTATCATTGTTCCCACCTGTGTCTTGTTATCCCCTCCTTTTCTGGGTTGATTGTTTTTTGAGTTCACCTGTGTCTTGTTACCCCCTGTCTATTTAAGTTCTTTGTTCCCTTTACTCGGGTGCTGGTTCCTTGTGTTTGTTTGTATCTGCCTGCCTGTGTTTTTTACCTGCTTGTGTGTGTGACTGTGTTTCTGCCTGTTAGTTCCTGCCTGGTTTCTGTCCTACCTGTGTTCTGCTCTGTGTGTGTTTTGAATTTTGAGTTTTCTGTTTTGTGTTTTTTGGTAGTGCCCTGCGTGGCCTTTTGGTTTCCTGTTTTTTTTTTGTCCCCTGTCATGTAAGTAAAGTCTTTGTTAATTTTCCCTTTTTGAGTTTGTGTTTTTTTTCCCTCTGCGTTTGGGTCCCCCCTACCCGTTACGTGACAAAAACCATGAATATCCTAATAATATCATGGTGCGTAGCCCTGCTTTCAAATACGTAAGGTCATTTCAATTAATGAGCAATTTGTCAGTTTTAAGATAAGCTGGTCCCTGTCATAAACCCCCTGGACCCCCCCTCCACACCTTTACTCAGCATCACCCAATCAGGGCAAGCATTCTCAAACCATGCTGAGTAAGGATAGCTATAGGAAAAGGTTGTGCTATGTTGCAGTTTGTTTTGGAGCCTTGGAAAAGAAGGGTTTTCCTATTTTTATTTTGTGGTGGTTCCTTGGTTGTGTGTTCACTACATCCCTAACTTGTTTACCTTTGCTTCTGTGGTGCTGAAACTGGAAGAGAGTAATACTCTGGCAAGGTCTGGCTTACCGGTCTCTCTCTTTTCTGGTAATTTCAAATTAAAATCGTGTTCAATGTCTCCTGTTTTGTTGCATAATTAGTGAGCCTACATGAAAAAATGTATGATATAAATTAATTATTCATTATACTTCTAATTTAATAAATTATTTAATCTTACAGCCTGACATAGAGTATGTTTTAACTTATTGGTTGATTCCACCAGGTTACTGTGCACTGACCTATCAACGAATTTGGCAATTTAAATTCATAATAGTCAATAATAATTCTCAATAATTATTGAATTAAATCACGTGAAATATATTTTATGCGTATGTTCAGTGTGAAGTTTTAGCACATAATGCCAGTTGTGTTCAGTATTGTGAGTGCTGAACATTTTAACAAAAGCATTGACTGTTGGATCCGCTGGGTTCAGAAAATAGACATATTTTTAATTAATCCTCGCTTCCCCGACATATCTAATCTCATCAGAAATATCTCCTTTAGCTATTTTAGATGCACATGACAAAAATCTGAAAGGCAGCTAAGGTGTGTTTGGGTAGTTTGTTTGAATGTTACCATCACTTTTGAGGGCAAAGGGTTCTAACTTAAGGTCACTGACGCTTCTGGCAACAACTTTTCTTGGGAGGACACTGCTGTAACTTGTTCGTGGATTGAAGGATGGAAGACTTAAAGTGGAAGTAGTGTGTACAAAAGAAAGAGGGGACAACTACTGATACAGTTGATATAATGTGATCTATGTGGTCACTTCTGGAACTACGATCTTTACTTAACTCTAGTATGTTTCTTTTGCACCTCTGCACCTTGAACTAATGCACTTGTTGTACGTCGCTCTGGATAAGAGCGTCTGCTAAATGCCTGTAATGTAATGTAATGTAATATAATATGTAGTAACCTGGTAACCTGAGATGTGGAGTGAGACCTACATGTCAGATGGAGGGAATGAGGAAAAGTGTCATCAGCGGAGAAATGGTGTGAGAAACCATGAGAGAAGATGACAGCCCCCAGAATTGCACATTAAGGGAAAAGAGGAGAGGGCCAAGTACAAAGCCTGGGGGGACGCATCTAGGAAGATCCCAGGGCATGACACAAGCCGCCATCTCAGGAACCCCTAAAGAAGCATCCAGAGATGTAGAATTAAATTGATTTTAGAGCAGTGCCTGAGATCTGATGTGAGGTTGGGGTCAGAGAGGTCAGAGAGGTGTGTGTGGTCTATGGTGTCAAAGGCTGCAGAAGGTTTCAGTAGGATTAGAACAGAAGAAAGGGAATATGCTCTAGGATCACGCTGTTACCTCTCTGTCACTGTGTGACAGACAGCCCTGTGCTTTCCAGTGCCAGCATAGCATATAAGCAACAAATAAGGGAGGATTGTTAACTTTAAAGTATAAAATTTGTTCCAAACCCATTTTTTTATTTTTCTCTGTCTCTCTGGATTAGGGCTTGTCGATTTCAGTCAGGATCACCCGCCCACACAAAGGACGGCGAAGGTTGCTAGTCCTTGCATCACGGTCCCCTGTTCTCCAGACACTGCAATATCTTTTTTTTCATCATGGCCTTGTCCCTTCAATCAAGTAACGGAGGGACGGCTCTTGAAGCCATCTGTATTCCCCTCCTGCCCCGTGTCTCTCTTGTGCGCCGCTGCCAAAATGTCAAAGCACTTATGTTTCCATACAACAGAGGCTATGTGTGAAAGCCTTTTTGCAATATGACTGCAATGATTTTTTGTTTCAGCTATGAGTATCTGGCAGCAGACCACTGAAAGTTTTATTTACTTTTAACCTGCTCCCCAGGGCAGGATGTTTCTCTGGCTAATGCAAAAAAAGTCACTCTCGTGTAATCACGGAAAATGCAACCACTCGTTAATGCCATTCCGGGAACATAGGCAGTCATCGGGTCATTGATATGGAAATGGCATGAAATAAAATAATTATTAAAGTAAAAAAGAAAGTGAATGAAAAAAAGTAAATGAAAAGGACAGCGCTCGCATTTGTTCTGAAGATGATTTAATTTGAAGCCATAGAAAGAAAGAGCAAGATAAAGAGAGACAGAGAGAAAGAAAGAAAGAGAGAGAGATAATAAACAGATTTTTGTGACAGATGCAATGGTATGTGGGAGGAGAGAAACATGGCGACCATCGACATCTGTCTCATGTCTGGGTTTCTTGTGAATGAAAGATCACTCATGCAAGAGTGTGTACCTTAGCCATCTTTGGAAATAGCAACTTTTTCTTTGCAGTCTAAAGCCTACTGCAATGGCCCAATATAACAAGTTTCAAGTCAGTATTACCTCACTTCATGGAAAGATCATTATTAGAAGTCAAAGCAATGCAGCTGCTGGTAAGGACATTTCTGGGATTTTTCACATGAACAAAATTCTTAATTTTTTCGAATATACTTACAAAACAACAACACACACTTTGAGTGACAGGCTAAAAGATTACAGAATGGAGTTATATGGAGTTGTATTGTTTGTTATGACATACTGAATACATTGATAATGGCTGTGTGGGTGGAACTTGGTGGTGTGTAGAATCATCAAATACTGGATGTGTGGTTATGATTAAAATCTACAGGGCAGATTTGTGTTTCTCTATATGTGTGTGTGCTTGTGTGTGTGGGTGTGTGTGTGTTTGTGTGTGTATGTGCAAGTATAAAAGGTTAGAGTAGGCTGAGATAAATATTCATGATGATAAAGGCACTTTTTGCTCTGACTTCAGGCCTGAAAAGACTGTTGCTGAGTGCATTTGATGCTTTCAGATCTGTGCTGAAAAACTCTCAATTCCTACATGCGCACTCACACACAGGCACACACACACACAGACACACACACACGCACATACACGCATACTTGTGCATTCTTGCAGGCACTCACTTGCATTCCTTCACAGGGCATTCTATGGCTCAAGCAGTGGGAGGCAGGTGGGGGTTCGAATCGGAGGCCGAAGACTGATGCTACCACAGCTTCAACAAGCAACGATGTGTAGGTGTGCAAAACCAATTTATATCAGCTTGAGCACAAATAGGTAGTGATGTGAGCAGGCTGGAGTACCATTTTGTGGCCATCAACAGAAGGCAACTTCATTCTAAATTCTGATTAATTTGTGCGCCTGAACCAGGCTGGATTGAGCTGGAGCCAAAACTGGCTGGCGTTCAAAAGCACAGTTGTTTCTCACTTGCTTTATTTGTGAATAAATCTGTAGTCTCTGACACACAGATTCAGGTCGTCATCAATGTTTGTAAACATTTGTATTCCGTACTTATTGGTAATGAGCAACCCTGCAGCAGACCAGTGATTTAAATGAAAGGACCACTATTAAGCAGGAGATAGCCTTCTTCTACCACCCCAATCTTCTGTCGAAGTCGTCTGGCCATTTATTGCATACTAATAATTTGGAATTATCCACTTGTCCTGTGGAATATTTATCATTTTATAGAACCTTTATTGAATCTGGAATGACATCCAGCTGCAGCTCAAGGCTGTCTTTTCCCCCCGCTGATACACGATTCGCCTTCACTGTTGATTCAGGCCATAAATCATATGTATTATGTTTGCTTGTTTTTAAATGTCAGGATATTGATATCCGCTATGCATGATATATTGCTAAATTGAAAGTTGTACAAAACAAATTAAATCTCTCTGTGCGCAGTGTACCAAGTGGATCCTGTCGCACTTGACATGTTTTTGTTGTGTGTGCATTTTACAATCCATCCATGTTCACTTTCCTTCCTTTCACTCTCTCAGTATTGGGTCAACTAATTATTTTGATAAACATCACAATTAGCCACTCAGTTATGCAATTAGTCTTGACTGTGCCGGTCGAGCACCTGCAGGGATGCTTGGGTGATAACAATTGAAAAACAAAGTTAAAATCCACTTGGGTCACATGATAGAGACAAACTGGTGGCCCGAGCTATGGGGAGAATTTAGGAAGGTTCAGATGCATCAATGAGCGTGTGAACATCCCCTACAGAAGGTGACTTAACACTCTGGTGCCTTAATAAGAGTGTGATTAGTTCCCTTAACTGGGGGCCTTACTTTTTACTTTAGTGAGGCCATGGTATCTCCTGTGGCAATGGGAGCAGTCTACCAACCCCCATTACACAGTTTCACATATTTCTTACAAACACAAGTCAGTCATCTTTGCACTGATTTAGAATGGAAACATAGTTTCAGTATGTTGATCCAGTTACTGCCCAGTGCTGACATCAGCACAGACAGGGGATGAGCAGGAACTTCACCTTTATTCCAAGGCTGAGGTTTGTCCAAAATACCAATGCTATCTGATTTCTCCTCCTTTCATTTCTCTCTCTCTGACCTAACTCAAAGAGTAGTGACTTTGCTTACATCCTTAGCTTTAGCACTGGCCGAAGTGGCGATATGTCATAGCTTGCTGACTCAAATCCACAGCTTGTTTGGGCCAATGTCAATAATGACAACAAACTGAGTTGACTTGGCTTGCTTTGCTTTGGCTTGACAGAAAAGATCATCGAAACCCACACAAAATATGAGCTGACGGAACCAGCCTGGTCCCAACACCATAGCTAGTAAGAGTAATTTAGCACCATAACTGTATATCCAGACCATGCATTCAGGTCTTGCGATCCTTTTTCCCTTCTTATCTAGAACTGTGAAGTATCCATTTATTTGAGCCAAACCCGAAGCTATTTTGCCATGGAAACAAATGGGCTGCTTAGTTCCCATGCGACTCCAATAAGTGAACATAATAATTTTTTTTTATTACCCTGGATTAGGAATCACCAGTTAGTAACAGATTTTAGTGCTGTCCTCATTGCTGTTCTGGCTGTGAGTGTTCCATCTTTGACCACGCCTATGGATGAATATTCATAACGATTCATAAGCAACTCTCAGTGTAAAATTAAGCATGGTCTCTGTTTAGTATGTAAAATCTGTGGTAGAAGCATCTGCTCCAGCTCCTGAGTGACAGAGAGTATGAAGCCTAGTATGAGAGTATGAGTCAGGCTTCATGATTTATCCGCCTCAGAGAAAACTAATAACTCAGACACCGATATGTGTCAGCTGTTATCATGTTTTATGACTTTGTCCGACGAAAAATGGGAACCATCATTCATAAAGGACATATGGCTAGCATGTGTGACTCCTTCACTGTTGCAGTAAGTGGAGTTTAGGGAGCTGGGCTTTTAACCAGAGGAATGTTGGTTAAAATTCTGGAACGGTGCTGTTAGTGCAGATGAGCAAGGCACCGTAAATGAATATTAAATTTTATAATTAGACTATACACACACACACACACACACACTTACTTAATGTCAGTCCATCGATGTGGATGATGACATTGCTCCAAATTATGTACATACATATTAAATTGTATAATTAGACTACACACACACGCACACACACACACTTAAGACTAGCTCGTAGTTGATGAATGTGAAAACGAAAAGCTCAGAGTCATAGGCTCCAGACGTCTGCTTCAGGAAACAAAAGAATCATTTTTTCAACATCCCTTTGAAGTGGGGATGTATGGACCAAGACACATGGCTTCAGGTCTGAAATAAGGGGGTTAATGATCCTTCCATACCCAACCTGCTCAACCTAACCGTGCTGAGTGGCTCCACCATACGCCATCATGAGTGGAGCAATGTTGGCTCGAGGGAGAGGGACTGAATTCGGGGCACGGGGTGTTTAGTCCCAATGTTCGGCTGCTGCTTTAGCTCAGCCTTTCCGCCTCGGATTCGATAGCGCTTGGCGTGCATGAATTTGATCTAGCTGCCTGCTTCAAAGCAATCGTTTCCATTTCTTCACGGGCCAAACGCTTCTGTCCCTCCTCATCTAATGTATGATTCATTAGCTTCCTCAGTTCCTCTCAGCGCAGGCATGCTGTTTGGGCCCTCATTCCCCCCAGCTCAGTCGACTCTGGCTCAGCACGACCATGGCAAAGTCCAAAAAACAACTCCGGGGGAAATAATAAAAAAAAAATTTAAAAAGCAGAACACACAATAAATAAAAATGTGTGCTCGACATTCGATGCCGTAAATTCATCATGCTTTCTTGAAAATGAAGCAGGCAGAATATACAGAATAAAGTATTTTCTGTCAAACTGATTTAAACCAAATAAATGAAATGGGCCTGTATGGGTCCGACTGAAATGACGGGCTGATTCTGGTGCAGGACTGGGACTGATTAGGAGTGTACTAAAGCAGAATATTTCAAACTGTGGAACACAGACAGGGTGTTTTGACAGATAACTGTCTGTATGCCATCTCCGAGTCCACCCTGTGACCTTACATTAATATATATATATATATGCAACCTCACATTAAATTTTAGAACATTAAAATGGTTGCATTATTAAAAACTGGTACAAATTTCAGTTGGGTGAGAAACTGTGACAAATTACTTTTAGTACTGATAAAACTTTTTATTTAAACATTTTACATATTTTTCATCCCAATTTGCAATGCGCAAACATGACCATTGGCCCAAATCCTTGCTGCAATATTCATTGTCAATTTAGTATGGCGACACACGATCATTTCAGCCCTCTGAAGTGTGTGTAGCCAGAGGACACTTCCATCCCAATCTCAAATCCTCCAGGTTAACGGTTCAGCTGTGCTGGAGGACATTGCTACTGCCAGAGGTAGACTGCAGGCACTCCACTCTATTCTAGAAAATGATGAGCTGTGGGACACTTTACCATCTGAAAACTTCCCTTTCTGGGTGATGCTAAGGCTAATTGTCCATTTCCTCTTGGGAATAACAGCCACAGTCAGCAATCATATTTTCTGGATTCAGTTTGGACTGTAGGTGTGCACCACTGCACTTTGCATAAGTTTGGTACATCGACATAAAACTATTTCAAATAGAGCTTTCATCTATTGTTGGAATTTTCCCGTGGATTGAGTCTCAAAAGCATCTTGACGTTTGACCCTTTTTCGCAAAGTTTCAAAGTCCCACTGCAGTACTTTTTTCTTTGAAATATCTTTGGATTTCTGAAGCTGCAAGATCATGCTGAGTAGTCAACTTATGACTGAAGTGTCAGTAAACATTAAAACATATTTTGCTTGTTTGTGCCTTAAACTGTCCTGCTGATTCACGGTTGTGTGGTTGGTGAATGCCAGGTGGTGTGATGTGATGTCAGAAGAGGCCAGGAAGGCACATTCAAACTGCGAACCCATCTCTCGCAGTGTAATAAGCCCACAACTTATTAAACAGTTCTGATTAAAGAAGAAGACTGCAGGTTCAGGGTTTCTGGTTTGCTCCATTATATGGGTTTGCCTCTGATCGTCTGTCTCTTGAGGGATAAAAATACCCAAGGAACAGGCTCCATCAGCCTCTCAGCATGAGATTTGTGCATAGGCATGATTCTCAGTTTCCTGGTAGTATAAATGTCCAATGTGAGCCATGTTGTTGAGGCAGGGGACCATGGACAGGGGCACTGAGGGTCAGAATGGAGGTAATTGATTTTTGTGGGCTGCAGTGTTAGAAAGCTAGTGATGCACTAAAAATGCCTTTTGTGCAACACAAATGGAGAATAAAA
The DNA here is from genome assembly GCF_013347855.1 of Anguilla anguilla. NCBI lineage: Eukaryota > Metazoa > Chordata > Actinopteri > Anguilliformes > Anguillidae > Anguilla > Anguilla anguilla. The sequence continues at coordinate 17,233,566 of NC_049202.1, forward strand.
ACAGTGGGCATTTGACCTCATTGTCAAAGTTGCTTTCTTTATTATGTGAATTAATTTTTTTCGTTTGCAGCAATTTAGGCACGTCATGCAGCAAACTTATATTAACAAAAAAATATAGTTTAAAAGTTAAAAAAAAAAGTAATTTTGTGTTAAGCAGTACATCTGTTCCTGCCATTCAGACTGAAATAGGCTGATTGTTACCATGGACACTTATAAATCATGGGTGGGCGCGGTGTGCATTCATTAGACACATGGTATCTTCATATCCAGCTGTAATAAATTAAAGGTCGCCTCCACTGCGCGTGCAGGAGGTGGCGGAAATTAGAAATGGAAAAACTCATTATTTTTGACACCATGGGCCGTCGGCTGAGAACTACCCCTCTTTTGACGGTAACCAACGGCGCCCGCATACCATTTGCTTTTGGCCTGGAGGTGTCACATTTTATTCACAAAATGTTCTGGGAAACTTGGAGGGATGAGAATATGTCGTGCAAAGTCAGGTGTCTGTGCCGGATTCATACTTAGGCCAGCGAAGACTGACGCACACAAGGGCAAAAGCAGACCGTCATAGCGACGAGGAACCTTGACACAAGCCTCGTTCTACCCGTCACATACAGCAGACCCAGGGGATTACTGGGATTACTTGGAATGAGCCGGACATGCTGATGGACGCTTTGAAATGTACGGGGCTGTTTTTCGGCGCCTCCGCCCTGTCTTTACGGGGATCCGTCCCGCTCTGCCCGCTCCTGCGTGCGCCAAATCCGCTCGCTTGACAAGAATCCCGCTTTTAGAAAGGCAAAGGGGATCCTAGTTGATATGCAGAGTGTGCCATCAAAACACCTCCTTTTCAGAAGTGGGAGATTAAATATTTATGACCTTGGGTGAGCTGCTTGTAAGGAGGAGGGACAGGGTTGTAGGATGTGTGTGTGTGGGTGTGTGTGTGAAGTGGGGGGGGGGGGGGGTTATTAGACACTCTCCTTGCCCCAAACCCCCTTATTCATTACTGAGACTCCATCTGCCAAGTCCTCCCTCCACATTGCCCGCGTTCCAACCGTAATGTACAGCTGAATATTGGTGCTAAAAATGATTAGCATGGACGGGGTCTGTAACCATTGATGCAAAAGGGAAACATTTTCTTTTTTTTGTTCCGAGGATCTCCTCTTCTTTTTTCTTCTTTAGTTTCTCTTCACAGAACAGACAGCTGCTGTTGCTCCTTTTATGGATGGAAATAAGTTTCATCAAACTTTTAGCTCTTCCACATTGTGATAGGATTTTCATCCCAGCTTTTAGGACTCAGGCCAAATGTTCTTCAGAGGATAAGAGTTGTGAGAAGAATCAAGGTGAATATCAGAGTGCCAACTTAATGAGGGAGAACCTCATCTGATTTGGTGCTTGATTGATACCTTTACACACCTCCCTCTGCCTTACATTAAACCCTGAAATTTATTGCCAGTGATTCCACATTTATGACCATTAAATCATTATTGGGATGTCTTAAAGGTTATTTTGAAGTGTATTACTTACTGAAGTATGTAACTTTTGATTGATAACAGATACTCATATACCTCTCCCCCAGCTCTTCTATGTAATAAATCCATCTGTTTGAAGTTTCTGTGTATATTACAAAATGAAAAGGAACAAAAAAATAACAATGCTACCACTGCTAGGCTTGGGCAGGAGAAACAAAATTGCTGGTGCTAATTATTTATGAGTGCATGGCTTATTGATCAAAAGAATTCATTATCACAGAAACTGCAAATAGAACATGTTTGGAATTGTTTTGTTTGGTTTCAATCAAATGCTTTTCACAGCTATGGATGGTGATGTGGGTTGACTAATCCTGTAACAGAATTAAGTGAATAATGAAGATTAAACCAGATCATTTCCCCTTCAAGGTCTTGTGGAGTATTTAAATTATATGGAGCACCAGTGTACACTTTAACCCCATAAGTCTTATTTGGGCCGAAGTGGGTTTATTTGCATTCATTCTAGTTTTTTTTTTACGATTACATTTTCAATCAATTTAGTCACATGATATGCTGTTTGAAAGTATCAAAACTATCGGTTCTATATCTATGAACTATTTTACGATGCCAATGTTTCAGCAACAATCGTTCCTTATTTTGTAAGGTGGGGTGGCAAAACAAGCTTGGGGGTCCTCGCCTTTGTTGCACTTTGGAAATCCACAGGTCAATATGCTTGTCATGACAAGAATCCAGTGAACAAAGTCCGCAGTCATTTTTAATCTCAGAAACATGCTAATTCAGCAAACCTCAATAGAATGTACATTGTTTACTTAGAAATTCTCCAGAGGATTTATCACTGTTGTCCGTTTCACTGTTGCATGCATATAAAAAAATCTGTGCACAAAAGAATATTATCTCTAGTTTGTATATATTCTCTGGAACAAAACAAACCCATCTATAAGCTTTTATGACCAGTACTGGCCAAGCAGTCTCTCAATATAGCCAATGGGACGTGCAACAACTATAATTTCTGCCCAGTACACTGCCAGCCAGTGGCAAGCTTTTATATTAATGACTGAGAAAGATTTCTAATGGTGTATCAGATATTAGCATTGCATAAAAGGACACACATTGTTTCTCCGGCATGAACAAACCATATCTTTTTCAGTGCACATGCTGAAAACATACACATGAGTCTGAATGTTCTTGAGAATTTAGGGGAAATTGCAGGGGGGAAAGTATGCCACTACTTCTTCCATGAGCATATAGTATGTTTTATTGTAATATAGTGATTTTACACCTTTAATAACCCATAATACTATTTGGTTACCATGTGTCCTGCCTAGACATATCTCAGAAAAAAACAATACAGAATGCTAATTTTTGCTGGTATTGTGATTAAATTTGAACCAGGATTGCTATAGTGGTGTCTGCATTGTGTTTCTGCGCCCACCAGGCACAGCCTCAAGCATTTGTATCCACTCAAAAAGTATTTTAGTTGAGAAAAAACTTCCACTTCCACTATCTTTTAGCTTCTGTTACTTTTGAGTATTTTGAGTACTTCAGACACTTGGAGAACAAACTCCCAATGGTTACGTTTCAGAAGAGACCAGGATTATGCCTATCGTCAAAAAAGGTTCAATAATAGTAACCGTTTTATTTTTGGTATGTCATTTTCAGGCATGTCTTAAAAAGGGGGGCGATACATAAGGGGTGGCTAATGGTTTACAATATCTGTAGTTCCCTGTACCAGCAATATTTTTCTTATGTCTTTGACTTGTTTTCGATTGATAATTTGAAAGTGGTATATATCCTTGTACTTTATCCTTGTCATTTTAGTTTTGTAAAAAACAAACAACAACAACAAAAAAAAAAACTTCAGAGCAAGAAGAATAATCCCTGTAAGAACAAAATGAAAAGGCTTGTTGCCTTTGAAAACTTATAACTTATAAGAGCTTATAAGGAAAGTGTTTGTAACTCTTAAAACTTAAAAAATGTATTTGTTGTCATTTGTTGTTTTGTTTTGATAATACATGTGTGCTTCGAAAATTCCTTCCATTCCAAAAAAGTTTTTAAAAAAATGTTTTTGTTCAATGTCCCTGCTTTTCACTCGTTATCAGACAATTCTACTGCTAGAAAGTGGAACTGCATTTGCTATTGTTTAAGCCACAGTTACTGTAAGGAGCTCATGGCACAGGTTTGCATCAGCTCTAAGTTTGCTAAGTTCTGGAGAGGAGACACCAGGTGTCAGTTTAGCTATCCTGTACCGGTACATGGATAAAACGATGCTGCTGTAATGTGTGAGCGATGAAATGCTTGTGCATGACACGAGTAGAACCTGATTACACGTTTGGAGCATACGCGATGGCGGTAGCTGATGCAAGCCTCGTTCGCCCCTTCACCCAGCCTTCTCTCTCTCAACCTGGTTGAATTTGTCATCCATTTAGGGTGTGATATCTGTAGTCATGGTAACTGGTGGGTTGAAGGAGGATGTGTGCATGATGGAGCATAGAGCAACAGCTCTTAGTCTCATGTAGACAAGCCTCATGGAGCAAGAAGGTGCATGTCGATCATGCTATCAGCTTTTTATATAATCCCTGGAAAAACCACAGGACCTGTGTTTCATCACGGTGAAGCCTGAGTCTACATTTTGTGGAGGACATTTTCAGAATCCAAAAAACCAGACAGAACAATTCAACAGATACAATATCATCTTCATAAAAAGCCTTAAACCACTCAGAACAAGTCATGTTAAATATGATTCCCCCACCCTGAAAAAGTAGATAATATAAACACATTTTTCAAGCAAGCATAATGCAGAAGCATCCTGTCCATGCAGTTCATGACCTTGAATATATTTTACCAAACTGGTGACTGGGAGACAACCATTAAATACTTTCTAGGGGAGGGAAAAGGTGCTTGCCTGATCATTATAAGGTCATTTCTTGAGTTACCCTAAGGTAAAAACATCCTGTATCCTATTTTATACTCACGTGATGCCCTCGCTCAACACAGACACAAACACACAGACGCACAGACACACACACACACACACAGGCACACAAACACACACATGCAGACATGCACACTCACACATACACTCTCACACACACACACACACACACAGAGTGTCTGCAGGTCTGCACTGCGGCAAGGCGCTTCGTGTATGCCTTTGCAGCAGATTTCACACATAGGAGGGGAAGGAGGTGAGGTGAATCGCAGGTTGCACTGTTCTCTCCTGAAAGACAGTCATTCTTTTCTGCTTCTCTGTGTTGGCTGACATTAACAGGACAGCAGGGCCTGGATCAAAAGGAGGGATGTAAGACTGTAGGATCTAAAGACCCTTTCCTCTCCGCTGATGGATTAGGAGCTGGACTGTGTGACGAGGGGATAGATCATGTGTCTATTTTATCAGGGATTACGTCTGTAAATTTACTTTGATTGTGGATTGTGATCAGTGGATTATGAGAATGCAATATACTTGCCAATCATGGATTGTTTTCTTACAAAATACATTCTAGCTTGTTGGGCTTTGTTGAGAATCAAGCCAACAAATCTGTGGTTACAAGCATATTCACTTATAACGTAATACTTGCAACTTAATTAATTTGTATTGAATTTGTATTATTGTTTATTACGCTTTCCACCTTCTTTTCTATGCTATTTAACATTTCACTAATTATACCCATTGGATGAAAGCTTCCAATGAAAAAAAAAAAAAAAAAAGTGATTTAAAATGAGAAGGTCAGAGGTGTACTGTAATTAAGGTTCTGTTTCTCCGCTCATCTGTGCATATGAGAAGAAGACATTCAGGTAATGACTGACCTATGTTACTGATCCAGGTCAGACCAGACCGGCTGCTCATCAGAGATAGCACTGGATGTAGTCTGCTGCCTTCATAAGACAATCATATGAGAGCTTCTACCTGCATTTCTATTGTCTGCATGCTGCTATGGGACCTGCTATCGCTGCTACCCCCAGACCATTGAGAGCCCAGACAAAAAAACATAAAATTCCAATTCAGAATCTTAGCTGAGCATAATAGCAATTCTTTGAGACACAGCAGCATTGAATATTCACATCTTGTGTTTTTTCTGTTGTTGTTTTTTTTCATGTGGTATGTGAAAATTGCAGTATGTAAGTTTGTTTTAAGAACACTGTTGTTCATTTTTGGTTAAATTTCCTTCACAAATTAAATGGTCGAAGAAACATTCTGGTCTCTTTGCCTGCCCCAGGCTCTGAAATCATCCACTCCAATTTTCAGTGCCCCTGAATCTTAGCAACCAATCAGGACAGCAGTCTGCCCTGCCTTTGGTTGTGCATTCACAGCACTGCCAGAGCGAGGCTAGGGCTACACAGATAAGTGCAGCGCAGAGGTAACGTTAGCTCGACCTCCAAATGATGTGAAACTCCGGTACAAACTTGTCCTCTTTTGTTTCAAACCTTTAACACTGTATTTTTACTCTGAATTTGACATTAAGATATAAAGATAATGAATGCAAAGAAATTTTGAGTGTAATCAGATAAAACCCAATACACCAACTTGTAACTGCAAAAGCAGCTGATGCAATGTGACTGGTGACTGGTAACAAGTTGGCTGGCCTCAAAACTACACGACTCTTCAGTGCTACGTTGCCGTCTTACGGCAACAAAACTGTATAGCTTCAAAACTGTATTTTACACAGAATGTGTTCACAGTAGAAACCAAACTGGTGGAAAATTCCACTACCCTGAGAACCACATCTAGTGCCAGTATAACATTCAAAATGGGTATTACTAATCTCTGCCTCGGACAAAAAGGTCAAAAGGTCCTTCCAATAGCTCATATAATCACTTCTATTGCTCTCTTTCTGGCCTTCATAGCTGTTACAAATCACGAAACCCTACATTATAAAGTGAGTCATTTCTTCTTTTTTTATACCAATTTTAATACAATGGCAGTTGAATCTATATAAAGAAAAAAAGTAATGAAACATCCATTCATTTTGAATGCAAGAGAATTGTAATCATATTAATAATTACACACGTTTAAACATTACATGACTTTGATTTAAATGAAGCATTGCCACAGGCTTTAAGATGTGGCTATATTTCTAGCTCACCTTTTTGGATGTAGCCATACAAGTACTCTGCTTGTAAACCTCACTTGTCTCTTCAGTGTCCCCTGACATCAGCCAAAACATCATGCTCATAAATTAAAAGGGCACTTCCACTTCGTCACCAGGAACTGAGGTCATGTCACACTTAAATCCTGTTCAAGGCCCGCCATGACAACAGCTCTGGGGTGTCAGAATCAGTTCCATATGGATGAGCATGTTTGTCGTGACTGTGTCCCAGTTTCTGCTCTTTCATCATCTGTTTATATTCCCAAATTGTCTTCCATTTTTTCCTTAAAATTATGCATTGCAGCTGAAGGCTGCACGTAACAATATTATACCACCGTGCATTCTTAAAAATGCCTTATTGTCACTGCATAAGACATTATTAACTAGCTGCACCAGCTCTGGTAGTCGGTTGGAACAAAAACAGACACTAGTCAGCAATGATGAGTTGTTGAAACTCCTGTTCTAGTGTTAATATGCTGAGAATTATGTTATCATGATTTTGTCCTTTTTCTGGTACAGATGACAGAAGCTGAACTGCTTGGCTTCAGGGGAAGCCTGAATTAATTCATTTTCAGAATAACAGGTCTTATATCGCCTGCCCTTCCTTAAAGGTCTCATATTAACCAAGATGTCATGTTACCATTTCATATGAGATCTATAGGCCATAGTAATTACACAGTATACAGCAGCCAGGCTGCCTGGTGATCGAGCGAAGCGAACTGGTTCTTAGCGCAGCGATGCGACCCATACTCTGAGATCACATTCTAACTGTGCCATTGCCTGCTGCAGCCAGGAACCTTGCAGTGTCGCATGTAATTGTACACTGCACTGCTCAGGTGGGGAGGGATTCAGTTGGCAGGGGTGTCCCATTCACCATTGTGAAAAATGAGCACCTCTGGTTGACCAGATGCCAACTTCCCTGTGCAGGGGGTGTGTTCTTCCAGTGCAATGGCTGTACACCTTAGCGGGTAGACTGGAATGCAAAAAAGAAGCAGCTGGCAGAACTGCTTACAGAGTCTCTGCTCTCTGGAATTGATGCAGGATTTACTCATAATGGGACTGGCCTACATATATGATCATACGTTCCAAATCATTAAAACAGAGTTGTCCCATATGAATTCTGAGATATTGTCTATGATTGTCTATGATCACATTCCTATTTATTTTTCAATTTTCCATCGAAAAAAAAGCAGAACAGTGTCTCCAAAATGAAACCCATCAAATATTTATGAAATTCAAGATAAGAAATTATTTGATGAATTATAAGTGAAATATTGCTGTGAAGTGTGAATGTTTTTGACAATGTATTGAAGTATAAATGTTCAACAATAATTTGTAACAAATAAGCAGGCCCAGACTGTCAGTGAGTGTTCATTTTGATGTTGACTTTGAGGAAGGCAACCTGCCAACTTTATTGCCAACAATATTTATTTATTTAGGTATTTGCTGTTGGTTTTCCGCAGAGGTGTTATTAGCAGACAAACTTCTCTGTTTTTCTTTAGAAGTTTCTAGCACGTATGTCTGAAAATACAAATGTTGTGGATGTATGTTATGGATATCCCAATACTAAAGCTTCTTGATTAATTAGGTACATTAGTATTTGCATCAATATTAACTTGACATTTTCTGTTCAGAAGAATGACTAACCAAAAAGCACCTCCCTACCCCTTTTAACTGCCATTTGATTGTTCTAGTGTTGGGTATTGATGGATATGGTGGGTCATTATCAGAGGCCAGCATCACCATACTCTTGGTTGTGCAGTAATCAATCAACTATTTTCAAATTTATCATTTGCTACTAACCCATCAGTGACTAATGTTGGTCTTGCAGCTCCCATTACATTTCTCAAACAAGATCTCATCAATGCTACCATACCGAAGCAAACTGAAACATTGGCACAAAGTTGGATGCATTAAGCATAATAAAAATGTGAATATCGGTAAGCATCCTGCCAGAGATTGGTAAAATAGAATAGCCAGGCAATTCGTCACATGTTGTTTGCTGTTGAGAAAACCGTGCTATCATGGCTTTTTTGTTGGGTCATAGCTGGTGGCCAATGTTGGGGTGTTCTTGTTGGCCCTTGAGGTTACAAATGTTCAAAATGTTAATTAACTGAGAAAAATGACATTAAGCCAACATTTTATATATCTCCCATATGCAAAAGATGGTGATAATCAGGTCAGTAATAGAACAAATCGGTGACCTGGTTAGAGGTTTGGCCAGAACTGGGATATGAGGAAATTCTTCAGGGAAAGGAATAAACATTCACTACTGAATGACTGGAATTGAGCTCCCTAGACTATCTCAGAACCAAATCAGCCTATTGTGTTTTTAAGCTAATTTTCAGCATTGCAGAGATACTTGACAGTCTCTCTGGGCCATGGTAAGCGGCCATACTGTTGCTCATTACAACTCCAGTCTGCACCACGCGAAAGTCTGAAAAACATGAGAAATTCAGGAAAGCTGCTCAATAACCCCTGAAATGACAGACCGACACCTTATTTTTGAAATACAGTGGTGACATAGTTGGGTCCCTGACCAATGAAAATAGACGTCTGTCACAGCTTGCTTCTGACCTTCAGAAGTGACCCTGTCATCATTTCGTCATTGTCCTTCTCGAGGTGCGTCATCTCCCCGTTTCAAGAAAGAGTCACCTGGTACTCTTCATTAACCACCACTCCAGAGTGAACCCTCTCCACTTGGAGTCTAGTGCTGAAAATAGAATAGAATCTTCTATATTTAATACCCAGTGAATAACATAATACCCAGTGAATAAATTCTTCCCCTGTGCATTTGTCACTCTTAAGCTTTAAAAAGTAATGCCATCAGGTAGCTGGAGGGTGTAACCTTTGTTTTACTGGCCCATTATTTTCATTATCAATAGCATTTAGAGCGGGAAAAAGTGCTGAAAAGAACTGCGGTAAAGACGTTCATTCAGTGATTTGTCCTCCTGCCCCATGTGTCCCTGCTTTACTTCTGCTGGATTGCTCAAGCGCTTTTATTTAATTTTGTTATGCACCCTTTGTCCTCCATTTCATAGGACGCCAGTGGAAAATTGTCCTTCAGTCCCCCAGCCAACACAACGTGAGCACAGAGATAAGGGCGGGTCTCCTGCTGTGACCTACCTGTGCATGAAGTGCACTGTGGCAGAGAAACAGAAACCTTGGTGAGGGGAATATGGAAGTCCTAATGTTACAGTGGATTTTCCATTTAACCATCCTGATAATAATAATAATAATAATATTAATAATAATCCAGCAGCCACTTACAGTGTTTGTGATAAGAATAACAAAGACATTTACCCAGTTTGATTTCTCACTAAACCACAAACACAGTGTATGATAGTCTTTTCAGTGTATGATACTGCAAGTTCTCCTATGGGACAGTCAATAAGGCATGTCCAGTGATGGCGCTTTCTTTGTGCTCATGGGAAATCAACATTTCGGATTTTAAGAGGACGGAGTGTGGCACAGTGGGTAAGGAACTGCGCTTGTAACCGAAAGGTCTCAGGTTCGAATCCCGGGTAAGGACACTGCCGTTGTACCCTTGAGCAAGGTACTTAACCTGCATTGCTTCAGTATATATCCAGCTGTATAAATGGATACAATGTAAAGTGCTATGTAAAAAGTTGTGTAAGTCGCTCTGGATAAGAGCGTCTGCTAAATGCCTGTAATGTAATGTAATGTAAGAGAATTTATCTTGTCTTTTTCCAGTACAATAGGTAATTTAAATGAACTAGCCCCAATTTAACTGTTTGCTGCCTCGTGCTGGGTTTGCATAAAACATGAATGCACAAATTATCCCGGAACGTTAATGAATTATGTAAGCTATAGTAAGGTGGGTTTCGCCGAAAATAATATGCTTGTATAATTGCTAGTTTAATTGTTCTTTTTCAGTTATCTTCTCATGAATGTGGCAGATGTGATTTTTCACTCAGGTTGGTAGGGATCTTCCTTTTCTCTCTGGTCAGTTAAACCAACCGCATTTTCTATGAAAAAAAAACAGGAGGGAAATAGAATAATTGGTGCAGCTTCCAAGTTTAAACCACTATGCCCTGAAAACAGTGCCACCATCAAAAGCAACAAATCATCTTAAAAGAAACTGCAATTCAATAAAACAACAATGCTAGAAAGAGCAACAAACTGACTTTTTCCCTGAAGACAACATGTCCACTTTATAAAGAATGTTTGTAAAGAAACCGGGGTTTGCCAGTTTTGATGGAATGCAGGGATTATTTCATTGCAGTAAAGCCTATCTTGTGAAAATTTATTTTATTTTATTATTAATTCCCATAACAAACTGATTACAAATTATAGTTTGGAAGTGCCGTACGCTTCCGGTCAGCAAGAAAAAATGGGGAAAACTACTTCTAGATGTGTGTTAGATGCTGAAAGTATTTGAAAAAGTCTTTGCCCCTTTCCTGATTTCCTCTATTGTTGCATATTTGTCACACTGAATGGTTTCAAATCTTTAGACAAATTGTAATATAAGACAAAGGGAGCCTGAGTAAAGATAAAATACATTTTGTAAAATATAATTTCAGTTATTTTTTTCACCTACTACCCATGTGAAAAATGAATTGACCCCTTAAATAATAATTGCACCACATTCAGCAGCAATAAATGCAACCAAACACTTTGATATCTGATTTGATATCAGTCTTTCACATCACCATGGATGATCTTTTTGCCCTCTTTTTACAGAACTATTTTAATTCAGACAGATTGGTAGGTTTTTGAGCATGAACTGCATGTTTCAGGTCTTGTCATAGCACCTCTATTGGGTTCAAGTCAGGACTTTGTCCAGGCCTCTCCAAAACTTTCATATTGTTTCCTTTCAGCCATTCAGATGTGAACTTGCTTTTCTGTTTTAGGTCATTTTCTTGCTGCACAACCCAATTATGCTTCAGTTCCAGCTGTGTTCACCTCACCTGCATCAAATTATCAATTAAATTATCAATTAAATTAGCTTAACTGTTTGATTGAGTAACTAAGGGGGCATTTTCACATGAGTGTTTGATAACTTTTTCCATTAAATAAATGAAATAATAATTTTAAAAATGTGTTTTGTGTTCACTCACTCACTTTCTCTTTGTCTAATATTACATTTTGTTGAAATATGTGATACCATTCCATCTGACAAATGTGCTATAATAGAGGAAATCAGGAAGGGTCAAATAATACTTTTTCACAACACATTAAAATGGGGTTAACTGAAATAGCAGTTTGAGTTATGGTAATTGTTTTACAGGAACACTCTATATGTATGCTAATATTTCTTACCCAGTGACCCCCACATGGCTGTCACTCAAGCCTGTCAGCAAATTGCGAATCCTTTGTCTTGAAGAATGTCACCGCTGTCTGTCAAGGACCTCCCCTGGTTCCTGACTCCTGAGCGCTTTGTGCCAATGAGAGACTGGCAGAATGCCTCTCCACAGCTCCACCCCCCTGCTTCGCGCTGTCCTGGACATTTACTGATACAGGTCTGAAGGGAGAAAAATCTGCTTCCGAAATGATCAAAATCGCAATTAGGCATAACTGGAAAATGGGAATTGTTGTTTTGTATATAAGTATATATGAAGGATATGCATTAAAAACTACATTGAATTGAGAACAACAGTTTTTACCCTACAGGGAATGGATGCAAAAGTAATATGATAGCTTACATTAATATTCATTTGAGTAAAGCATAGTGCTAAAATGCAGAGCTAATCTGTCCCACCCATTTTATCATATGGGACATGGTTTAGGGGCTGCATTCTGAGATTTTTTGAAATGGCATATTATTGATCTAAAAATATTACCCCATCAACACGTCCGTCCTGGTGCATTTCGATTTTAATTTATTGCCTGTAAAAGGAAATGACGACGACCGAGGGAGAAATTTATCATATCAAAGTTGGGAAGCTTTTGATTAGCTGTTAGTGTGGATGAGCAAATTGATTCTTAAATGGAGGGCACCAGGCACACACACTGCCACTGAGAAAAAAATAAAATAAAATAAATAAAATAATAATCAGCTAGAGTAACTGAAAGGAAATTAGCCCAAAATAAGAGATCACAAGACCAACAGTTACCATGCCTCATAGACCTGTTAATGAGAAGACTATAATAATTCAGACAGATAGATTATATTCATGTTTCTACTGAATATTACCCCAGTTTAGTAGTTTGCAATGTAGCTGTGGGAGCACATTGGTGCGGAGTGTGAGACTTCAGATTGATGGCCTAATTCTATGTCTTGGAACATGAACTAAGCAAAATTAGGCTGGAACCAATTGTTAGTGCTTATAGGATAATTCCTTTTCAAGCACCAAAAACAAAACAAAAAAACAAACAAACAAAAAAAAACTATTGCAGTAATTACTTTCCAATTGTACGTAAGTTTGGATAACAGAAGAGTCTTCATTGCAAAGTCCCAGTATGCATCTGGCTGTGTGGCCCTCAGAATGAGAAGCTGATTTAAACAGCCTCATGGCCATGCAGACAACAGACAACATGGACAACAGACACTCAGCGATGTGATGACAGCCCTTTCTTCTTTTAGCACCCTGTTGATTTCCATTGGCAAGCAAACTGCCAATGGTTGTCCCGGAGGGAATGGTAAAACCGGTGTCTTGAAAGTTCAATCAAACAATTTAACGTTCCCTGTTCAGACAGGGTTCTCCTGGGCACAGAAAGAGAAAAGCACATTTTACTGACTGGGGCCCTGGGGACCTGACAATAGTCCAGCCAATTGGTGCCCCTGTGGTGGTCCATATTTGTGGCTCCATTGGGTGGGGGAGGTGGGTAGGAGGGGGGGAGGGGTTTGGAAGGGAGAGGGTCTCTGAAAATTGACAAGTAATGGAATTTTATTTGTCCTAGGGATGAGGATATGCAGACAGTAATTGTGCAGAACGGTGTATATGGGCATTGACCCTCAAACAGAGATAAAAAGCTGTGCCCACACTGTACAAAACAGAATCAGATGGACATAACACATGCACACACATACACATGCACTTAAACTCACCTACTGTACAGAGGTTAAACTCAAATCAGGCACTGCAGTGGACAGCTAAGCTCTCACAGGCTCTAATTGTGTCTAATGAGGGGTAGATTATCAGCCTTGCTCTTAGGTCTCAGGAGACTGGGAAGGCATGGGGTCAGGGGAAAAAATGTTGAAAAGTAAGAACCAATTAAAGCTGCCTGTTTGTGTGGTGCTGTGAAATGGAGTGCAGGATGAAGGAGTGTGAAGTGAAGTGTGTGTGCATGTGTGTGCAAGTGTGTGTGTGTCTGTGTGCGCATGTGTGTTTAGGAGAAAACCTTGCTGTTGGCAAGACATAATGGATCATTGTTCATATTCACATGGAATAGTGAGTCATTTGCTGTGTTCACAATGAAAAGCCAAATGCCTCTGAACTTTAACTTCTACCTACCAAGTCAATTATTTTTATTATTCAGAATTTTTCCCATAACATGGGTAACAATGTGGAAGATGTTAAATCAAATCTATGAATATCTATGACATGCACCAAAAGGATTTTTTTTTGTATTTCAGCAATTCATATTTTGTATTGAAATATGCTGCTTTTCCAATAACAAGGACACTGTGGCAAGGACCCTGAACGACCGGTGCAAATGTGGCTATAATGAAGAGCACGAACCTTGTCAGCGTGACTCTCGCTCAAATCCTCAGGCCTGAAAGAATCTTTCAAAAAACAGTTTGCGTGGAGTTCCGCTGCTTTAATATATGTAAAGCAGGGCCTTTTCAAAAACACAGAGAGAGTCTACTTATTTGACATACTCTGATAGAGGGAATATGGCAACAACAAACACACAATCGATTAGTCAGAATGTCACGTTAAGAATCAGATTGCACAACGAGGATTAACAAGGAGCTATATTGATCACAGAAGTCATACATCGCAACAGTTGTTCTAAGTGCCCATTTCTTTGACATCCAAGCATGAGAAAAACAAAGAAAGATTGTGAACCTGTTTAATAATGGAGCATATGCTGTGTAACATAGGACCGTAACAACGGTTAAATCCACCCAAATGCAAAATCAATAGCTTGCATATTGAAGGGGTAACTCACACAGAACGTATGTAAATAGAAGGCCATTTCTTATGTTTAATTAGCAATTATCCAAAGACCTACAGGGGAAATGAAGGGCTGCACAAATCCGATCCTGCGAACACATTAAAAACCCACCCCCAACAGACAAAGAGAGCCACCTTTTAGAGTATATATTTACAATTTTAGCTACAGAGCAGCCTAACATCTGTTTCGCTTTACTCATTGACATTAGTTTAAAAATACTCGCTGTCACTGCATTACAATATCTAGACCTTCCCTAGAGAAAATAAGACAAGTGTGGCTTGAGTAAAATGAATTCTATATTGATAAACCAGAACATGGAAAGACTGGGGGCACCATGGCTGAAGACTTTCTCTATGTATTGCAATTGAGGGACATTTTTCCTTACTGTCTATACAAACTGAAGAAAATAGCTAAAAACTTCAACACTGATAGTATCATAATGGAGTATAACAGTAAATAAATACCAACACAGTATGTAGGAATTGGTGCCAGCCTGTCTTTCTTGGACATTTGGAGTTTTTATTTCACGCCTCGTATTATCCGTACACAATAATGATTTGCATGATGCTGAGGGATTTAGGGATGCACAAGGTAACTCAGTTGTTTCAGAGGCCATTATGGCTCCCTCAGACTGTGACAAGACAGAAAGGACAACATTGTGCAGGGGATTAGTGTCAGGAAATAAAACATGCGGCGTTTGACAGATTCCATCCCACGGCCTGTATCTAAAAGCGATTTTGTTTAGCTGTCACCTCGCTCGTCGTCACGGTGTCACCTGCGGATATTCCCTTCCCCTCTTTTAAAAAAAAAAAAAACATTAAGATGGTTGAAGCAACCACTGCATTACGAATTCTGCACACTTTTTGCACAAGTTTTTGCAAATCCTATTTTTGTAAGGGATATAAATAGGGCAGATATGTTTCCTGGAACACCATTCCCAGGCAGAAATCCCAGTGCAAACAGCGATGAAAAAAAAGAACATTAACAACTAAAGAATTGAGGTAATGACACACAAGAATGTACAAATAAACAAATAATTTTCAACTGTTATAATAAGGAATGAATTGGATGAACAACAGCTTTGTTATCGGTTTTTCAGTCAGTATTCTCAATATCAGTGATCAGTATTCCCGGAATCAATATCAATATCAATATCAATTTCAGCTCTGATCATGGTTTTTGACTGCACTGAACTAACGGACAACAAGTCATTGACATGGTTAGTCATGATACTTTGATCTCATTGATATGTCTGTCCCTTTCCCAATGTATAATTAAATTGTTTCTAATGTGATTTGCTTTATTTAGTTTTGGGGCGGGCGAGGAGGGGGGAGGGGTAGAGAGCTGTAATTTATACAAATGAGGCAGCTAAGCTGTTGCTAAACCATTACCCAACCTACTTTAAGTAGGCTGTTTTTTTAATTAAAACTGAAAAGAGGCAACACGAAGACCAAATAAAGCCAACTTCTTAAAAATACACAACATGGCCGAACGCCGACTGCGAGCCAGGCCTTATCGCCCAACATCATTGCCCCACCTCACTAATGCTATTGTGGCTGAATGAAAGTGAGTCCCCACAACCACAACCATGTTCCAATATATAGTGGATAGTCTTCCCAGAACATTGGAGGCTGTTTTGGCAACAAATGGGGGGACCAACTCCATATTAAAGCCTGTGGTGTTAGAATGAGATGTTTAACAAGCACATATGGGTGTGATGTTATGGCCATGCAGTGCATTTTGTGAATGTGGCTCAAGATGTAATGAAACGAGGTCCGTGTAATGAAAGAAAACCTCTATACTTAGAATCCTGCCACAGTCTGTCAGCCTTCGCTGTTCATTAAAAATAATGCCGCAGAACTGCATGGCTTTTTCACACGATGACGCAGATGCATTGTTATCATTTGTCAGCCTGTCCACGAAACATGCATAATGCGCTTGTTACGGACCTCAGATTGCCTTTATGTGAAGGAAGTCATTTGTTTCTGGAGACACGATCATCTGGCTTCGTACTATTAGGATCTCATTAAGCAAACGGCTTCTGCAAAGCCCATCCGTGAGATCAAAGCGGAACAAGAACCTTCTGTCCGACGGTAAATTACTTCTCTTTTCCCAGAGGCCTTTTCATCGCCCAGCTGAGAGGCCTTTCTTTTTATGATTTTATAGGAAGAGTTCCAGCTAAACAAAATGCTTGTCTGACCTCTAAAAAGCATGCCCGAAACAAAAATAAAATTTTTCGGTAAAACAAAGGCCGATGATTTAAGCGTGCGGACGCTGAAGACTCCCAGTCCTGACCAAATAAATTTTAATTGCACCTCTGTTAGTTTCACCCAACAAAAAGTAGCATTCACTTTATTAACCGCACAGCAGATTTTTTTCTACAAAAAAGAGAACTGTAGAAATGTACTGTATTAAGCAGCCTAATTTCTCGTAAAAATGAGGGACATAGAACAGTCTGTGATTATGCAGTCTGAACCTTTACTAGAACACGTAGTGGAAGATACAGTTTTTAAAAATTCAGTTGTGCTGAAATGCTGCAGATAGCATATCACTACTCATGTTAAAGTACAGGTAATACATTTTAACTGGTCTTCATTTTTATGCTAAAGCATACAGTATATGGCATGTATGCTTCACTTTTGTCAATCTGAACAGACACTAAGTGGGTAGACATCCCCTGTAGTTTCATTTATCCACTAATAGACACTGTTGTTGGTGCACCAGAAAAAAACCTTTGTGGTATGAAATGTGCATCCTGGCAGCATGCGGCTTCATTAAATGTGCGTGTCACCCATGGACTAGTGCAGGTGACTTCACCTCATTGCCTCACAATATTTTGTGCAAATGTTATCATTCTGTGTGTCTGTGTTACTGGTGTTACACACAAACAAGCTCTATTATTGCAGCCTGCTAAGTAGTTAAGTTGATTCATTAAATTAGAGTAGGCTCTAAAGAGTAGGCTACATTGCAACAAACCATACTGCATTATGTCCTAGCTGGTCGTTTTCCTTAACTAAACTTCCTCAGGCTGGCAATATGTACTAACAAGCTGTGTGGCCTGGATAGCTACATGTAGCAGAGCTGCTCGACTTTGTTGTGTGGTCCGATTTCCTTCATAACAAAACACTTAATCGCTTTTTGTATTTTTGCTTTTTGATTAGAATGAGTTTTAAATCCCTGGTCCTACTTTACTATCTAGCTACCTGAAACTGCTGGGGTTTTCTTCAAAAACTTCAGACAAAAACTGATTCTTAGCTTTTTCATTTATCGGTGTTTATGGACTGTAAAGTTAGTCTGGCAACTGGTTTCAACCAACATTCAGGAATAAAATATCACACATAACAATGGAGGAAAAATAAAATGCTAATACCAAAGAGGAAGATGCTTAACAAAACGATTTTTACTTTCTCAAGACAACAGCAATTAACGTTCCACCTGCCTTAAATAATTCTCTAGGTAAATCCACTTCAAATATAACAGTAGAGACAAAGCTGTGGAAGAGTGAAGTATGGTCTTTTTCTATTCAGGGATTTTACCAGAACAAATGCAATACTTTATTTACAGGATTTAGCCTCAAAGACAAAATTCAACAAAGTCTTTTTATATTTTGTGAGAGGGGTAGATTCTGGGAGGTGTTTCAGAAAATACATGAGTTTTCTTAAATGCAAAGCATACTTTCTACATTATACCATTATCATATTTTTAATTATTGGGTCCCCACATTTCCACCCTGTTGGACCTTTTTGCATGAAAGTGAATTATCCCTCATTTGAAAGTAATATTAGAAATCTGAGCCAAAGCCCCTCTGGCCTCCATTAGAAGCCAGTGCAGAAAGGAGCACTGCAGACCAATAAAAATAAATCACAACACTTTTAAAAGAAAGGCAGCGCCTCACATCACCCCATTGGGCAATACCACCCTGCTAGAAAAATTATTTCTATGGTCAAAAAAGTAAAATAAAGTAAGTATGGAAACCTTGAGAGCTATTATGAAATAATGAAGCAAATGGAAGGCGACTGGTTCAGAGAGACTCCCATTGTTTTGACTGGGAACCAGATTCTGTACGCCATGTACGGAGGATCAGAGAGGTATCAGACCTCTCTCTGAGATAAACATGACCCTCTGGGGGACGTGACCTCATCCTCAGGAGAGGATGGGGGATAGATGGAGGGATGGGTGGTGACCCCAAGGAGACAAGAGATGAGAAAGGAAAAGAGAGGAAAGGTGAAGGAGAGGAGGTGTGTGAAAAGAATGGAAAAGAATGCACAGCGTGAGTGAAAGAAAAGAGAGAGGTTGCACAGGGCATGCGTTCTTTGAGCATGCTGATGAGAGGGGTGGGTGATGGGAGAAATAGTGGAGAACATGGATATGGAAACTACTGGTAAAAGAGAACATGTCCGCATGCTCATGCAGTTGAGTGTGTTCACATGCAGGATGGAATCCAATAGCTTGTTCTTGTCACCCAGGTCTGATGGAATTGTGGATACCTGTCTAGTGCACGGGTCTTGTTGTATTTGCATTACAAAGGTGGTAGAAGTCCCAGTAATCCCATGACTTTGCTTCTCTTTAATTCCCTCTGGACTTTTTGCACCTGTGAGAGGCACAGAATAATCAGATATGGAAGCACTCAGCCCTGCTTCAAAGTGCAATTTCCTCTTGGCACTTTTTCAACTTCAGTAAATCCATTTGGACAACCAAGGAAACACTGCCTCAAAATGACTTTGAATTATGTGGCATTAGATTTGGATCAAAACGTGGTGGTGCACGCACCCCCACATACACACACACACACACACACACACACTACATTACATTACACACACACACACACACACGCGCACACACATGCAAACACACCCACACATTTTATATTACACAATTGTCCTGAAGTCTTGAGATCATTCTTTTGGATTAAACTAACATTATGACAGCAGTTTCAAGTCTCCCATGATCCACAACATGGATGTAAATGTTTTATACAACGTTTCCTTTGAGGGAAGGAATCTTCCTGTTGTCAGCATTATAGTCAGTCAATGGCAAAGAGAGGGAAAATGTCAGCTGTATAGCACCACATTTAGCATTATTCCATGTGTTATAAGACAGGACAGGACTAATTTTTAAAGACTGTGGTTGTTCAATATTATAAGCAAACAACAGTTGTCAGTTGAATAAGGAAATCTAAAGTTTCGTTTTCAGTTGCTGAAAGCTTTATTGGTAGTTGCTAGCTATTGATTTATGCTGGCTATCACTCAGAGCTACTAATGCGTTTGTGCTAAAAACACCAACTATGATGTTAAACAAATGAACAGAGAAAAAACTGCTAGCTATTTCAATTGATAAAATGTAGTTAGATTATAACCTTAACCTATACAGCAATACAGTAGCTATACCCAGTTAGCTATGTCCCAGGCATTTACCTTCTGTTCTGCTTTGCAGATGTTAGACCAGAATAGTGTTCATTGTTCTCGGCTAGAAATAGCTGTACAAAATAAGTCATTGTACCTTACTGAACCCGTGTTCAGCAGTTGTCTACGACCATGAAATGCACTTTTTTGTACGTCTCTTTGGATAAAAGCGTCTGCCAAATGAATGTAATGTAATGTAATGTAACAGTATGTTCACTTAAGTGTCTAACAATGGAGTCTAACAATGGAGTGGCAATTGTTTCTTAGACATTCTGAGCTAAAGCAAGAAGACAGGCATTGAGAGCTCCTAAAAAAACAGTGGATATTTTCATATTCTTAAATCAAAGATTTATAAAAGCAACCACAGAACACATTCAGCTACGTCTGCCCCAGATATCATGCTTTCTCATTCCCAATGACTCCAGGGCACATATGTATAAATGAATACCTGGATGTTTAATTATAAAACCACATCAGATGGCTCCAAAGTGCTGCTCACCCCCCTTATCCAACTGCGGGGGCATTAGCATGGGGTCCAAATGAAACTGCGCAATGAGGGTTGATGAGCCTACGTGTGTCCCCCTCCGCACCCCCCCACCCCCACTCACACAAAGATTTGCACCACTTGTCAACGCAGCAGCCCGTCACACACAGCAGGCAGGGGAAGGCAATGACCTTCATGCAAAGCCTTCTTTAAGCCAAATTTCCCCTGCCTGAGCACAGATTCATCCAACCTGCAGCATCCTCATCCTCTGAAGTTTGTCCCACATTAGCCCCTTTACTCTATGCTCAAGTGACAGTTATCCCAGTGGACCAGTCAAAAATGTTCCGTGCTCCTGCAGTGAACTTCAATAAACCGTCCGCGCTTTGCTGTGTCATTTCTCCTGATGCAGTAGTTTATAATCCTTTTATTGGCAGAATAAGGAAGATTTGTCGAGCCCTCGGCTGGCACATTTTGCGACAAAGCTCTCAAACTGCATCAGGTTAAAATCCGGGCGGCATTAGTGCGCATCTGGCAGGTCTGTTCCTCGGCCTGCCGTTTGTAGGCCAAGTCCGTAATGTGTGCAGTGAATTCGCTTTCAACATTTTAAACAACATTCTGAAGAATGTCATTAAAAAAGCTTAACAGAAAGCAAAATCTCAACCAGGATGCAGCCACACCACCGCAAAAACAAAACAAAAAGAAACAGTATCACTCGTCAAAAAAGCACATTCATATTTTCTACTAGGGAGAAAGAAATAATATTTTGAGTCTCACTACAAGGCTAAAAATACAGACTTTTTTCAGTGTAATAATGTTATAACTGAATGGGTACAAAGCAGCTGCATTATCATATTATCAAGCCCTTTCATTGAGAGATTATCATCTTTTTCATAATTCATAATAGGAAAGAGTGCTGTAAATGCACCAAATCCTATTAATATATGATTATAGCGACATGCTGGGTTTTTGTGGTGAGATAGAGTGGGGGTGGAAAGGAAGACATTGAGAATTTGAGAGGCACAAAATCGGCGCACAGAGGAAGTGTAAAAAAGAAGCAAAGAAGCCTGAGAATCTAAAAGGCTGGCAAAGATGGAGGCAAGGTGTAGTTTGAAGGGGAGTCTCTAGGGTCTTCGTCCTTCACTTCATTTTTTTCTCTTGTTTGAACCTGTGCAGTGAAAAACAGACTTCTGTTCTATTTTCAGTGCATCTACTTTTACAGTATCAGAAAGATGCACCAGCCAGTATCTGTAAGACAGGGACCGTCAAAATGCTTGTGTGTCTGAAGAGTCAGTGGCATTTCTGGCAGAGCCTTCCTAAAAAGACAAAAATAAAATCAAATGAAAGCTTAAAAGATCACAGGCAACTGAGAAGCTACAGACTGCACAATGTACGATGTATCCGTTTAAAGGATTTCACTAAAAATGCACACTTTCGCTGTCATTGTAATTAATAATGCAGAGAGACATGATCTTCAAGCATGCTGACAGTTTGTTTCAACTCTGTGTGCTGTAATTCCTGCACAGAGGAAGTGTGAGAGAGACAGTTATAACATGACCGATGACATATCTCAGCATCAGTGTTCTTCCTGGCCCATGGATCTAATGGATCCATAGATTCAAATAATAGAGTTGGTCCATGATCCATGGATTAAATGATTCATAGAATACTGTGATTGATGGATTGAACTGAATATTGGATCTGATGCTGATCTGGATACTACAATGGAGCCCTGAACTGTTCTAATGTGACTAGGGTGGGATAGTAACATGCACCATACCAGAAAATTATAGAACCAGAAAATTATATCTGCCATCATGGAATAGACATACATTTTAGTGAATACGCGGTTGGAGTAATTGGACTACACGAACGTAAAGAAATGGTGTGGCTTGCTCCAGGAAAGCTCTGTCACTCCATTTGGGCACTCGCAGGATAGAGCCCTTTCCCTCTCTAAGTCTGTCTCTCGGCTTTGTTGCCTCTGCTTTGATGATCCAAGTTAGTCAGACGAGCGCCCACCAGCCCCATACCCCAGAGGCCAGAAGCATAATGTGTGCAGAATATCTGTCAC
Organism: Anguilla anguilla; assembly: GCF_013347855.1. Lineage (NCBI taxonomy): Eukaryota > Metazoa > Chordata > Actinopteri > Anguilliformes > Anguillidae > Anguilla > Anguilla anguilla. The sequence goes on from NC_049202.1 coordinate 17,256,179, forward strand.
AGATCCTAGTCGTAGCTGATATGCCCCTCCAGGCAATGAATGATTAGGCGATGCTGACGTAGGAGTTAAGCTCTAAATTAATTTGTGTCAAATGTCAGGGCAGCATTTTCAATTTCACAGATGGAGATTGCGGTGTCTCAAATAAATTGATAAATTCAACTGCTCACAGGTTGTGACCATTTGAGCCTGGGTGGCTTTAATTGCCCCTGTCTGGAACACAGAAAAATATAGAACATATTACACTTTTATATTGAAAACTATTGGGAGAACGAATGCCTTTACCCTACAGTCTCATAAATGGTTTCTTCACATTTCAATATATCATTTGCTGACCGTAAATAGCTGAAATTCGATGTAATGTCAATTTTTTTAATGCTAGATGTTTTAGAAAGCCCATCTGGGATTTATTCAAGTGTGCAAAACCAGCATATTGCAGGGGTTGTGAACATGCAGCCTTCTAGTTATACAACACATCCAGTAGAGTAAATCTAGCTCTTTACAGTATAATGCATTACCCAGATGTATTACATAGATCTAGACAGTCTTTCAGTATGCAATTGCTTAAGGCAGTGCAAGGTTTACACAGTACATTTTTAGCCAAACCTTTCAAAGCTGACCTATGCATTGCCAAATTTATTTTACCCTTAACTGAGTTTGTTTAACATATTTTCAGTACCTTTAAAATAAGCCATCATACAGTTAGACATGACTGAGGAAGTGTGTAATTTATTAAAGTATGTTTACTGAATTCTCTCCTGGGACTGTCTGAACGCATTGCAAACGAGACATTACTCAATTTCCGGACAATGCCCCCAAAGGATTCTGGGATTAATCTCTCAGTTTACCTGCGAGAGGCTGAAGACTACTTCGGTCTCTTTTTTACAAGCCGTGTGCATCCCAAAATAACAAATCAGAAGAAAAACCTGTCAAAGACAACACAGCCCACACGCTGGCTCACCTCAATGCCACTCCGAATTTAAGAACGACAAGCATTATTTTTCAGTTGACGCCGTTGCTAAGCTGAAACACGAAGTGCGCCAGAAATACCTCACAGCCCGCTGCCCGCGCTGTCCTCGGGTGCAGCGCCAACTGTCTCTCATCACCTGCAGCACGCGGCGCCTCTGCAGAGAGTGATGTCACTCATACCGCATCCTGGGGACAGGCTGCAGAACATTTCTCTCATATTAATGCACTGACTGCTGTGTCTGTGGTATTAGGCTGGGGGCTCAAGTGGAGCAGTGTGAGTATTCAGCGCTTGTCCTTAAATTTTGGCTCAAGTTTAAACCCAAGTGTTCTTTTTTCATGGCAAATTTAGTTCACTGAGTTTATTTTAGCAATGACTGAATTTTACAAACTTATGTTTGTGAAAAAAAAGCTATAGATGGAATATTTAAAAAGAAAAAATATACAGTAGATAAAATGACCCATCAGTAGAGTAAAATATAAATAACAGGAGATGGCTATTTCACCTTTGTTGCAACTCACCTTTTTCACCTTTGTTGTTGTGTTTCTGAGGATTAGAAACAGTTCTGCTATGATCCAGTTACCTGGGGAAATGAAATTGCTTCCCAGGAGATGTCCAGGGATGGGGTCTGAATGGCTCCCGATGGGGGTGTCTTAGTCGGCCTTGTCTGTGAAGAAGCAAGTGGCTGAACAAAAGCACTGACAGGGGAAGACAAATCCACATTCTTCAATCGTTACATAAATTGAAATGAATCATTGACCTTGTTAGCTGATGGTGCGTGGCCTACTGCCGGTCTCTCTTAGGCAGTTTTATTGTACATAACCTCGTGCTTTTGGTGCAAGAAGATACAACATAAGCTGTTTTTCAGTCTACAATGGTCAAATCATTCAGTCTCTTCTGCATATACTTAAACATGTTACTCACAAACCATCAAATCCTCTAGAGACAGTAGTCTACTGCTGAGAGGAACAATAATCTCACTTTCATTTTTGTCCTCTGGAAAGCCTTTTAAATGTACTCTACAGCACAATGTAATCATAAACAATTTCATTACCCCAGGTAACTGCATCATGGCATAAGTGTTTCTCAACCTCAGGAACACAACATGAGTTACAACAACGGTGACATCTGAGGTTTAGCATGAGCTATTTATGGAAATAAGGAAAGCAGGTGGATTCAGAGAAATCAACCAATAGAAATTCTCACCATCTCTGCCCCTCTCTATGAAAAAAAGAGTGATAGTGGGTATACAAAACATCAATGAGAAAATAAAATACACAACACATTTTTCAGATAAAATATTATAAATATTATACTGGTACTTTCATGCACTGCAATTGAATGCTACTCATAATATATGCTACTTTAAAAACTGATGTAATGACTACAGAATGTAGGGGAGGGAGGGTGTATGTGGGATATCAGTTTGCTCTCTTAATATACAATGTACTTCTAAGAGTTACTATGATATTGTACACACACATCAGGAATAGATCAAATTGTTTTTTCCACATACAAATTTAGCATAGAATACATTCTGTATTTCACACCATGACTCATATTCACTTTGATATCAGAATTCCAACAACGTGCACATTGGCATTAAGAATGTCAATCTGAATAAAAGTGCAGGACAAATCTGTATGTCTCCATCTCTAAGTCTCTAATCAGAGGCTCAGAGGAACAGAAACAAAGTTGTGGCTTAAGACAGTGGTCCCCAAACTTTTAGACCCTATTACACACTTAATACATTGTATGATCCATCAAACCCATTTGCATATCACATATGAGAGTAACGTATTTTAACACGTCAGAACAACTGTATGCACAAGCACAGTGCATGCAACAATATTAAATTGCTTTACTAAATTTGACTAGTGTGAATTTCAGTTGAAAGTGTATTGTCTATGGTATGCTTTCTTTAGCATACATATCTCCAAGTCCATCTCAACCCACACACAATACATCAGTGGGTTCTGTCCCACAGTAAGCACTGATGCAAGCCTTGGTAGCCTCAGTTGGTTGAAATCCTTTGTTATCAGTGCTACAACTGCACTTTAATGGATGTAAGGAGTTGGAGAGATGGCCTGAGCAAGATAGCCTCTTCTGTGAGCTAACCTGAGCACCAGCCTTCCTCATTGTCCTGTGTTGAAAGGATAGAACCAAGTCTTTGGTCTGATTTTTCTCTTTTGCTAGCCTTTTCTTTCAGCTTATCTCGACATGTCACTATCTAAGCAAGGCTTTAATAAAAGGGAAACAACTCTTTCTGAGCCTTAAGGATAAAAATCCATTAACTGTGTCTCCCGGCTCCTTCTGTGTAACTTGTGATAGCTCTAGTTGCACTTATCAATTCTTATCTTTCCATTGAGAGAATTTCAAACATCATCTCAACAGAATTCCACCTGGAAAAAAAAAACCCAACTGGTCAGCACGATGATACAGAGTGCAGAGAGCCCTGGAAGAGAAAAATACAACAACCTTGACTCACCTCAGGCTGTGCATTGAACAGGGAAAATGAAACAGGACAGAAAATAATTTAATGACCACAGAATTACAACTAATTTTGCTGCAGTTACAAACACATCAGGAATGGAGGTCTTTCAGAACTATTAAACATTCATGACCTTGACAATGGCATCAACATTATCCTTCGTTATCTTGAACAGTTACTAACATTGAAATAGCCTATTTCTTTCAATAGGATATTTCCACTTTATCCCTGTTTAACCTAGTCTTAATTCATCAATAATCAAAAGCAGTAATTGTGATCTCAGAGTTCAGCGTCAGTGTTCCAAATTATAGATTTTTTTTCCATTTTCAGTGACCTCTTGGCCTCTAAATAAAGTGTTTAATTTTGTTCTGGCTCATCTTTTTATCCAACACTGTAATTCATATTGAAATCTTTTGCAATATGGTCCGTTGTTAATCTGCATAGGTTTCAGCTTTTTCTTTTGGCTTAATGCTTACCTTTGCAAATCAGTAACAACAAATGTGATATTTTTTGATGTATTTGATTTATAGATGGATTGATATTGATATTGATAATGAGTGATTGCTTATGTAACCTCTAGTTTAATAGCTATTCAGTTGACCAATCAGTCTAGTTCACCCTGTAACTGAGGTTCTTATTTGTGAGATTCAACAAAACTGCACACTTTTAACAGGCATAGTTGTTGGAGTATTAGCCCCTTTTAATTTACATGGATACACGTAAACCCAATTTTTATTTATTTATTTTACTTGAGCCTTTTTGGTATTGTGCTTGGTCAATCTACTTCGGAAACATTTGCAACATGCCAGTGCAGATTAATGATATCAACATACCCGACTGCCTAATTATTGAACATTTAAAGCTTCAATTTCCTGAAAAGGGCAAACTTTAAATTGAAAACTGACCTGCTCATGCAAAACTGAACTGAATTATGTAATTTTATTCCTGTGAATCTGAATTAATTTCCTCTATGACAGCAAACTAATAGTCATTAAAATCATGCAAAGGATGAAGCCATGGGACATTCACAGTTTTGAAAGCACCTTCCACACACACAAGTGTGAGTAAGGACAGAGGAAGGGACAGTAAACCTGATGCTCCTGAAAAGGATTCGGGGTCTAGAATAAAGTCCATGTGTAGCTTCAACAAGAAATGCAATTGCAGTTTCAACATCAGTGCTGACATGGTATGAACCAGGGAAATATGAACATTACCAAGAAGAACAGACCAGCAGATGACAGGGAGTTTACATTTTTTATACTGTTGCTATTTCCTCTATGCAATACACAGTATGCTACTTACATATAAGGTATGCGAGAGTGAGTTCAACAAACTGGAATTAAATATTTTACCCACAAGGTAAAATACTGAATGTACTTTATTGAATGTACACACTTTTTACGAAAAGATAAATGTTTTAATTGTTTTAATTAAATAACTGATGCAAATTAAATATACTGACATTGTGAAGGGAGGCAAGCAATTTCTTTCCGACCTTTGAACTTACGTTCGCAGAACTGTGTGGTCTCTTCAATGAAAGGGTCAGGGCAATTTTTGCCTTGGCGAGGAGGGCCAGCTTGTTGGAGCCTCTAGGGACTGTGGATATACATAGAGGGTGTGCAGGGTTGTAGACTTAGCTCCAGGCTGGATTTTATGTGCACTTCTCATTTCATTTCACGGCGCTCTAAAATAAATGTTCTCCACCACATTGCCCAAACTGGAATTTATTTTTCAACTTTCCACATTAAATGTGCGAGTGTCTGTGGTAAATGTGTCTTGCCTGCAATTCTGGATTTGCTGTTCTCATTGTAAGTCTATTTTGTACAGTTTTTTTAACAGGTTGACCTGTAGAAACACATTTCATCTCGTAAGGAAAATACTTTATACCTGAATCAGAACTGCTTTGATGATGCTAAATATTGGAGGACACCATGAACCGTTGTTGCTGGTTTGGAAATATGTTTTTGCACCTTGTTCAGCATAGATGCTGAAAATTACAATTCATATTCATAGCACATCATAAGTGTGAATTCATTTCATTTCCGTCATGTGGATTTCCCCTTTCACAGTCTAAAATGAGCTGTTAGGTCACACTGTTTTAAGGGCCTATTTATAGTTATCACGATATAAACATGAATGAATATGACTGAATTTAAATGGGAGTGCTATCACAATACATTACGCATGGGGACAACAAAATATATGATAAATGAGCACTGGCAAATTATGTTGGCTGTAAGTAGGACTGGTATATTCAGAGGAAGTAGATGACAGCAGCTATAGACTGTTGTTGAGGTGAATGTTGTTGGTGCATGCCATGCTATATACTTTGACAAGGTTTGGTGAAGCACTTTTACCACTCCACTGACATGACTACTGTATGATGTATTTGTGTTTATGAGGCAAATAAAGACTTTTTCTGCTACGCGTTTCAGTGCAGCTGAAACCTGGAGATTGTTTAAGGATTGACCAGAAATAGATGGTGACAGATTATAATAGAAATAGACTGGTCAATTCATGTCAGGTCAATTTTTACAGTTGAGCAGGATGATTTGCTCAACTTTTTCATTAAATTAATATGCATTCGAAAAGATGAAGGGAGCCAGATACAATAAATCGTAAGTTGGAGGAATTACGGACAGGGTGAGGAAGTAGCAGTTTGGGTTGGGGGGAGGGGGGTTGGTTTAGCTAAGGATGTGATTTAGTTTAGGTAAAGTATCATTGCAAAACTACTGGAAATGTCGAAATTCCCATATTGTGTGGGAATAACAAGCAGAGGAGTATGTGCCTTACTAACCGATTTCTGTCTGAAAAATGTTTCTTTTTCTGCAAATAAATAAGCAAGCAAACAAATAAAACTATATTGCCTCTATTCCTACCCTTGTGCATGCTGTGACTTTTCTGTAGTGTTCTGACCAGTTTTTATTTTTCGTTTTCCAAGTTTTTTTTTTTTTCTGTCCCCAGTATATCTTAGAGGGTAAATTTAATTTTGGTGGATTGTTTTTCTGTTTCTTTTTTATCAGGGAAGTCTAGACTTTGAAGTCTGCTATTCCCTCTGAAATATCTGTGACAAAACATTTTTACACCAGTTTATAAAGCATATTTACAGACAGCTGGAGTGGCAGAAATATGTGGTTGTAAAGAGAGTTAGTTTGATCATACAGGCTAACTGTGTCCTTTATCTGTCTGTAGGTACCTTAAATTTAATTATTTTGGAAGATGGTGACAAGAAAAGAGCCAATGAAAATTGCAAACAGTAACAGATGGATACCACTGAATGGCTGTGCTAGTATCTCCGACTGAAAAAACAGACTTGATTTGTAACTAATCTGCAGTACCAATTCCAGAATACCTCATTGAATTCAACATGTTCTATGAGAACAGAAAATGGCCACCATCTTTAAAAGGCTGGCCCGGTGTAATGAGTGTCATTACACAGAGACAGCAAAGCCACTATTGTAAGGGAATTTGCTGTATTAGAATTTGACTCAGGAGGCATCATACAGTGGTCAGATGAGTATCTGCCTTATCCAGTTTTTCTCCGGTTTCACTGGGACTGACATGACTTATATGAAAGTAAGGGTCCAGTATTTGGAACATTTCTTTTGGACCTGGATAATAAGATTTTATAAACTTGCTTTGTATATGGATGTATGGAGAATGTTATCTTGAACTCTATTTGAACTCACTTGGAATTGTTTTATAGCTGTTAAAAGAAGTATTGGAGTCTGCCATCTTGGTTTCATGGCCAGACTATGAATGATTTGAGGAGAATGACCTGAAAGGATTTTTAAGGCTCAATTAAGTTCATGTGTTTCATTTCCTCTCCGGTCTTTGCTGTGTATCATTATGCACAGTTTTTCTCTGTGAAGATCTTTTGAACCAAAGGCAATGGCTAAGTAGACATTAAGGCGACACCAAAGTATCAGCAAGGCCCTGAGTAATCTTTTATGTGGGGCATGTCAGTAAAAGCGGAGGCATGCTGCACAAACTTTGCTGAGGGAAACATGAAAGGACATGGCTATTAGCCTAATTTATTTTTGTAACTTAAGGACGCTCCATTTCTTTTCTCTCTCACGGCAGTCCCACAACTTCTTTATAATTGTGTTGCTGCAGTGTCTGGAGAGCAACACCTCAATTTATGTTCCAATTTATAAATAAATAAGCTGGAACAGCATCATTCAGTCACTGGCTATGCAGTCATCTAACTCCATAACTGGAGGCTTCAATGCACTTTGTCCCCCTCTAATGCAGTCTAGATTGGTACTGCAGGTAGGGACACATAGGTATGTTAAAATCCTTCATACACTTGCTTAGTAGCTCTTGCTTGCGTGTGCAGACTGAGAATGAAGGCCTACTTGTGAGGCATGAATTTCCATAAAGCCGTTGTTCATCAGCAGGGAATGAGGAAATGATAGCAACGAAACAACCCATGAAATCATCCACAGGTTCAGTTTTCACTAAACTCCATTCAGACAACAAGGTATACAGCGCACAGGCTGTAAGAAATGCCACTTCTGCGTCCATCAGCATTGTGGAAAAACAACACTTTGTGAAATTCCATTAAAAATGGGGTCCAATTTGGGAGTACTAGCTAGCTCTCAAATGTTTCACTGATGCGTGCAGCTGTTCTTATATTGATGGATGACAGAACATTTAAAATGTGTATAATCTGAAATAAAAATCTTGAAGGTGACATGGTCATGTGGTGTGTGGAGGTTGATGTGTGGTGGTGGTGGTGGTGGTGGGGAGGGGGTGGTTGGGGGCATGTTCCTTTTCAAGGGTCAATGAAAAAGAATGGGTCTATATAACTTTAATTTAAACAGACATATAATATAGGCAGCTTTTATTTAGACAGAAGGACAGGGACATGTGTTTTTTTCCCATGATGCAAGAGCAGGAAGGCTCTGGGGCATCCTGCTGTCAATGTTGACGAGCAAGGGTTTCCTAAATCTCCATCAGGCGACAAGCGACAGAAAATGCCCTCCTGGTTCTGGTACACAAGGCCCTTTAAGCGTTTGGCAAATGTGTCCTTTCCTGTCAATCTGTCTTTGCATCACCTCAGCTGGTACGTGACTGCAGCTGTCTCCCCATATCTGAGCCTGAGTCCGATAAATCTCACAGCTTTCACCAGCAATTCAAAAAATACACATTTTAATCAGACGCTGAGCTTGAGGTTGTTAAAATGCCAGGGGAAAGGGTTTAGCTGAAGGACAAAAAGTATGAAGACAAAAATGAGTTTCAAATAGAAACAGAGAAACTTAAACACAGTCAAGTCCACATATCCACTTGGTTTTCAACTTAAAAAACACATTGCACAGACTTCCATACCCAACCAATGAAGCCCTTCAAGTAGACTGTACACTATGCTTTTGTAAAGAACATGAGCTGGCTATGATGTGTCACATCTGAAGTGAATATTCTGTACAAATCCATGAGTAAAAGGACTATTTTTTCTCCAGTGTTTGGGAGCATTGGCTCAGGGAGTCCAGCACAGCTGTCCACTTCCTAACTGCCCTCAGCTGCCTCAGACCTCCACAACCTTTGGCAGACACGTGACTTCCACACTGATGAACAATTTTTGCAGGGTCCCTTTTGTGCCCTACATGCATCCAAATTTCACTGTGCCCTTGTTTCTTCCATTAATCGCAGCTGCTTAGTACCCAATCAGGGCAGGACTATGTTAACTTAAGACCCACGGAACCCAGCCACAAAAGAATCACACAAGCTATATGATTCCGCAGCGGACACAGTGCAATAATCACAGCTTCTGATTATGAACTGTTGCATCTGAACTTTGCTCTGGGATATTGCAAGTCTAGACTCTGAGATTTGGGGTCTATCTGTCGAGCTGGCTACAGCCCACTTGAAGAGAAACTGCCCTCTCTCTCTTCCTCAGTCCCCCTCTCTTCTCTACCTCATCGCTGCCATCCCTCTCTCATCCTTCTTGATTTATAATACACTTCCCGGAGGCAAGACAAGGGTTTGGGGACATCAATACACTTCCACAACAGTGTGTTTTTATCTCTTAGACAGAAGACCTAACAGCAGAGATGTTTAATTATGAATGGTCTGAGACACAAACAGGCCTCTGTTCGTCTATGTAACAGCTTAAGGGTTTTTTCGATCGGGTCAGGTAATCCGAACGCAAGTGATTCAAGTGCAGGTTATAAATGAAATAGACAGGCCTCCAGGAGAGCGACTATAAAACACCAAATCTATCCCTTAGAGGGAACGGCTACCGAAAATACAGTCTTCGTCAATACAACCAGTTTCTTCTGTTCACAACTAATAGTATGATTGTTATCACTTTGTTTGCTTGAACAGCATGCTACGTTTACAGAAATAGCTGAATTGAAAAAATAAAAACGAAACAAAAAAGATTAGCCTTTGTTTTGGTTGTTTTTTTTTTTTTTTTGGTTGTAGGGCATTTTGGTTGTAGGGCCACAAAATTCATTCATTAATATAAAATGACATAACACCATTAACAATTGCCCAGTTCCTGATCTTCATGTCAATAAATAGAAAATGATAGAAAATCATTATGACACCGTCAGTAAAATTTAAAACTTGACCTCACTGAGGCAAGCAGGAAGCTGAAAGCAAATTATTGATCTCAAATACTGTAAAACTGACCGAAGACTTTCTAAATATTTAAACAACGTGATGTGAAAATGAGAAACAAACAATGCCCGTCTTTTAGCACAGTGCGAAGCATGCAGGACCGCTTCACAAAGCACTGTACACAGAGACAGTGTTGTATGCGGTGTTAGCATCACTTAACATCGACTACATCATGCGCTCAGTCAACATTTTACAGGTTACAGATATGAGTGCCAGTGCCACAATGTCAGCCAACCTTTGGGGAGGTGCTGCCTCTTTAAGGAATCCCTTGTTAACAAAAAGGCGAGGGTAAATAATGATACACACAGCCAGCTACCAGGCAGTTTCAAGCGCACACCCCACTGTGCTACTAAAGTGGTTATTCCTTTACAGTGAAAAACCAATTGTGAAAACAGCAGACAATCTGTCTGCAATCTGCTATCGCAATCTGTCTGACAGCACGCACATCTTTGTACTGTCACAGCGATGCAGCACATAAGAAAGCCAGTATGGTACATGCATTCCATATGAGGTGATTACAACAATGTTGAAGGATCCGTGTTTTTACAGTACAGTAGCTGTTGTTGTTAAAAAGCAGTAATATCACACTGTTACAGAAATAGGCAGGAATGGTGGTGGTTGAAGGGGGAGGGGCGGGTGGTCGGGTAGAGAGAGAGAGAGAGAGAGAGAGAGAGAAACAGTGAAACAAGGAGTGAATGCGTAGTCGGTGCTCACAGTGTACTTGTCCTTCCTTGTTATGTGTTCTCATTAAATATTACAAAGGCTCACCTCCTCATCATTAACATGTGTAAAGTCCAGCCCACACAGCTTTGCACAGCATTGGTTGATGTAACGATTAATGAGTTAGACACACAATCGTAAGGTTGCAGGTTTGAATCCCGAACTGCTTCTAAGAGTATATATTTGTTTGGACAGACAATATCTAAAAATGTAAAGTCCAACTAGATATGGTCATGCGCTCAGCAAAAAATAATTAAACTAAATTTTAAAACATAATTAATTAGAATTCCTCTGCATATGATATAACAATGCAGCACCATATTTGTTTAAATGTTGATCGGCATGAAAACAATGAATAGCTGGTGCAAATGGATTGAATTAAACAGTGATAATGGTGATTTTAAGGAGGCAGATAAGACAGAGGCACACTTTAGTTGCCCTCAAATTTAAAAGAGATGAACTTTACACTCTGGTTCTACAGACAAACCTAGAAGTAAGAAATCTTCACCATTTTTGATTTGGACCTAAGTTGAAAACCCACACAATGACCAAGTCCCTCATCAACCTCCGATCCAATAGCACCAACCTGTTTCCCAGGCAACACTGCCTTGGTTTCTCAGTAGCTGCCCCTCGAGTCTGTAACTCCCCCAGCCATCTCAGAGAAGTCAAACCCCACCTTTTCTGCTGTGTTTTGAGGCTGCCATATCCCCCTCCCACATACACTACCTGCCTTGACTTCCTTGCTACTAGCAAACCAACTACCTTCTACAGTACCGTTTACATGTCGTATTCTTCCCCTTACAAATATATCAATTTCTCTGAGATCTCTAAGTAAAATACTCTGTAATATATTATTCTGCTTTTATAGACTGCTTTCCTTCATTTAAGATATATAACCAAAGACCCTTTTAAAGACAGTCAAATGCAGAGAAGCTAAGAGGAACAAGCTAATCAGTTGACAAGTTTGCACACTGTTCAAGACCAAGAATATAAACACAGAGAACTGCCTGTTATTACTCTATAAAGTGAAACAATATGTGTATGCCTGAGTGTGTATTTAGCCTGTTTTTTCATTAAAGTTCTATCTGGAATATATAATTAATACATAGATGATGGTCATTAATGTCATCTTGAGGATCCAGAGACATTTTCTTGAACCCCACCCCCCATGCACTCCTTAATAGCTGAAGAAAACTGTTGCATGTGCACCAGGCTCGGTCATTATGTTGTCCCTCACGTCCAGAAACTGATATCATGAAATCAAAATCAGTACTTTAATAGTTCCATACTATGCAGTTCACAGATAACAGTTCAGTGGTTTGTTTTGTTTTTCAGCTAGACTGATGAATCCCTGCACTAAGCTGGATACAAGTACACATCTTTAACAATGCATTCAAAAAATGCACCAGCACTGTTATTTTAACAACGCCATAATGTTAAAACTTTGTCTTTTCCAGATGAACGCTTCACAACAGGTCACATGACTTCTCGAGGGAGAGATGGCATGGTCTCAGTGCAATCACAGGGAACAAGCCCATTAAAAGAGCGAGCATAAATTTAAGCGCCTGAAAAGCCAAGGAGCCCAGGAGGGGTGTTTCAAGAACCTCACAAAGTTTCCAATCAATTCAGACCCCTCTCCCCCACATTGGTGCTGCCCGCAGTGACGGTGAGCCAAAACCGAAGATTCGCTGGGCAGGCGCTGAGTGTCAGAGGAAAGGTTGGCACATTTCAGATCCATGACCGCAGCTGCGGCTCCAAAAATTGTATTTTAGAGAGAGGGAGACAAAAACCTTGATGTAATGCCACAATGTTCCAGCCACATTCGGCTGTAGTACTGAAGATAAATGGCACATTTCTAGCTAATCGCTATTAGCATATCCAACTGGAAACTGGAATGTTTTATATCATATTATGTTTTGTTTTTTGTTTGGGGGGGGGGGTGGCATGGGTGGGAACAGAAAAGTATTTAGGGCAGTCCTCCCACCTACCAACTGCCCCTCCCACCTGACCTAGTTTTGGCTAGGAGACTTGGAAACCCGCAAGGAATTTTTGAGCTTCTGTGTGAGCTTCAGCCAGATGTTAATGGTTCACACCATCCTTTTTTTTTCTTCACCGTTTATTGACATCACTTAAAGTTCACAGTCACAGGGGACAGCAGGATGACTGATTTCCAGCACCTCGACGACCTCCAAGACAGTTTTGTTGTCTTTTTTTTTTTTGTCGGTTTTTAAGCACAGTTGTCAGACCCTCGGCGAAAGCAAAGGCTGCCAGTCCCCCCCGTCGAGTCCTGGAAAGCGCCGGACGGCACGTGCTCCGGGTCGCACGAGCCGCGGGTCCCGCCGCTGTTCCGCTTGGTTTCTCCGACGGGCCGTCACTTCTGGTGCTGCTTTAAACTGGAACACAGAGACAGGGAATCACTCGCGACGCCATCCAGAACAACGCGGTCGTGACACAGCCTCCCCCCCCCCCCGCCCCAAATCACCACCCCCCCCAATCACACGCTCCAGCAACGGTCACCTTCAGAACAGTTTTCATACAGTTATACTGCGTTATGTGGAGGCACACATATCAAGCCATAGCACAGTTATGCACACATGCGAAGAATTATTCGGAACACACAGCATCTCAGAAAAATCTGAATAGTAATCAGAAGAAAGCTCATTCATTATCTTATTATCAGTTATCTGTATCATTATTGTGTTACTCTGTTACTCTGAATTAACTCACATTCTGACAACATAAACATTTGTCTTCGCCTTGTAGTTTCGCAGTGCCTGGAAATATTTCACAGTACAGCCCCCTCATATTTCACTAACAGCCTTCTCATTCATATATTTCCTTCGGCGACGATACTACCAAATTCAAACCGCGTCTCTTTTTTTCCCACAATTCTTTTGCTTTTTTCTCTTCTTTTCAATTTAGCATCATGCCACCTGCATCCCACGCATTGAGTGCCACAGCACAGGCTCACGCGCTCATCTGATGCATTTGTTTCGTGAGCTAGCGACCCCCCTTTTACACGCGGCAGGCTGCGCCTTCGCTGTTCCTCTAATTTCAAGGTGGGTGATCACAGCGCAGATGAACACACGACAACACAATTACGAAGCCGCGGCGGTTCGCTATCGCCCTCATTTTTTTCATTCCTGCGCTATATATTTAAGAACGAGCCTTTAATTAAAGCGATTAATTAAGCTGAAGCGTCGGGGGAGGCAGAGACGGGGCGGGGGCCGCGGTAGCCTGGAAACGGCGCGCGACGCGCCGACAGGCTCCTCCGGCCGAGACTAGCGCGGAGGCGCAGCGGGTTTTTAAAAGTCGGAAGCGTGCGCTATAGCGGGGAGCGGGGGGACCCGGGCGCTCCGCCGCGGCCGTGGCCAATGCTATCAGTTCCGCCTGGTCTACGTGCCCCTCCGTCTCAATTTGCCGCCCACCGCGCGGGCAGGCCGGACCGGCGGGGGCAGCACGCGCTGCCCGGCGATGCCTGACAACAGACCAAATGGCCGTCATAGCAGTCGTAGAGGGTTCGCCATTTCATTGATGACCGAAGCGAGCGACATGTAGGCGGGGTGCAGCAGGGTGACATGGGTAGGGGGACGGAGTTTTTTTGGGGGGAGGATCGAATGTAGGGGAGGGAGAGTGATGAGTGATGACGCCAGGGTCGCCGAAGAACACTTTGCGTAACGCCCCCTCCCCCACCGCCCCCGCCTCCCCACCCCCCCCCACAGCTCCCCACTACGCCGCTGCCACTGTTAAATAAATAAATCCGAGCTGTCGACGTATATTTCAGCAACGGCTAAGAAGACATTCTGTTCCCCAAACCTCCGTGCCTGTCGCCCTGAATCATCGCATTACGGCGGGCTAATTCAAAGCCGCCGCTGCCGCGGAGGCCACGGCCCTGTCAGACGCAAACGCGCACCTGCCCTGTCGCGTTTAACCTCCTGCGCGACCCCGCCGCGCCTCAATCAGGCCCGGGGAACCAGCCCGGGGCCCACGCTGGCTGAATAAAGCCGCTGCCCTTCCTCATTTTGTTCAAGCTGTGAAAAAAAACCCCGAGCCAATGCGATCAAAAGATCTCTGTCGCCTTCCAGGGCACCAGAGAGTATGAGGAAAAGGCTAGAAAAAAAACACTTTGACGCCTGAAATTTTTTTTCCATAGCACTGTGCTCTGTGATTTTGGAATGAAAAAGGCAGAACACCTGAACTTTGGCCTCTTCTGCAGGAAGGGGAGTTTTCAGAGGAGGGAGGGGCAAGGACCAGTCAAGAGGGGCACTGGAAAACCATTTTCCAACAACAGTCATTTTCCTTGGCTCAGAACACTGTCAATTCGAGCCAATATGTGGGGAGGAGGGGGAGCGCAGGGGCGACCAATCATACTTCATGGGGGGGCCGGTGCCCCCCTGGCCCAGCCAATCTGGAGGAAGCCAGTTTGCACTATGGGAATTGACTAACTGGAGGAAAAAAAGGCTACCTGCCTCGTTGTGGAGTGGACAATCTGCACTGGGTCACCTTGGCAACCTCAGATGCACAATGCAATCCAAAACTCAACAGGCAGGGCCATGCTGAGTTGGCAAGGCTAAGAAGGCTTTCCATATGATTTGGAAAATCACTGAGTCTTTCTGCCCAGTGATTCAGCAGGAGCGACCGATACAGTTGGATACGATAAAATGCATAGACTGCCTCACTGCTACCTGACTGGGCGAATTGATAGTGTATAATAATATATACCACAGCATGGCATCAGCATAATGGAATAGCAAGTTTGAATGAGGCACCTTGACTGCATCAACACTACCACAAGGTTTTTTACCTTAAAATATAAATACGGATTCTTTTAGTTAAGGTAGCTTAATTTGACATTTTCATTAAAATTTTCTCCAGTTTGTGATTTATTGTCTCCAAAGAAACAAGGTTATATTATAACTAAAATTAAGAAAAAACCACTGGACATATTTAATTTAATTGCTGTTTTTGGAGTTCACACCAGGACGTTGCTAAGCCGGGAAATCAACATGTGCAAAACAATCTGTAATAAGGACTGTATTAATAATGATAATAATCAAGTAATAATCATGTCATAATGAGCAATCTGTCATGTAATCTTTCTGCCCATATGGTACATCACGGTTATCAATTCCTGACCATGCTAGGGGCTACTATGGATGGTAGCTCACAGGGAAGTATATAATTGGTTGTGGGGTCAGGCAGGGAGGAAGGGTTGTCCCGGCCTCACCATGTGAACGAAACCTTCTGGTTGGCTGAGCACCTGCAGCCTGCCTGCTACAGCGAGCGTGCTTCAGCTCTGTGTACAGATCGCTCTCTGAATGCACTGACTGCAGAGCTCATCCGGTGGGCTGCAAAGTGAAAAGGAGCTGAACCAGCTCCACATGGGATGCAAGCTCCACTCGCACACAGGCTCTCCCAAATCATAGGCGGGCCTGCTAATGTGGATGCAATTGTCAGATTTGAAGAAAAGAAAAAGCTGTATGAAAATGACTAAGATGATTTCAGGGTGCCTGAATCCCCTGACCATGTTCAGTGAGTATATATTCTGTGACCAGTGTCCTGACTGTCTCTATGAATGACACACTGACAATGAATCCCTCTCACCGCAGGACTGAATCCTGGTCACCTTGGCAACTGAGCCAACATCTGCCTTCAAGAGGAAGCCCTACACGAGAGCGAGTCTCCTTCTGCTTGAGAATGAGCCCGTCCTCAAAGGGAACATGTGTTTTTGGCAGGGCTGACTGTCGATCTTGTTTAAGGGATGGGTACGGAACTCCAGGAGGGGCAGCAGGAGGTGGTGGGTGGTGAGGAGGAACAGGGGTTACAGGCACAGATGAAGACACTACTGGCCAGTTTCCACAAAGGAAGTGCAAACAGCTACTCAGCAAAAAGTTTGGACTCAATTCAGCTTGGAGTAGTTTTAACCCGAAGGCTGCATTTATGTTCTACTGAACATAAACTATTGTTAGCACTGCAAATTTAAGTTTGTATGACAATATAAGCACATGTGAGGTCTGAACCATATACTATGGAAATTACCTTGCTGGATGTCTGGTGGCCAGATAGCTGAGGGTCTGTGCACAGTGGTGTGAAGGACAGGTCACTAAGGAGAAGCCCCCAATATGCTAACAGTTGCTCTCTTACTACTCTGGTGCACCTAGCATCTTAGTGCTTATGCACCTAGCATCACACACCATGAGAAAGCCAGACACAAGAACGCCCCTGCCCCTCACATCCAACCCCGTCCCCCAGCCCCCGCATTCAATGACAGGAAGAGAAGTCTGTTTTTATAGCGGTGACTGCACGTTCAACGCCGCAAGCTATTATCCCCGGTAACTGTATCAGCGGAAAGCCCATCTCCCTGGCAAATCTCCGTGGCAGAGCCGCGGTTTTATCTCGTCTTTACTCTGCAGCAGGGGGCAGCCAGCGACCGTCAGGCTCACAGCAGCCGAGCGGTACCAGTAATCCCACAAAACACACAGCTGCCCTTCCTTCGATTCCACTGTATTTCAGTGCAGTGGACTTTACTTTCCACAGTTCTCTCTGCTAGGTCGTTACGGTGAACGCCCGAGCACTCCCGTAGCACACCGTGAGGAAACCTTTGCCTTTAGGATTTGTGTCTTTAAGAAAAGACAAGAAAGAATTTAAACAGGAGAGAAGAAAAAAAAAAGTCAAGGCTGTCAGCAGAAACCTAACAACAGCAGTCGGTGATCAAGGTGTAAAGCGCAATGGGCTGTAGAATTAAGCCCAGAGTTATCTGTTGTGGGAAAGAGCGAGGGAAGGAGGGAAAGGCTTGCCTGCAGTGAGCTTTATGCGCAGTATCAGGCTTTATAGTTCAGTCATCTGGCCAGAAAAACAGCCGGTCACTGCTGTATTTTTTCATTTTCTGTGCTGCCATAAGAGTTATTAAATGTCAATGATAAGTGGACCATCAGAACACCTGGCACAGCAGGGGCGCAGGCAACACCAGAATGGCTTTCCTATTTTTCCACCCGTTTCACAATCTGGCCATCAGCCCCGATAGCCTCCCGTACGCCTGGGGCTGGTTCCGTAAAAACTTTACGCCCAGGACTAAGCGCTAAGTGAACGTCGTAAGTTTAGTCAGGGGTAAATTGTACACCAGCTGCACAAGTTGACATTAACAAACATCCCACTAAAAACTCTGCTTAACAGGGGGTAGGTTTAAGTCAGGAGTAATGTTGACTGCCGCAGTAACTGCTAGTACTAGTGTCTTGACTGCTGCAATAACTGCTAGTATTACAGCTACCAAAGGTTCCTTATAATAAGGAATTGTCCCGTATCTAAAATCCCATTGACAGCTGGGATTTATTTCAGTGGCAGGGGTATTGTCCCATAAGATAAAATGTAACGCCCCTTATTGAATCAACATGGGACGCAATTTGCCCCATATTTTCCCACACAAAGTTCCAAAGTTCCACCTTCAATGCAGAAAAACAAAGGATACCTCCCATCGTAAAATTTGGACAGACGTGTTTGAAAGTTTACGACAACAGCTGACAACATTCTCTCATCTGACACACATTGACAAACACACACACACACATAGTTGCCTGCTACCTCTCTGATTCTGCATCTCCAAACAATTTCATGTGAACGTGGTTTGATTTTCTTCATGATTATGAAGTTCTCACTATTGTAAAAGACAGTGTATAGATCTTTGTGAAGAAAAATAGCCTACAGAACAAATTGCGTCTCTCATTGATTCAATAATTTTATTCTTCAATTCAATCCTGTATTATAAAAGAGTGGGTGGGAACGCTAGGCAATACAATACAAGCTTTCTTCTTTTGATGTGTGTTTTGAAGAAACAAATCAATAAATGAATGATTTTTTCCATCTGAAATCATGGTTTTCTTCTCAGCCTTGCCTCAGCCATTTTATACAGAAAAACGTTCTGTAGTATTCAAAGTACAGTTCACACTTTTGAGCAACTGACTTGGCATGTGAATGTCTTTCATGAATAGTACCTGGCAGTCAAGTCTAGCTAGTGCAACCGATGTCAACGTTGGGCTTATGCTGGACGCAAACACCCGACTTAGAGGCGGACTAACCACATCCAACATAAGGTGAACATCGGGCTTAAGGGCTGGTTGTGTGACCGACTTTTATGCAACAGGCCCCTGGAGCTGCTGAGCCAGCCCTTTCCAGGTGACTGACACTGTAGTGGGCCGGTTCAGGGCAGCTAACCCAGACTTTTTCCTCAGGCAGAGTCCGGACTGTGGGCCCAGGGTCCATTCGATGGGCATGTTGTGCAGCAGCTGAAAGCCTTGCTGAGGTACAGAAGAAGTCGGTGAGTTGGAAAGTCCCCCGCCAGGAGTTTTCTGTGTTCATGTTCCTGGGAGCTCACAAGAGTCGTTAATGCTGGAGCAAAGGGGATAGGAGCTCCGGCAGTCGAGGTTTGGATGACGCACTGCTTTTTAACGAATCGATACACAACACAGATTCTTAACCATCTTCCCACATAATCTTTTTCTCCCACTTGTTTCTATCTCCTTCTCTTGCTCTACGCCGCAATTCAAACTCAATTAAAATTTCAATTTGCTTTATTGGACTGTAATTGAGATGAAGACAGGAAGTGTGGAGGGGCAATCTCGAGGCCCCTCCCTCAACAGAAGACCTACTCCATCTCAGTGTTGCATTAAGTCATTAAGCAAGCCGCTGAGCACAGCATGTGACCTCTGTGAAAACAGACGACGCGTCAAACGCGAGCATGCGTAAGCGGCCATGGATGAGGGCATGTGTGCAGAAGCTGGGGTGTCATCTTGGCCGAGGAGAGGGGACGCAGTGAGTCAGTCCTGAGAGGGAGGGCACTGGACAACACCCCAGGGCTAGCTGTCCACTGTCCAAAGCTAGTTGATGTAATGATGCTTTACTCCGTAGACCGAGCCCCCGTGGTAACACCGATGGGGGTCGCTACTGTGGGGGCAGTGGTCCGTAAGAGCGGCTAACGAGATCTGTCAGCGCAGCCCTGGCTGTCACCTGACAGCTCCCTCCCTGTGGTGCTCTGGGACCGGAGTCCCCACGGAAAAGGTTGCTACGTGTGGTGAGCTGGGAGCCGGGCGGCCAGGAGGTGGGAGTTACAAATACACTGGGACCCATGTCTCTGCCAGTTCCCTGCCTGCTGCCCCGGGCATGCCGTCAGGGATGCCCCTCGCCCGCTGACACGTCTCCCAGTCACCTTTCCACACGCGAGGCGAATATGTGCCCCCTCCCCACCCGAGACTCATGGATGACAGTCTGTGCTGGCGTCACTTTCTGTGACATCAAAACTGGGCCACCGTGATTGAAGAGGCTGACCCTGACTGAGTTAAATTCACAAAGGGTGGCCAACCCAGCACATGTTCTATGCAAGCTCTTCACAACTCCAGCCTTATTCTAAGAGTGCACAAAATACTTACATACTTAGATTAAACTATATAAACTGACACAAACACACAGTAAATGCAAAGTATCCAACTGAAATTCTTACAAATCTTTCCAACACACAGAGCCTATATATCCACACCTCCTTAAGGTTACTTTACTGTTTACCTTGTTCAGGTGAACACAAAAGTTCCTTTATGGTACAGCCACTATTATCACTAATAAAAACAATGCCCCAAAACCCTCAAGAAAAAACTACCTTTGCTTCTTTCTTTCTAATAGAAGACAAAAAAACTGTTTTCCTGGAAGATCCATGACCTTTGAGGAAAACAAAGACAATCCCTAAATCATAAATCAGAAACCCTCCCTCCTACAAAGATTGTATTAATTTCTAAAAAAAAATGAAGTGGATTACATAAGAGAAATAATTAGAGCTATGCCTCCAGTTATGGCAGTTAGTCAATATTAACCAAAAGACCTGGGTATATATCAGCCTTTGTGTTTCTCGCTAAACTGAGCAGACTCCATCATAAACTGAGAGAGCTCATTACACCATGTTATTCTGCTTGACCATTCTGGTCTCAGGCAAGTGGCTTCCTGCTCAACCCAAAAATGTCAAAAGCAAGAACGGGTGGTAGGGCATTTGCTAAACCACCAAGAAATTATGGGTCAAGATGTGACGGATATTATCATATTCTAAATCAGATGCAGAATCTCAATAATTTACTAGCCACAAATCTTATTTTAATGTATGATCCTTATGTTATAAAAACAAAAAGAAAAAAAAAACACTTCATTCATGTGCCCAGGATACTGATAATGATGCATATTGTAGTTGCAGATGTTCCCATGTGTTACTGCCATGGGCTGAATTATGAGACCTTAAAGCCCAACATCCACAGCATCTGTTTAACTCTGCAGTCCAGAAAGAAACACATCCCATGCCTGCCCTCCCCTGCTGATTATTGATAACACAGTCAATTCTTCACTTCCTCTCAAATTAGAACAGCTGAACACTGAAACAAAAAAAGACCAGGTTAAAACCTAGTAAATGGCTGGACCTAACACACGTGATCCGGCCGACCAATGGTGTAACTTCATAACTCGGCCGACCAATGGTGTAACTTCATCACTCAGTCACTCAGTCACAGACATTCGCGTTTATAGGGCTGGCCCCTCTGTTGCGGTCCAGCCAAAACAGCTGATTTGCTCTTAATGTTTATCTTTAGGGACATTCCACAGTATTTCCCTCACGAACACTTAAGTTTTACTTATTTATTTGTTTTTCATCTTAAGAGGATGTCTTTAATATGATATTTTATAGGAAGCGACTGCAACATGCTCAATTCAGGCCTTCTCTCTGTCTAAAATGAGGCGTGCATAGATTCGTCACATCTCACTGTTTCTGTTACTGTCGCTCAGGGGGATTTTTCTGTTGCAGTAGCATCATCTTTTAAATTACACCTGAACGAGCTGAGCAGATTATATGACATGCACGGCATGTGACAACTCCTGTAAAGAGCGGCACGTTGAATAAAGTTTTATTAATTTTAGTTTAAGCTAATTTAAGCTTTACTGATTGATTGATGTTTGAGGGTGGCACCATTAATGAACAATTCTATCCTATTCATCATTTGGAGCTAGTAATGTAAAAGACACACACACACACACACACACACACACACACACACGCACACACAAACACAGACAAAAGAACCAGTTAAGGTGGAAAGACAGCAAAGGCTTTTACATGAACATGCCATTTATCGGCAAGGTGAACATCTGTAGTTATGTCGCAGCCTTTTCAATACAACAATTTAATAAGTTCACTGACGTACCCCATGGACATGAGGCTAACAGAACCAGTGCTGACATTTCATGAGCGGACATCGCCCAGGCTCAGGTAAGCAGTACATTCTACTGGCACAATAAATGATGGAGTACAATGAATTAATGAGGCAGGCCAGCAATTTCAATTGGGCATTGCAAATGGGGAAAAATACATTAAACACTACATTTAACACCACTGGTATGGGTAGTAAATTATATAAATGAAAATATTTATAAGAGCGATGGGCATGGGTTTGGTCATTACACTTTTAAATGTGGCAGTATGTAATGATTGCGATTATAAATCGTTATAAAAATAAAAATCTGAATCATTTTAATTTTAAAATGTCCACTGTCAGAATTCCAGTACCAAACCTGATAGCGCTCTGATATGCTTTTAAAATGAACAACCACAATTGAATGATCAATCTGAAAAAGACCTATACTAAAAGAATGAAGCATAAGAACAAAATCAAAAAAGAACAAACAAAAATGACAAAAGTCTTCTCGTTGAAATGAGAAATGCATTCAAATCCATTTTACCAGCTTTCTACATCAACTTTCTCTGTATTTCACCTTTAGGTAAACAAGACTCGATTTTCAGTCATTGTTCAGCTTCTTACAGAGCCTATTACAATCAGGCCTGCATTTGAGAAAATTCCCTTAGAAGGTATAGAACCAGCAGGAAAGCACATATAATGTTCCAATCTTGATATAGCAGTTGCCAGGTTGCAGCATGTTCACTAAAATTGCTATTAGAACTTCTCTTCCTCAAAATGAGTCTGTCATTTTTTAAAATAAATTACGTATCACAATAAAATACAATTAAATACAAACGGTAGATGACATCCTATAAAACCTACTTTAATTGAGCTTGTTAAAATGTTAAATTCTCTTTCAATCCATCGTAAAGAGATATTTCCCATTTAAACATTTAACAATGAACATTCCTAGGTTACAACCTGCGAAAAAGTGAGAAAAAAAACCAAAAAAAACCAATCAGCAATCAGCTGTAAAGGCAGACAGCCCATGTCACAAACGGCTCATGGGATTAAGAGGTTCGCTGCCTCATAGTGAGAAGACATTTTGAGTTTATTAAAATAAGACAAGTAAACAATGCCCAAATAAATCAGATTTCAACTGATTTGTGAATAAAAAATATAAACATAACTTCCACCAATTTCATTTCACATTTAAATGAGCTAACCAAGGTGGTGGCATGAGTTCGGTACTCAGTCCTTGTCAAGTGCTTTTTTTTTTTTTTTAATGTTTATGCTTTTTGTAAAAGATGGCTTATCCAGATCAATTTTAAATGTCATTAGACAAATATTCAGTAGACAATGAATTTCACTGATAGCTGCATCCTTTCCAGACTTCTAAAATATACCTTTCTCTTGGCTTATTTAACTACAGTAAAACTACAGGGCGTGTTTTGGCCAATATGCATTTTTACTTCACTTCACAAGTCCATTTCTCTTTCAGTTCTTATCTCCCAATTTAAATATTTCATATTAGAACCACTAGATGAAAACCTTGATTAGGATAATGGCCTTTCCATGTTGAGGACTGCTATCTTTGCCTTTGGTAATGACCAGCCCTGTCTCATTAAATCACAATGTGGTGCCGTTTCCACATTTAATGATAGAATCAAGCATAACTGAGATTCTCCCAACTGTACCAAGGGAATGTGTTGCTGGGCAACTCATTTGAATAGGACAGACACACACACACACACACACACACACGCACGCGCACACGCACACACAAATATATATATATATATAAAACGTAGATTAAGTATGCTGCAAAATCAATCTGCACTCGATTGAGTTCTGTGGGATAAGTGTAAATGTCTGCAGTAAAGTGTTCTTACCTGCTAGCCCTTTTTAAACACCAATGGCTTTTCAAAACAGTCACGCTCTTTTAGCGAATGTGTTAAATGGAAAGTAGACCTCAACAGGGGCACCGCATGGCCTGTCAAAGTGAAGCTCTGACATCCATGAATTGTACCTGACAGCAGAATTTAACCTGACTGTGTGTCTGGCACACTGCACAAAATACAGGCCGCCAGAAAGCCCGTCATTGAATGCATGGGAAAATGAACTTGGGAAAATGGGGGTTTTTCAGCCAGTCAGAGAATGGAAGGCCAGTTCAACAGAAAACGATTTAAAAAGCTTCATTATTAGCATCTGCAGGATGCCCTTTATATGGGTTTACAAACAAATCCAATACCCAGCTGCTAGACCTAAACTTTGTGCCTAAAGACACAATACATACGCGTGTCTAAACAAACCTTCAAGTGGTATTGTGCTGTGTCAACAGCAGACCTGGGGCAAATTATTAGAAATACATTAACCCATTAGACACCAGTACAATTCAATATTCAATATTCATAACACAATTCTGTTTCCATATTATTGCACAATTTTACTAATAGTATCTATCATTAATAGTGATCAGCAGGAGTGTTTTTACCAGAATTCTACCAGAATAGAGAGATAAAGTCATTCAAATAGGTATTAAACCCAACACTGGTGAATTGCCTGCAAATAAAAAAGGTAAAAATATGTGGGTGGCATTATTTCATTAATTCCCACGACTGGTCATGAAACCCTCTCACCTTGATGCGATTCAAATGAATAAAGCGCATGCATGGAACAGTGGTGGGCTGCAACACAGACCCACTACAAAAAAACCTCTTCATAATGAAAAGAACAGCATGAACCACGTCAGTTGGCTTCACCGATCTGCTCAGAGCCGAGCTGCCTGCACTCCCTCCCTCTCTCCTTCGGGCGTACACGGAGGAAACGCTGCGCCTCCCATCTGGCGAGGGCGTCCAGGTGAGACCCGTTAATTCATTTGTCGAAAATGCAATCAAGCCCTCGCCGAAACATTGCCTCACATGATGAGAGCAATCTGCTGACCATTACCTCCCTCTGCAGACATTTTTTCCTTCACCGATCCCCTGAGCACACACACACATACACATACACACGTGCGCACGCACATGCACACACACACACACACACATACACACACGCACATGCACGAACATGCACGCATGCACACACACACACACACACATACTCTCTAAATAAACGTATTAAAAAAATATATGAAGTCAAGAACCTGGTTACATGATGTGGAAATGACTGTACATTGTATGAAATTTCTAGGTGGCTCTACTTAAAATGACTAGTAACTTGGCTGCCTTACAATACTGAGTTAGGTGAACAATGGATCTTTAGTTCTTCATACTTCTTCTGTATGAACTGTATGTTAAAACTAAAATAGCACCTGCTAAATTTAGACCACTGAGCTGAAACATAACTGCTGAAAAGAATGAAAATGGAGACCTATGAAGCTACACGTACACTGAGGTCTTTGAAGACGGACGGAAGAGGACGGAGTGTGGCACAGTGGGTAAGGAACTGCGCTTGTAACCGAAAGGTCGCAGGTTCGATTCCCGGGTAGGACACTGCCGTTGTACCCTTGAGCAAGGTACTTAACCTGCATTGCTTCAGTATATATCCAGCTGTATAAATGGATACAATGTAAAGTGCTATGTAAAAAGTTGTGTAAGTCGCTCTGGATAAGAGCGTCTGCTAAGTGCCTGTAATGTAATGTAATGAAGAGTTTCTCACGTGACAATGACATTTTCAGAATAGCGAGTCACAACAATTTTTATTTGAAGAAGCAAAAACAAATGCAAATGTTTCTTTTTCTACCATTGACAGTTTATTAAATCTAGTTCAGCTTTATCTGTTGGTAATGGCTCATCCTTTAAGTAAGAAGCAATTTTTAAAAGAAATGAGACCATTTGAGCAAATACGGTATGCAAATTGAACACCTTTCATCAAACTGATGCCGAGAACCTACTGAAAACAATTTGGCAGATGAAACATCAAATCATTTTCCTACCAGATTTTTTAATTAAGTTTTTAACACCTTTTAACACCTTATCCAGTGAGGTGTTTATAATTGTAAACAGTTCACACGGGGATTTTTTCACACAGGGATTTTTCCAGCCAACATAAAAACAGCTATTACAGAATCTGTATGTCTAACTAGATTTTATTTGAAACTACTTTTACTTTAAGTAATTTCAGACCCATTTCTAACCTCCCTTTCTTTTCTTGGTTAAGTACATGAAAATACAGTCTTTAGTCAACTCTGATAACAACATTCTTGAGAAGTTCTAATCAGGATTTTCGGTAACCATCATAGTACTGTCAATAGAGACTGCCTTTATTATAGTGGTATAAGACCTTCAGCTCATTCCAGATACTGAACATCTCAATATGTAGACTCTTTTGGATTTGAGCACTGGTTTTGATACAGCATATTTGCATTACACTTTTCGCTGTTGACCGCCTGAAACAAACATGCAGGGATGCTATAGGATGTAGACTTGAGATGAGGACTAATAGATAGAGGAAAATACCTGGACTACCTGGTGACCACTTGACGTGAATGTTCAGTCTCACTGTAGGATGATTTTGCCTGAAACATCTCTCATAGCTCTCTCCGAGCTGGTGTGGTTTCCAAAATAGCTATGCCTGACAGTTGATCTTAGCAGGCTGAAATGTTGTTTGTACCATTACAATTGTTTAGGAGCATTTAACACAGTGCTTAAGAATGCCTCTTTTCTCATCAGTCTACTTCATATCCACGGCATATGTAGAATGTTTCAGCTATGTGCTTTCTACCTTTCTTATTGCGGAAAGGGTCACTCACTTGTTTTGATGCTTGGATCCCTGGAGGTGGGCATGGTACTGCTCAATGGAGTTGAGAATCACATTGCACACGCTACAGGAGTAGCTACTGCGTAGGCCTGTGTGAACACACACAAAACAACACAGCTTAATCAGACAAAACCAAAACATAACTGTCACTCAAAACAGGTAAGGCTGATAGAAAACATCATCAAAATGAAGTCTGAATCTAAAAATCGAACAACAGATCATGATTTTAAAAAGCATGAATGTTCTATTAATGTAATAATGTAGCACAATTATTTTTCTAAATAAAAAGTAAATAATATTTCTTTATTTACAATAATAAATAAATAGTGCATCATTATGTATTTATACAATGATATGCACTATTTACAATAATGTTATTTTGAATATGAGCATAAATCTTTAAGTTATATAATTCTGATATACTGTACTGAATATTACAATCATAAAATCTATCTGGGAGTATAAACCCTTGTAAGCTGTAAAAACCTGAACTTCCCTTTATACATAAAATCACAGTTTAATTTGCACATAGCCTGACTGGAAATATCTGTCCTGCATTAGCATTTCATTAGCTGCAGTTCAGGCATTTTGTTTGTACAGCCTCTGTAAGTTAAGATAATGACAGAAGAAGTTCACTGTCCTCTGCAGGCGCTGTACGAAAACACTTTGTTTCTCGTCTCATCGCTAGTCTGAAATTTGGCATGGGTAGAACTGAAGTTCCATGGTGGCCGCCAACAAGGGCATAATTAACAGGGGACCTCGACGGCGCATCTCCCCCTAACGAGACTGCATCTCCGGGGAAGGGGTGGGGTGAGGAGGGGCCGGTGCGGATGAACGTTTCGAGAGGATCCGCGAAACGGATAGAAGCCGCCTCGCCGCGCTGATGACGGAGGAAACAGATGTGAGCTAATTAAAGGGTTTGCAGGTGGCGCAGAGCCGCGGAACCCTAAAAATAGATCGATGTGAAGCGCGAGGAGGCAGCTGACAATGTTTCAGCTCAGACACCTGCACACGCACACGCACGCACAGGCACACAAAACGTGCATCGGTGTATGACATATGTTTTTGTGCATAACATACAAAAACAGCAGAGCAGAGAAGAGAACATGTGAGGATGAGCACGCTTTTTAAAGTAAAGAAGCAAACAAGAACGGCATTTGGCACAGTAGGTGAACCTTGCAGCTAATTTGGCAGCACAGGCAAAAAATGTAGCCCCTGGTTTGGTTCAGTGGGTCAGTGGAGTGGGAACAGACCACAGCACAGGGAGGTTGATTGGTAGAGTCTGGAGCAGACAGCCACAAGGGAAACAGCAACACTTGGCATTCGTGTCCCGAATCGGGCATCTACGGCCTGACTTCAAGCAATACAAGCATCCTATGGCGTACAAGCATCCATCACCTGACAGTCATTTCACGCTGCTGGACAGAGCGGCAGCCATGTAACTGCACTAAATTCGTTGCTTGAATCATTACAGAAACAAGCAAAGGTTATGTTTCAGGTGGCTAATCACAACCACAACAACCGTCAACCATCCATCGACCGGCTCTACATTCTCAATGATGAAGCTAAAAGTACGCACGACAAAAGCTGTGAGATGATAAATTTGTTTGAGAGCCCCTCCTGTGTCTGTGCCTTTAAACGTCATTACCTTGGTTCACCTGCCAGCGATAGGAGAGCTTTAATTATTAGCGCATTATGTTCTGTAAGTGCATTCATCCAAAAGAGGGATGAGCACAGCTGCGTGGCTGTGCGGCTCCAAAGGGTTTGGCAGCAATCTGTTGCCTCGCCCCTTTCCGGGGGGCTGATGTGAAAATATCACCGTAGCGACTGTTGGTCTCGGTTAACAAGCTGCTTTCGGCTCCAGAGTTCCGGATCCCCTTGACAACCGCAGTGCATCGCTGACAATCCGATTTGCCGCAATACAGTAGTCGGTTTGTATCCCCGTTAACTCAGATTCTATATGCGGATAGGATGCACTGTGATGACTGTGCGCAGTAAATGGATTTTCTTGGGAGGTCAGTTTTTACCCGGACACCAGTGTTAAATCAAGGTGTTTTCCTCTTTGGAAAATGAAGTTTCACCCAGCAGTAAAGCACCCCTGGTGCAAGCAAGGACAAAATTAGATAAGAGAAGGAGCAGGTCACCAGCAGAGCTTGCATCCAGCTCCAAATTAAATCAATGGAATCCTTGGAGGCAGTAGTGAATCAACAATATGTGCAACATCATAATTGTTTCGTCAATGTAAACGGGGAAGCGGTTTATTTATTCCCCAAAATTCAATAGGTCGGGAAAAAACACAGAGAGTACGAGGCAACACTCTGGGGATGAGGTATTCTAGAGACCCCATTAAATTTAATCCACACCAATTTCTCACATTTGGAAGCAATTTTCTAAAATATTTGACGCCAATGTAGAGCAGGCCAAAATTCTGCCTAACCTATGTCAGCACAAACGTATTTTAAAATACTAAAAACTATTTTAGGTACACAGGATCTGATCTATTATTTAGAAGACATTATAGAAGGGGGGGGGGGGGGGGTGGGGGAACACAACCCACAAATTGGTCCTGAACCCTGACGGTGCCAGCACGAACTACCTCTGGCAGTGCCCATGGTGGACAGCAGCCCCAAAAGGTGGTGCCTTATTTTCCATATGGTAATTACGGGAAGGAGAGCAACAGTCATTGCTCAAAGTTCTCAGGTCGTGACCAGCGTCTTTCTGCGGCAGCCATACTTGGGAGCATGCTCATTTGACACAAAGACTGCGTAGCTCAGCTGGTGGACAGAGTGAAAAAGAAGCAGCCAGTGATTCTGAGCAGGCACAGCAAGTGCCCGCTCACCATCTCCTTAACTAACGGAGGTTATTGCAGGGAAAAAACATTCTTTGGAATCACATGAACCGAGAAGAATATAACTGGGAATTCCCAATTACGAGAAACCATTTAGACACAAAGCACTATGACATCTTAGTTAAGATACTATATGTGTCCTATTAATGCACATTCTTTGTGCTTGAATGGACACTTGCTGTTTCATTTGGTGTGAGAGCCAACCCTTGTAGAAGCACACATGGATGGGGGGGAGGGGGTGAGGACAGGGAGGAGAGCAGTTATGAGCAAGTCCAGGGAGACCATGTGAATGATGCACCAAATCTTTCTAAATGACATAAAACACTTGTTGGTAAATACTCTCTCTGTGGGGACCCACATTTTGTTTGTCTTTCTCTCTATCTTCCTCTCTATCTCCCACATGCTCTATTTCTCTCTCCCACCTTACAGAAATAGCATTTACTGAAAATACAGTGCTGTGAAAAAGTATTTGCCCCCTTACTGATTTCCTCTATTATTGCAATATGTCACGCTGAATGGTTTCCAATCTTTAGAGAAAATGTATTATTACACCATGGAGACACAAAACACATTTTTAAAATGATTATTTCATTTATTTAATGAAAAAGTTATCAATCACCCATATCATCAAACCACAGTGAGAGCCATTATCTCTAAATGAAGAGCAATTAGAACAGTGGTGAATCTTCCCAGGAGATGTCAGCCTGCCATAATTTCTCAGAGGGCACAGCAATAACTCATTCAGGAAGTCACAAAAAATCCTAGAAGAACATCCAAAGACCTGCAGACCTTTCCAGCTTCAGCTAAGGTCAGTGTTCATGACTCCACAATAAGAAAGAAAATGGGATTCATGGGATAGTAGCAAGGGGGAAACCACCGGTGATCTGTCTCTGAGCTGAAGATGAAATGTAATTGGTTTATGGAGCAAGACAATGATTGGAAACAAAAAAACAAGTTCATAACTGAATGGCTAAAAAGAAACAAAACTAAAGTTTTGGAGTGGCCTAGTTAAAGTCCTGACTTGAACCCAATATCGACACCGTGATAGGACCTAAAACAAGCAGTTCATGCACAAAAACCTACCAATTTGTCTGAATTAATGAAGTTCTGAAAAGATTAGTGAGCTAAAATTACTCCACAGCAATGTGAAAGACCGATGTATAGGAAGTTTGGTAGCAGTTATTGCTGCTAAAGGTGGTGCAACCAGTTATTAGGTTTAAGGGGGCAATTACTTTTTCACATGGGTGATATGAGTGTTTGAGAACTTTCTTAAGATCTGAAACCATTCAGTGTGACAAATATGCAATGAAAGAGGAAATCAGGAGGTTGAAAATACTTTTTCCACGGCACGGCATATTGAAATAACAGCAATATTGCATCTGTACACAAATTTACCAGTCACAAAATTCACCTACAGCGGAAAAAGATACATTTTTTCTTGATTTTCACTGTAATCCACAATTTTAGATTTGTAATCAAATAACTCACATTTATTCATTTTGGTTTCACTGCGTATAAATTACAGCACTGTTTATACATAGCCCCCCATTTCAAGGGCTTCATAATGGTTGGGGAAAATGGCCGCCTAGATGCTTCTGATTAGTCAGGTGTGGTCAGTTGCTTCCTCAGTGCAGGTATTAGAGTTTCCAGTATCTAGTATTGATTCTATACTTCTGATTGCCTTTGTTATTGCTGTTCGTCAACATGAAGACCTGAGTCGTGCCAATAAAAGACAAGCAACCCATTATGAGACGGAGAAATAAAAAAATAAATAAACAGTCTGAAGTGAAAGCTTCAAAGCTGGCCCCTGAAACAAGCAGGAGCTATAGATAGCTGCATTACCTGTCAGAGCATCACCAGACAGATATTCAGTACCTGCGGATCACAGACTTCAAGCAGTCATTGCATACAAAGATATGCAACAAATTACTAAACAAGAATATCATTTATGTAGCATTAATATGTCCCAAAAATTGCGGTCCCTTGAAATGGGGGACTATGTGCAAAAGTGGTATCATTTATACATGGTGAAACCAAACTGCATAAAACATAATCTTAAATAAAAAGTGGGAATATGCACTTTAACCACGGGTGAATGGTTTGATTGCAAACCTAACATTGCGAAGTACAGAGCCAAAGCAAAAAAAATATGTCTTTGTCCCAAACATTATGGAACTCACTATATTCATTGATTTATTATGGGTGAAAGTATTCTGCAATTATACCTTCAAAACCTTCAAATATTGAATCAGGAGGACTGCCAAAGCCTTTGAGTAAACACCAGGCTGGATTCTTTTCAGCCCAGGTATTTACAGACAATAAACAGTCTAGGTATCTGTTTACAGAAATGTCACATCCTGGCTGCTTATCAGACCCTCTGCAGGCCAGCTCTCCAAAGATGGGTTAACCACAGGCGGGTTATGGATCATAAACCCAGCAGCCAGGCCGTGATATAACTGTCATTCAGTGCTCTTTCCACCCCCCTCAGAATGCCTTTTTTGTGCTCTTTCTTTCCCTATCAGTGCTCAGAAAGCCTTTTCTCTCTGTCCTCCTCTAAGCTCCCAGAATAGCCTGCGCTCTCTTGTTCTCCGTCTCCTCCTTTCAATCTCCTGAATGTATTCTAAACTCCAATTCACATTCAAATTCAAACCGCTCCACTGGCACGACAAGAGGAAATTTATACTGCCAAAGCAGGTAAGGCTAAACCAGAACACTACATAAAAGACCGGGAGTTAATTAAAATGACTCTAAATGTAATATTTAATATTCAGTATCTTTTAGTCTCTTATTTCCTTAGCTCACCCCTTGTCACCTTCCCCTCTGTCTGTCCGCCTCTCCTCCCTCCCTGTATCCGTGATGGCCCTCCCAGTTGCCTCGTTCAGGCTTGCTACGGCTTACGCAGCGCTGAGGCAAACTGATAGTTATCTTATCTGGCTGCGCTAATGATAACAGCGTGGGGCATTGAGATGCTGTCAGATGACCTGCCTTCTTTCTGAGGTCTGTGCTCTCCAGTGGGTGTGAGAGTGCATGCCTGTTTGTAAATGTGAGCATGCGTTTGTGTGTGTGCATACGCCGTGTGTGTGGGCATGTGCGGGCACACTGCATGTGCATGAATGCGTGTGGGTGAGTGTTTGTGCGTGAGTTCAGTGCATTCATCATTTGTGTGCGTGTGTTTGAATGTGAATGTTTGAAAAACGAGTGCCGTGGTGCAGGTGTCACGGTGTGTGTGGTGTTCATGTGGGTGCACGGATGAGGGTTTAGTGTGTGTGGTGTTCATGTGGGTGCGTGGATGAGGGTTTAGTGTGTGCGCGTGTGCAATACAGCGTCTCTCGATGCTATCAGTGACAAAAGTACTTGTGCAATTTCACGCACCCTGGATATTTGCAGGATTGATGCTTGTTCTTCGACATTGTGTTCTTCTAAACTCACACACACCCACATCCACACACAAACACACTCACACTTACACACAGCATTAACTCTGTATCCCGCAGTACCCTGGTTTCCATTCTTCTTGAAGTGATTTAGAGCATACATGTCACAAGTCTTTGTTTTGTCCTTTTAACAATTTATCTCTATATTTCCCTTTTCCCTATATTTTGCTTTTGCGCAATGAAGCAGTGAATGGGTGAAACCCTCCCCGTATGGGTAACCTAATACACAATTTCGCCTTTTCATCATTTTTGTAGAACTTTCTTCAAAGCACTGAGTACATAAGTAACCCATAAATATATCAGCATACACACAGGTAGAGGTTTACAGAAATGTTAGTATTGGCGCTCTCGTTTAAGATGCACTAAAATAAAATTTAAAAAAACAATGTATCTGCAGTGATGTGGATGGCTTGCAAGTTTGTGTTCGAAAGTAATCTGAAGATCCCATTAGTTAGCCCTGCCTGAGCACAGTCATTCCCACAGGTACTTCCTGGTTCACAGGGAGATTACAGAGCCCCAGCTTCCCTGCTCGCAAACAAATCTTCCAAATGACCCTGTTAAATGGACTTCGCTAATATCTTAATGCTGCAGTGTTATAATGCTCCAAAGGAACCATGAAGCACATCACATCTCCAATTGTCTTTCTTCTGAAGGATAGGCAGCATATAAAAGACAAAACTGAGCAACATCTGAAGGAGAAGATGGAGATGTAATCTCTCCCTCTCCCTTTCTGTTGTAACTTTGTGCACCTATGTATTTGATTTATTTTTCTACTGGATTATAATATTATTAATAATAATAATAATAATAGTAATAATAAGAAGAAGAAGAAGAAGAGGAAGAAGACAAAGAAAATTCATACTTCTGTGTTTTAAACCACATGAAAAAAAAAGAAAAAAAGCTCAAAAATTTAAAGAGGAGGACTCTATTTATCACTTCCATCCAGAACCATAACACTTGAACTGGAAACCTGAAAAAGCATATTTCTTACAAGAGGCGACAATATAAGAGGGTCTTTGAACAGAAAATAAACCTGGCAGCGCTTGTCCTTAAAATTTCCTTAGCAATGCTCCAATGCTCACTTTTGTTATAGTGAAAGCTGATATTTCCTTTTTCCTTGTCCTTGTATTGCATTAGTGTAATTAGTATCACCAGCTGGGTCGAACTGGGTCATTTTTTAACCAGTGAGCGGAACACATACTATACTTAACGGTTGCGTGGGTTTACAGCTCTGAAACCGAACTGCTGAAGCTTATTTCCCCACAACCAGAAAAAATAAGCCAAGGCAGTAACAAATCTGGGTCACAATCTGCAAATGCAAGGATGATTTGTAAAATGACCGTGCTTTAAAACGCAAAGCTTTCAGGCTGCATGACTCACGGATGTTTGGTCGTAGTTTAGTCAAATTACCTTTAAAGCCAGTAAAGTGTGCCATGACACCTAACACAAAAGGAGGGGGAGGAGCCATGAAATCCATCGAAACATGGATGTTATGTTATAGCAGATTGCAAGAGTAATGTTTGTTTCTTTTTGCGTGAATGCAGAACTACATGTAGGATTAAAATAAACTACACTGCATATGCTGTATGGATACAGAGCTGGGGGGGGGGGAAGAGTGGTGTTTGTTTCTTCTTGCATGAATGCAGAACTACATATACTACACTGTATATGCAATAAGGATACAGATCCGCAGTCTTGAGGGATGGAGAATCAGCCTGAGGCTACTAAACTGGGCTTGCATATACAAGGCTGCGGGTTCAAATCCCAGGTGGGAGCACTGCTGTGCACCCTAAAGCAAAGTATTTGTTGATTTATAGCCTCATTTATGACTATTGCCTACGTTAACATCAATCTAAAATTTTGAATGATATGTAAAATAATGTAATCGCAGTAAATCGCAGTGGATGATTGCAGTTGCAAAGCAAAATAGGGCTCAGTTGCTCTGTTGGTGCGGTTATTTGTATTACATGTGATCTCGCCTGCAGTTTATAGTATCTCTAAGACCTGGAGGACTCGCAATACATTACCGTGCAACGGGAAATTATGGGAGATTTGAGAATGCATGGCTTTTATTCTATGGTGGCTATGAGAATGCATGGCTTTTATTCTATGGTGGCTCTATGCATATAGAAACTGAAAACACGAGCTATTGTGTTTCTGTTTGAATTTGACCTCCCTTTCCCCCATTGACCTGTGGTCTCGGTGGCGTCCAGGCTGCCCGCCAGCTGCTCCAGGAGCCGCGCGCGCGCCGCGTTCCTCTTGTGCTTCTTCCCCTCGTAGTGCTGCTGTGCCATCAGGGGATTGTTGAACCAGGCGCCGCACAGACAGCAGAACTTCCCCGCCTCCCCGTTGTTGGCCGGCAGCCACGACGGGGGGAGCAGCGGGGGCGGGTCCACCGACGGGGGCATGCTGGGGGCGGAGTCTGCGCAGCACACAAGGGAATAATACTGGATTAACTTTACGACGGAATGCACAGATTAATTAAATCTCACACATTAAGGACATAATGAAGCCCATTCCTGGCAACATGGAACTACTAACAATAAAATATTTCATGAAGCTTGAGTAAGGAGAAACAGCACAAAATTCATATAAAAGTATTCAGTGAAAACGGCTGGATCAAAACACTGCGAGAAGTGATTACATTAATAGAATAGAGTTGAAACACATTAATAGACTAATCTCTGGGGAGCTCATGTATTGCATCACAGTGAGGGTCAGGAGAAGGCCAATGAGGCTCTAGTGATTCTGGTACATTCTATTCAATTGAAGGGTAAGCTTAGCCTTATGACCTCAACTCTGACACGGCCATTGCCTTGACAACCAGCCTCCCACGCAATTCTCATACAAGTTGTCTCACAAGGCACAAATCATGATGTGTTCATTAAGGTAAAAATAATGCTACAGGTATTTGATTTGTCCGCAAAGAGAGAAAGGCCTATCTGCCTATGCCCATCCTTTAAAATCCCTGGCTGACCTAAGGTGATCACTGCAGGCAATAACATTACTAGAGAACCCGTCTGCTGCAGCTGACTCTATTTGGACTGATTCTGTGGGGGCAAATGCATTATTCCCATTGTTTTAGTGTGTGTTCTTCCTCTGGGTCATTCATTTTCCCCTGGATTTGTGGGAATACTTGATATTATTATGCACAGCAAAGTCAGCAATATCAAAGAAAATAATGTTCAAAAAGATTCGAATTTAAGAGATTTGAATTTTGCAATTATGAAATTAATTTATTAAAAATTTTAAACTGTGAATTCAATATATTCTCTTAGAATTTTAGTTTCAATCTCACAAATTTAACTGCACAAAATTCAATTTTTCCTATGCCTCAAATGCATTCCGTTTTTAAAAATTAAATTTTAGAAATTTTGTTTCAAAACAAGTACAGAACATCCAGGTTACTCAGGGAAAGGGGTAGGACGTGGATGCAATCGATTCTACTTGTAGCCAATCATCATCAAGCTCTGTGAAAAGGGCCAATGAAGATTCCCATTGATAACCTGGCCGAAGCCCACATACAGCAACCCTATAACTTATTTCCTTCCATACAGCAAATGCACATGCATTCCATGGGCCAGTTTGCAAAAATGCAAGGAAACCATGTGCCGAGACATCATGCTGAAGAAAGCTCATTAGAAATAACTTATGCAATCCATAAACCCTACCCAGTACTAGACTGACTACAAATCCAAGTTTGTAGCCTTTGCTTCTACAATGCTATCATATTCATCACGACCACATAAAATGACCACACTCCATGCAAAAGCTTCTATATGATTGTGAGAGACTGCCGCCTCTCGTGTATCCCACGGGTAATGGTGTCGAATAACTACCAAACTATTGTAACCTTTTGCGCGAAAGAGTGAAATTTGCTGATGAGAGCTGGCTCCCATGGTGGACTTTCTGTGAGGCTGTCAGAACGACAATGAATGATTCACTTCCACGGTTTCATGAATCCATAATGATCCACTTCCATGATTCGTATACTGATTTTTGTCCCCTTTTACTTTCCTCCAGC
The DNA here is from genome assembly GCF_013347855.1 of Anguilla anguilla. Lineage (NCBI taxonomy): Eukaryota > Metazoa > Chordata > Actinopteri > Anguilliformes > Anguillidae > Anguilla > Anguilla anguilla. The sequence goes on from NC_049202.1 coordinate 17,293,243, forward strand.
CATAGCACAGAGAAGACCAGTACAGCCAGTCATCTCCCAGAGGACATTTCATATGCCACCCTTCCCTGCCGAGTCCAGGACCCAGTTCTTACACATGGCTTTGCATGTCACCAAATGTTAATGAACCGGACACACAACCATAAGGTTGTGGGTTTATACCCAGGGAAGCACATTTCTTTTGCCCTCCTGAGACAATCTGAGATAGGGAGTGAGCTGTACAGAGAGAATGACAAATCTGGAGTTTGACGATTGAAAGATTGCGATTCATTGTCACGCTTTGGTTATGTTGTTATATTCTGTCGTGCCAATAATCTTTCTTATTTAAGTCTTTTTGGACTAAGTTGAAAGAGAGAAAGAAGATGGATATGGAGACAGCAAGGGAGTATAAGAGAATTTTGCTTCATTTAAATAGATCTGAATAGTTGAAAAGAGCAGACTGAAAATGAGAAGCCAGAAAAAGGAACGATTAAACAACAAAAAACAACCCTGCATTTTGAATATAGCAAAAGATCAAAGACCTGTCTGATGTCAGCACAAGATTTTATCTACATCAGCACCGTAGTCTGCCTCATTGATTACTCAATTACATTTAAATTGCACCAGGTTGTTATCCAACTTAATGAAAGGTGCAGTTTCTGACAGTGCCCTCCAAATTAAAACCATGTCGTTTAATTCTTGCCAAGCTTAGTAAACCTAGCCAGTTTTGCTTCGCCAAAAAAGTGTTGGCATGCAGAAGCATTTTTTTTAATTTTTTTTTTTTATTCTTACACAGTACTTTGCTTCAAATGTGAGCCAGGTAAGTTCTACATTTCATGTAGCCATGCAGTTGTTCATTACTTCAAGCAGCACACAGATTTAGCCATGAAGCTAAACTATGTCATGTGTGTCCTTCTGTCCGACAGCCCCCTTGCATGTGGGGATTACGCCTGCCAGAGACACTTTCAGAAAGAATTATTCAGGGAGGGGTAATCCACAGGGGCCCCTGACACATTTAGTTACAGCACAGTACAGAGTATTTAGAAAACCATCCATGCCAGCTGGAGCTCGATGCCATAATTCCAATATGCATAAACAAGGCATACACTTGCCTCAAATATGCATAAAGTTTTGAGGCAAGCATATGTATTTTCGTGCTTGTTTTGACAGTTCCCTAATAAAAGCGTCTGAGTGCCTTCCATTGTAATTAAGGTAAATACAATCTACTCCTCTGGAACCTGGTGTGGATAGATCATTATGGATGCTCTTACACTCAATTTCCCCCAAAATCTTGACTGCAACTCTGTACTATGAAGGTCTAATCCACTTCCATAGCTCAGTGTAAAAGCTGGCACCATTCAAACCACGCACCAACCCAGCAATCAGGAAATGTTTCAAGATCCCAGCTTAACTGCGTGATAGTTAAACAACATCACCCAAACAGCTTTAGTTTATTGTTCTGAACTAGTTCCCCCAGTCACAGAAAAAAAACACCAAGTGACAAAGCATTGGTGATTCTGATACTGATTCTGAGTAGAAAAAAATCTCTCTGAGGTAAGCTGACAGGGAGAACTGTAAAACACATGTGGGACCATGCAGGCAAAAGAGCTGGTGGTGCAATCCCAGTGACCCCTACAGTTTTGAGGAAGGCACAGGAGAAGCAAAGCCCCAGAACAGAGTATGAGGACCACGGACATTTCTGTGTTTGGGGTTAGAAAGCTGCGAGCATGCAGGAGACAGTCGGTGCAGTGAAACTTCACAACAAGGGTCCTCAGTAGACCGCTGAGGTGGGAGTCAGCCCATTTTCTGAGAAAAAGCACTTCTGGTAACTACAGTCACTGGTGCATCCAATGGGACCCATAGACCCGTGTTAAAAGAGAATTCTTATTCTTCCCCATGCCCACTAAATTAGTAATCACATACCCATCCCATATCCAAAAACTTCCAGTCCTTTGCAAGTCTGATGGGATGACTGGGCTGGGTCTGACCCAGATATGAAGCACACATTGTTTTAATAGAAGGAAACACTATTTAGTCAGTGGTTTTTGAAATGGTTCTTGCAGAACTGTTCTGCTTAATGTTCAATCAGCCTTAAAGTGATTCAAGACTCAAGGCATTTACTTAGGAACACGACCATAAACAACAAATTTGTACAATAAATTTAATTTGGAAAATGTGTATGTTGATACATTGATGATTTTCAAAGCACTTTGGAAAAGAACAAACATGAAGCTGCACAGTACAGTATGTTGAGTCTGCTTGGTCTAATAGAAAATACTAATGTATTTTAAGAGAAACATTTAAGTGGCATGGGTGATAATTTATTAAAGGGATATGAGGCTATTCCACAAAAATGACGAAATTATTTTTGATTGGATTGTTATCTACAACCTATGGTGCAAAAAAGACTCAGAATAGCACCATCAACCCCACAACTAACTACAAAATTAAATGTATTATTTTCTGATTATCATTAGTTACATATTACCTGCACCATTATATCTAATATTCAACTAGCTGAAATTCAAAACTTCACTTTGTTATTTTTTGATGGCCCTGACGACGCACCAAACGAGATTATCATGACATTTACTCTGTAAGATTAAACATACACATACATATTAAATGCGTTGAAGATCATTAGTGTGTCCAAATATTCAGTTATTGTCGTGTGCATTAAAAATTCACAATGCCATGTAATAAAGAAATCTGAGGCATCACAGCGGTGTAAATATCAGATAATTACAGTGCGAGCAGGTAGAATAAATGTCACAGACAGCTAAAGCCAGACTATAATCATTTTGTCATAGCAAATGTCAGCTGGCAAACATACAAATGGCTATAAAATTAGCGTAATTGCCACTGTCACATGAATGTTAATGCGAGGCCTTGGAGAACTTGAGCTGAGAGATCAAAGCAGGTGAGACACAGGTGTGTAATTACCAATAATGTTGAGGGTGAGGGGTAGCAGCAGCGAACCTGCTGGGGTTCTGGCTTGGGTTAGCATACCTTCCATGGATCTGGGGCTATCAGAATAGGCTTTTTTCAGCTTGAGTAAAGGTCTGTTTGCTATAGTACACATGTATTCATCGAAAAATATTGTTTTAAATTGCAAATATAGATTTTCGCCCGACGAAAAAAGGCAGTGCATTGATTTCAACAAGCACCACCACAAAAAAATGTCCACTATTTCCCCGATGATAAATTACTTCATAAAGCTGGAGCTGACAGCATTTTCCCATGTGTCGTGTCCTCCCTTCTAAGCATCCAGTCACGAAGGAGGGAGCGAGAGAGAGAGAGAGACAGAGAGAGAGAGAGAGAGAGAGAGAGAGAGAGAGAGAGAGAGAGAAAGAGAGAGAGAGAGAGAGAGAGAGAGAGAAAGAGAAAAACAATGCAAGAGGGGGTGTTTGTGGTGGTTGACAGTGCTCACAGTGTGCTGGCTCTTCCCTGTTATGTCCAGTACTGCCCACACAGCTTTGCACAGCATTGGTCAATGTAGCGATTAATGAGCTGGACACACAATTATAAGGTTGCAGGTTTAAATGCGGGGTAGGACACTGCCGTGAGCAAAGATCTCAATCTGAACCGCTTCAGTGCATATCTATTTGTTTGGGCAGACAATATCTGACTGACAATGTAAAGTCAAACTAGGTATAGTCCAGCTCAGCAGAAAATAGTTCCATGAATAAGTTAAATGTTAATAAAGTTAATCTATAAATAAAACACAAAAAAGTAAATGTACAAATAAAACACAATGAGCCCTTGTTCACTGTGAATTCAAACACCTCTGCATATAATATAACAACGCAGCACCATATTTGTTTAAATGTTGATCGTCATGAAAACTATGAATAGAAAATGGATTGAATTAAAGAATAGAACTGATCATTTTAAGGATGAAGATAAGGATGAATCAAACAGAGATTAACTTTACTCTCTGGTTTTACAGACAAAACCTGAAGTAAGAAATCTTGGAGACATTTTCAGTTTGGACATAAGTTGCAAACGAACATGGGCACAATGACCAAGTAATGACTCAACCTCTGTCCAATAGTATTAACCTGTTTCTAACCCCATGCAAAACCATGGATAGCCTTGCTTTCTCTGTAGCTGCCCCTCGAGTCTGTAACTCCCCACAGCCACATCAGAGAAGCCAAACCCCACCTTTTTTGTTGTGCTATTAGGCTGCCATATCGCCCCACCCAAATACGCTGTCTGTCTTGACTTCTCTGCTAGTAGCCAACCGACTACCTTCTGCCTTTTTCAAAGCTTGTTTTTAGCCCTAGCCTAATGTCCAGTGCTCCGAGATCCCTAAGTAAGACACTCTGCAAATCGAATGTATTATTCAGACTGCTTTCTTTCATTTAAGAGATATACCCAACAACCCTTTTAAAGACAGTAAAATACAGAAAGGGTAAAATGTGCTTTTATATCGAGCCTTGTGGCCTACTGGAATGCTCTTTGATTGGTCCGCCAAAAAAAAAAAAAAAAAAACTTTAAGGAACTACAAATTATTCAGAACACTACAGCTAGAATTTTAACCAAAACCAAGAAGATGGCAATTCAATGCAACATCTGCATTGTCGCCCTGAACCTTTTAGAATTGTACCTTTTAAAAGGCTCTTTCAATGGTTTATGAATCTGTAAATGGTTTTGTGTTGGCTTAAATTTCTTATTATGTCCCAACTCGACTCCATAACTTGCCATGGTGTATACAGTACAGACATATAAAACCACTAGATTTCTGAGAATGCACCAAGTCAGTCCATCAGTGTAGCTGTATATTATACCACCTCCAGCCATGGTCCATGGTCATAACATTTGGGCAATCAATGGGCTGGAATCAATCTCTGACTCTCTGTCCAATAGCATTGAGACTTTTATGATTTCCCTCTTGGCCACAGTGTTGTCAGAGCTGTCAAAGAAAACTGCTGACTCGCTCCTCTGTCTATAAAAATAGTTATATTGGCTAGAAAGATGCCATGCTCCAATTTTATATTTTCATTCTTAAATTATTCAAGAATTTCAGAACAGTGTCAAAAAGAAGAGAGAAAACAAATAACATAAGCAAAGTAGACATTTACAGAAATAAATTTTAGTTGGACACAATAGGAGAAATAGAGCATTTGCTGACTATGCTATTCTTGTCTCTGTTTATTTTATGTCTGACCATCCATCCTGACTATAAGTTTCCTTCAAAAAAGGGTCACAACGTTGATATTTTTCTGTACTAAAATATTAAACTACTACACTGCCATTTCTGATTAATCATACAAAGTACCCTGCTATATCACCCTAGTACAATAACAGGACATGTTAAAATGACTTCAGGCTGAAATGGTGAATATTGACACTCTCATAACCTCCTCTAAAATTCCTGCCAAAAAACCAACACCCCCTCCCTCCATGTCTCCCATCCATTATTCAGGTCAATAGTAAAATAGCGTTGCCCAGTAAGTACCTGTCATGATCTGCAACCTTTCCCATGGTAATGAGGGTCCTCACTGGGCACAATACTGAATCATTGGGAGTTTGATTGTGTGTGTGCATGCATGTGTGTGTGTGTACGTGTGCGTGTACAAAATTTCATGTGTATAGGTTTTTTACTGCATGTTTGTGTGTAAGCTTGTGTGTGTGTGTGTGAATGTGTGTCAGTGTGCATGTGAAGGGTTGTGCTAACATGTCTGTACAATTGCATGTGCACAGATGCAGGTTTGTGATAGTGTGCGCATTTATGTAGGTGTGTGTGTGTGTGCATTTCTGTAGGTTTGTAGTTTTGTGTGTACGTGTACGTGTGGGTTGGAGGGTAGGGAGATGGGTTCAAAGGAGAGCACTGCAGCATCTTCATTGTTACCGAAGCTTTCAAATTCAAATTCAAGCCCATGTTGCCTGAATTCCCACTGCTCCAATTTACATCACAAAGGGAAAACACATTTATCAAGACACTCACTCTATGACATCTTATGGTATCAGGTGCACCTAATTTACTAAAATGTTGTTTATAGCTACTGCACTTCTAAAAATTAAGCTCTATACCAGTATGATTTTTTTATATAAAAAACTATGTTCCACATTTCTAAAGGGCACCTTCACTCCAAAATGAGCCCTTGAAGTAAATTGTCTGTCCTCCATGTTGTAAAATGTCAAAACGTACGACATAATAGTCTTATGCATATCCATCACCCATCCAAGGAAAAATCGAGTGTTGTATTTTGTGTCGCCGTGGCCACCACGCCCATTCTAAACTGGCAGTAATTGTCAGAAAGCAGTGCCCATTTCTAGTGTGCACATCATAGGAGGGGAATCCAACAGCGGGCTGGGGCCAGCCCCCCCATTCACAGGAAAACTGCAGCAAAACGATGCTGTAATAGACCAGCCAGACCTAGCTTTTGTGCTACCCTTCATTACGTGTGTGCATCTGGGTGTGCATGTGCATGTGTGTGCGTGCACGTGCACATGTGCGTGTATGTGCTTGTGTCTGTGTTTGTTGTGTCTGCAGCTCAGGGTGGCACCTGTTGGAGGGGGCATGCTCGGTGGCTCCCCCAGGACCAGCCGAACCCTCTTGGCATGCGTTTTGCCCTGGTAGTGGGACTGTGCCACGATGGCGGAGGTGAAGAACATGTTGCACAGGGTACAGCACTTGTTTCGGTCCACTTCGGTCTCATCGCTGTCCTGGAGAGGGGTTGGGACAGTGTTGGGGGGCAAGGAGGGGAAGGGGGATAAAGGGCAAACAGAAAGGATTTTATGAAATGTCCATTGTGATCACAGCTGGGTTATTCAGTAAAAGTCATTATCTTTTGGAACAAAAAGTGCAAATGTGAAATTGGGAGAAAATACAGAAAAACAGAACTTTTCCTGGCTCTTGAGAAAAAGACAAAGATTTGAAAATTATATTTGCACAGAGGTATAGCCTAGGGACTGAAATAACTCAAGTGAGCCAGAGTATTAATGAAAAGTCTTTTCTTCCGTTCATGTGGCAAGTTGCCATTAGGTAAAACCAAAAACTGGTTCCTTTTAACAAAGAGCATCGGCTGACAACAAATCAGCTCAGCAGTCTTCCAGGTAATGAGGAAAAAAGTCAAACTGTACTTAACACCTAAATTACTAGGATGGTTTCTAGCTTTAAAATTATACCATTGCACAAATGATAATGAGAACCCAATAACGGTAACATATATTAATACAAATTTTTTTCCCAGTTTTTAAAATGTCATGTGTATTCATTTTCAATGAAGAATCATTCGTACTGAATGTATTTTTAAAAAGGTTGAATATGAATACCAAATAAAAACAGGAATGCATACCCTAAATGCAGACCGAATTGTTACCATTCCCAGCAGTTGTGGGTGATGGTAATGTGGGACCGGCTCAGTCCACCAGGAGGCAGTATACAACCTCCACGAACTCATACACAAGCTAAGCGCCCCACCATCTGTTATAACACATTACGCACTGAAAGCAAAATCTAATTCTTCATTCCTTCAGTGCTTCTGCTGATATCTCAACGTAATGCAATTAAGAAAAATGTCCAAATCAAAGTGGCACAAACACACACACACACACACACACACTGTAAGCATGCACACACACACACACTCACACAAGAAGGAAAGATAAATAATATTACTGGTCCATTATATAGATTTGGCCTTTGCGAGGCAGTTGGACTCATTTCCGGCCCTGAAGCTGAGGGCCTGGTACTTTTTGAACAAGCATTGCCAGCAAGTACCATTTCCTGGATCCAACTTGTTCCTGGCCATTATTCATCCAGTGTTCCACTGCCAATAACCGGCTTTAATTCTGAATCAAGCAGCAATGTTTGGACACAAATCTCTTGCTGCCTTTAGGGAAAGTACTGTAACTGGCATACAAAATGCATAAATAAACACAAACAGGAGGAATGTGCGATGTATAAAACAGTGAAAAGAGAGAAAAGGTATGGAAAGGAAGAGGAGCTCTTGCTCAGTACTGGGGGAGAGGGGTCATTTTCTCAGAAGAACAGCCAGAATTTTTGTTTAAAACATCAGAAACCATAGGATCTCCCCACTGCACCAGGAGAAGCCTACAGAGAAAACCTGACTTCCTCCACGGTGAAATAGAGTCAGAATCTCAGGGGCGGACCACTGTGGTATAATCATTTTTCTTTAACTCATGTGATTTTATTTTTTTTTTCCAGGAAGTTCTCTGAGCATCGCTAAACGTCATCAGGATGAGCTCCCTACAAACTTTTTTCCAGTTCAGACCGAGCAGGTCATGCTAGGACTTGGCATTAAGCAAATCAGACAGGGAGTAATCTAGCAACCCGTCCCCAAGTACACCGCTGGCCTACTTCCCGAGGCAAGTGGAGTGGCAGCCACGTGGAACCACCGTGGAGCAAGAGGTAAAATTCAAAAGCAGGTGAGGGTAATGCACATGCAAGTGTGCTGCACACAGAGAAGACTGGATGTATACTGTACACACAGGAGACTGGATGTATACTGTTCACACAGGAGACTGGGTGTAAACTGTACACACAGAGAACGTGTGTATACTGTACACACATGAGACTGGATGTATACTGTACACACAGGAGACTGGGTGTAAACTGTACACACAGAGAACGTGTGTATACTGTACACACATGAGACTGGATGTATACTGTACACACAGGAGACTGGGTGTAAACTGTACACACAAGAGACTGGATGTACACTGTACACACATGAGACTGGATGTATACTGTACAAACAGGAGACTGGGTGTATACTGTACTCACAGGAGAATATGTGTATACTGTACACACATGAGACTGGATGTATAACTTACTGCTGTCATATTGGACCATGTAAAAGTGTTCATGCGCCCAGGTCAACAAAGGGAAAGTTGACAAAGACAAAAATATGAGTTTGGAATACACTACTCCATCCATACCAAACATGGAATTGCTATATGGATAAGAAACCCAGCTAGAACATGAAAAGTATTAAACTATCAACAACAACAGGCAAATGGTTTCTGAACTTGGCAGTACTATCATGGATATTGTTTATTTCTTAATGCCATTTTATGGGCTTATTTAAAGAACATATATTGTCATAACTATCTCTTTCACTGCTGTGCGTCCATTTCACAACAACCCAGCAGAGTACAAACTGAGAAAATACTGTTTGAAGAATAGCACTATCTTTAATAAATAATAAACAATGAAAAGCCTGGAATATTTTACTGGAAGCTCTTTCACTGTCTACGAATTATGCTTCTGCTACATAAAGCGCAGACCACACGTTTGAACCCTATATTGAGTGTTGTGTGCAACATGATGCATCTCATTACAGTCACTGGACTAGGATGTTCTGGCACTGTTTGACCAACTAGAGTGAAAGGGATGGGTTAATGTTATTACTGTTTTACATATGCATTCAGTTTAAATATGATGAATTTTCCAAAGAGAAAAAAAATCTATATAACAAAGAAGTCTAAAATCCACAGGAGTAATTAGCGATTGTATAAGGTGCTGGTTCAGTGAAATAACAGAAAGTAAATAGCACTTAAAGAATGCATAATGATGAATACAACAATGTACCCATCATTTATCTTCTTTTGTTTCAGCCTATTAGGCATGCTGTACACATCATTGAGTGGTTGAGGCTGTGAGTTGCAGGATGAGGCAGGTTGGGTCACTGGAGCTGATCTCAGGTCAGAATGGAGGTGTCCCCTCTCTTATTGAGATCCATCCCAGGCTGATCTGGGAACACCGGGAAAAGGAATGAGAGGAAGACAAGTCCTCATTTGACTTGGGCCTTGGATGAGGGGATGGGGGTTTGGGGGGGGGCATGGTTTAAGGACCTAGTGGTGCAGTGCAAGGTTACCAGAGCTGAAAGCTGTGAGCTGTGGGTTTTGGGGAGGCTTAGCAGTGTGAGTGTGCAGGTCACTATACTGAGATCGTTGTTTCCCCAGGAAGCTGCCGTGTGCCCCGCCTTCACCGGTAACTCCTCCCCCAAGAGGAGGTTTTTTTTTCTTCTTTTTTTTTTTAGACTGCTCTTTTTAGACTGTAGTCCTGAGTGGGACTGTGATAGATGAGACCATTCATTATGGAGGATAGGGGAGGGTGGGGGGTCCCTCTCATGTTGTGTAACTGTCTGTTTCCAGCAGCTGCTGACCCAAATCCTCCAGGCTGGGCAGCAAAAGGACCAAGATGAGAGTTCTGTTTGGGGGTTAGCCTGTACACCAGGCATGCAGGGCAGTGGCATGCAACAAATCTCTAATTCCCCTCCAGCCAACTACTGTTTGTGTGTGTGTGTGTGTGTGTGTGTGTGTGTGTGTGTGTGCATGAGTGTGTGTGTGTTTGTGTGTTCATGTCTGTGTGTATCACAGTGACACAATTTATTGTTAATAGAGATCATATTAAGCTGTAACCTCAAAAGAAATAATGGTTTTAATAAAGTAACAATAACTAAGAATCCTCTGGATCCAGCTAGATTTACCACATGGGAGATTCCACACACACCTACACACATACACACATGCACGCACGCACACACATACACACAGACTTGTGGTTTGTCAAAATATGTCAAAATCCCCTTTTGGGTTTTCGCTGTCATCATTGAAAGTGTTTTCTCTGTAATTCTCTAACAATGGACGGGGGACAGGAAGAGCTGTACTGAGCTGTGCTGAGCTGTTCCTGTACTGCTCAGAACATCACTGGAAGGCTAGAGCGATGGGGGTGGGAGGGGTGCAGTTCAGGGTAGTACCACTCGGGAAAGGGGAGAGAAGTGCATATCATTTAGAAAGTCACACATTATGCAAATATTCAGGGGATGCCAGATACATTAAGCAAGGATGTTACGCGCTTCCCAAACTGTCATACCCTAAAAGTAAGCTGTTTTTGAAAATGTGGGGTTGCATCTGAAATTACTTACTCATTATCAACATCTTTTTATGGAGGTGAGGATTAGCTTCATTATTTTGTTTAGTCCATGAAAGGATTTAATCTAAATTCACACATACACTTTCTTTCTAGCACATGGCTGTCTCCCCTTTTCTCTTTTCTCTCTATCTCCCTCTCTCTGCTATATCTGCTATGGCTCATTTACATGTGACCTATATTGCACACAAACATAATTATTTAGAGTGAGTGTTGGTACTAGAGCTCTGAACATGCAATGGCCTTGCCCTGCTCTCAACAATAGTATTTAAATTAATTTTGTGTTTATCTGACCTGCACGTGCTTGCTTCCAGCGTTACAGTTTTCGGTGGTTGTAGAAACTGCGGGACTCTAGAAATGTACCCTCGGGCCAGCAGGAGTCTACACCAGGCGTGTAACCTTTGATTTATTTGGAAACTGTAGGAATACATGCCAAACCACGCCATGCCTGTTCCTGAGTATCCAAAGGAACTGGAGGCAGAAACCAATGGGCCAGATTTACTGAATTTAGCATCTAAAGAAAGAGAGGGATGACGCACTGTACGCACCAGCTTTACTGAGATTTACTGAGTTTAGCATTCAAAAAGAGACCTGATGTTCTATGTAGAGTGCCTTTAAAATAGCCCAAGGAAAGAACACTGGATTTAACGAATTTAGCCTTATAATTCTGGTGAGACATACATGAAACATACACACTACCCCTCATGATGTGCAAGGCTATGGTTATAAAGAGGACCAAATCTAATCCTTGTGACGTGCTCCAAAGCAGGATGCAAATGTTTCAAACTCCTACTCGCACAAGTTAAAGGAGAAAGCAATGCTGAAAAAAGATTTTTACAACCTATTTCCCATTGCCTTTAACCTACTTTCTCTTCAGATACCCACTGCCTTGGTCCAACTCAGTGGCAAAATTAAGCACTACATTCCACCAAAAGCAAACCTATTGCAGCTCATCTTTAATAAAAATCTGGGCAGCACTTAGTGAAAGTCTTAATTTGCTCTTGAATGTTACTGAGTGATTGATCTGAGAGAGAGAGAGCATGTGCACAAGCATACCTGTGTGTGCATGCAGAGGAAGAGGGATGGAGACAGGAAATGTTATCTCCCGAATAACCTAATTTTAGGGCAAGTCCTTCTGAGGGGATGGGGAGCCCAGCACTGTATCTCCAGGGGAGGGTGACTGGAGAGGAATCAGTCCACTTGATTTACACTCCCCAGTGTTCCATATAAATGCTGAAAATTCCTCCACTAAGGAGCTTCTAATGAGCAGCCAAGCCAGACCAAGGCAACAGTTACCTATTATCGGCAGCTGAATTTTTCATGGGGTAATTAATCTCTCCTGCAGAGATTCCATCAGTAATTATATGAGCCAGGGTGCTTAGCAGCGAGCAGGGAGGTGGGGGTTTGGTTGGTGCAAGGCGGGGGGGTGGGGGGGGAAGCTGTTAAAGATTACCCTCCCGGTGAAAAAACACAGAGGTGTCTGCATCATCATGTGAGCCACGTCTTTCCTCTTTTTTCTTGCTTTTATCTCTAAGACACACTGAACGTGAGAAATGGCGGGAAAAAGAAAAGAGAACTAAAACTTTTGTCATTACCTCCCCTTTTTTCTCCCTCCTTTAAAATAATCAGATCTTAATTGAGAGTTCACAAGACCCTGTGAACAGAAAGACAGACGGCTGACTCCCTTCAGGAGCCCAAGTTGCTCTCCTGCACCTCCCTGAGGAACAGACCAAGGAACAAATTAGTCAGAGAATGTGCAATATCGCCCCTCTGTCTCACTCTGAATATCTTATCTGTTTGTTTCGATGCACATTTTTCTTTCCAAAAGTTTGGATACAGAGATCTAATCACTGCTGAGGGCCTTTTCTAGCACCATTTTCACATTCTCCGCATCAGAGTGCAGGAACCAGGCCTGCTTCCAAAGATCAGATCTTAAAACTCAGGACCCAGGGCACAGACACCAGACCTCAGGCCAAAAGGTCTAGAGACAGAGAGCATATTTCATTAGCTGAAGTCTCCAGTACCTTCTGTACACTCCTGTTGAAACTAGAAAAATGCAACGGGTGCAAGCGTGCGGACAAGGACCCAGAAAAGGGGGACCCACCGGGTTGTCAGGTCTCAGCCTCTTGGAGGGCGGGCCCCCATCCTCGGGGTGCAGCATGTAGAACAGACGCACTTTATTGGCGTGTTTCTTGCTCTGTGGTGAGGTGGGAGGAGGAGAGAAGAGCGGAAAGGAGATGAAATAAAAAGAGAGGAGGTTAGGGAAGGGGGAGAGCAGAGGGGAAATGAGAAATAGAGAGGAGAGACGGGAAGAGGAGGGGAAGAGTAGGCAAGAAAATGTGAAAAAGGAGAAGAGATGGAAGGGACATTAGACACTAGCGTAGCCTGTATTATTCGCCACTTCAACACTTTAAAATCTCCTGGATCATAAAGGTAGCACAGCAGCTCCATGGCCTGAAGTCTGAGCGTTTGGAATCTGCAAAGTCGGACACTGCCATAATAGCCTCCTGTTATACCAGCCTCCAGTTAAGAATGCTACAATCCTACTGGAGCCAGTTGAGCAAGTGTATAGCAAAAAATGAAACCTGCCAGAAAAATGGAAACGGAGTGCCTTGCTGTAAAAACTGACAGAACTTAAAGGAGTCTCCATATAAAAAAAAAAGTAATCAGGAGTCCCTGTCCACAAGCTGTGGAACTGCAAAATGTAAAGCTTATATCCTTCTTGGCCAGCAGAACGCTATGGTGATTCATCGAACGGTGAATTCTGAGTGACGTTCATTCATCAGGCTGTTTCACAAATGCTGCACAGGGCGAAGGCCATTCTGTACCATTCGTTCGTGGAAATTTGGGGATTCGCCCTTGAGATTCCGACCTTCATTTTGAAGCAGCGGTGAGTTAGCGGCGTTGGCTTCACGTATTTCACGTCTTATCTATCTCTTTTAAAATTTAACAGTCCTTCTCTGTCTGAATGACGGAACACGTCACTCGCATGTGCGCCTGTCCCTGTCATATCCACAGCTTTCACTGAGCCATTGGGCTGAAGGAATAATCTGAGGGAATTCACAGAAAGAATGCCAATGAACGCTGTTTTAATACACGATGAAATGTCATCTTCAATAACTCAGTTCCAAGTCCTCTTTTGGGAAAAGCAGCCTTAATCTCTTGTTTTTTTCTTTTTTTACAGCGCACAGTGGACCATGTGGCAGCTTTGACGTGGGAAGCGTATGAGTGCTGTAAAAGTTTCACCAGAAAAACATGGGTGTGAATATTCAGCTGAATGAAGAATGTTGCAAAGACAAACTGTGTCACATTTTAGCACACTACTGTGAGCGACATATCAGTCTAGCCATTAGCAACAGAGAGCAAAATAATGTGGAAACACCATCTAGGCGTCCAGGTGATACATTTGGTTGAAAAGTGAAAGCTTTCTAGTCGACTAGGACGTAGTCAGGCTTTAACTAGGGAAAATCGAAGCTATGCTAAGGTTAACCAAATCTGATTACGCCGAAATATCTTTCAACCTAGATTTGCACCCCTCTAGAGGTCTAGATTCTGACTTTTGCTCACTGGAAAGATTTTGAATCATTTCCCGGCAACATCCTCAGTAATTGACAACGGTTTTCCCCAAACCACCCACACCCTTTCCTCTTTTTCCCTCCACCCATCCAAGCAAATTATTTATTTTGGAGAATAATCTGGATATATGTCTGCTTATTTAGCAATTTTGGAAAAAAAATGTTAAATTTGAAGTGGAACATGGCTTTTTTTCTGGTTGAATGATGTAAATGTGTGATGCTAAGTAGTGTACACTACTGTGAATGCATGGAACACACTCCTTCTTTCACTAACCATCACAGACACAGAAACACATACACACAGTTCCTGGTCATCCAGAGTTGCATTAAAGTATCTTGACAGGCAGACCAGAAACAGACAAATGTCTGTCTCTCACTAAATCTCGAGTGAGAGAGATCTGATGTGAGCTGTAGAGTGTAAGCCCTACAAGCTCCTGCTATTAGACCAAAAGTTCTATTTTCAGCATCCTCTCAATGGGCCTCACTCGCAAAACACATGTGCAGACCTTTGTTTTAGTGCATATCCCAGGTGTACGAGATTATGAAGGCTGGCTGTTTGTAAATTTTATGCGCAATCCTGTTCATGTGATTTGCATAAGGAAACAGCCATGAACAAATACAGATAAGAAAAAAATAATGAATGGCGAAATGCTCTTGGAAACGTTCTTACACCTGTTTTGTGAATCAGGCCCAATGTGTGACCCATTGTCAATCTCTCTCTCTCATGCTTTCTCCCTCTCTATCATGTGCTCTCTGTCTCCGTCTCTCCCTTTCTTTCTTTCAGTCTCTCCAAAGACGGATTCTCCAGTCCTATTTCCTGAATGAATGCTTATTCAGACGCCTACCCCCCTTTTGCCGCTCCACACTACCCACACCCCTCCTGTTCCCACAGGGCCACTCCATTGAGACTCACTCTATTCTGTCCGGCAGGTTACATTAACTATCAATGGAGCCCTTGAAATGGTGTTATGGAGTAAATTAAAACGGACCGATTAGACAACATGACACTTTTAACCAAGTTCCTTCTCCCTGATGCTACATTTTCAAAAGACGCACGCTTTTGAATGCACCCTTGAATTTTCAGGCCCGCCTGCTTTGTCAGTGCGGTAATGCAGAGCATCTTTTCATCTGAAACATGCCTATGTTTTCAGAATACAAGCACAGGCTGCAGAATCCCCAACAAAAAGGAAAAGGATAATAGATAATAGAGAGAAGAAAACTTTACACACTTATAAAATCCACTGTGCTTTGTCCCAGATTCTGTAAAAACAGATGAGCAACTCGCACAAGAGGACAGGAGCACTTTTATACATCCGGCTGTTTGTCTGCTTCCTCCATATTTGTCACCACTTACAGCACCTCTAAGGACACCAAAGCAGATAAGAGGCTGTTTGCAGTAGGCCGTGATAAATATAGGTATAGTCCATCTGAGTGGCTCAGGTGGTAACAGGACAGTGAATTCCTGTTTTTTGAGGTAAACAACCTCAAAGGGACCAGAGGGAAAGTGGACACAGGAAAGGTCGGATAGAAGAATTAAAGAAACCATGGCAACTGACGCTATTTCAAAATGGGTATGCAAGAATGAATAAATTTTATTTTTGAAAAGGCTTATTTATGAAAAAAAATTTGATTTCACCAGTTACTAAAATATTGTTTCTCCAATATGAAAATGTTCATAATGTGAACACTGGACAACAATAAATCAAATAATAATCAATTCAACGAATACATTCAACTCATCAATGTCAAAGTTGCATTACTAACATACATGAAATGCAATGAATAAGCAATAGATCACAGTATAGCCACAGTACATTAAATGAATTAGTGCAACGTTAGGAGACTGTGCACTTCAAGAAAAATGTATTTATCCTTAGCTGACGACGTAGAAAAATCAATCGCATATGGTGGGGGAGGTTCAGTTTCGTCCTAGTTTGCAAAGTATGGACATACCGGTGATGTAAAGCACTCATGTAAAAGTTGGCACTTCACCAGGCTGTCGATGTTGGTTCAAAATTGGTATTAACATTTAAATGAGGGTGTTGTATAGTTGGACAGCTAGTGTGGTGGTTTCCTGTACCCGTATAGGCCTATGCTTACCTCGTAGTGGGCGACACGCTGGGACTCAGAGATCAGCTGGGCATTGCAGATGTTGCAGTAGCTCTCCGTGAAGAGACTTCCGTCACCAACCCCCGCGGACTTCATCTGCACACGTGGACACAAGGACAAGAGGTGAGCTTCTGTAAACACACGTGCACACGTGCACGCGCACACGCACACAAGAAAACCCGCTGAAAATGCATCCGAGTTTATAACGTTCTACCAACTCCCAGGAACACAGACTGTATCTTGTAAATGTCGATTTATCTATTCAAACAGGACCTCTCCCCTTTATATTGTCCCGTAAATCATCAAGAGGGCATGATGGCAGCTATAAGGAAAATTATGTTCAAACAGATATGATGTGATGCCTGATGTAGTTGTGCATAACTCTGGATTATTGGGAGTTGGCCCAGGTCTTTGTTGTGTATGGGGAGAGATTTTGTTTTTGTGTATTTCTGTTTGGGTAGAGAAACATGAAGGAACAAAGTGACCTTATATTACACTCATTTAGCAGACCCTCTTTCCCAAAGTGCCTGTCAAAACAAAATACATAAGTGCATCCATTAGGTTTATAAGAGCAGCAGTAACCGCTGAAAAGGAAGATTTCTCCTATTAGTCTGTTTCAGGGTAGCATTAAGTTCTAGAATCAGTACCACGACTCACACAAGAATTGTATCGACACACATTCATCAATCATATTCAGCACTAAACGATACTCTTCTCAGCATAAGAAGAGTGCGTCTCGGGTTAAGGGAACCTATCACTGAAAAACAATGACTGCAGATTGTACAGTAAAAGTCTGCAAAATTGTGAATGTACAAAATTGTAAACAGCTGTTATGTAAATAAGCATTCAACACCATAATACATTCAGCATTTCCTAGATATACAGCCTGCTACCGTATGCTTAACATACTGTAACCATTGTTTATATGGCAACCCAGATGCCAGTATTTTACCATAAAATGTACTTTTTTCATTTTATTATTATTATTTTTTTACAGTGTAGGTACAGTCTGACTGATCATGTCAGGGGTACCAAATGGTGAAAGTTCTGTGTGGGTTCATGTCCAACAACATGGGACTTATTGGTGGTTCTTCCAGTAATAATTCAGTAAGTGGTTGACTACTCTATTACCTCCCTAACTACCTCCAAGTGAGTGCTTGTTTTTTAACCAGCAAGTTTGAGCAAAAACACACAAGAGCAGGAAGGTCTCTGGCCTTTAAAACCCAGTTCAAATTATTAGAAAATTTGTTACATAGATCTCCTGTGAAATGTTTCTCAAATTATTTATTAGAAACCTCTACACATCCCTTACTATTTTAAGAGAATATACAGATAGAGCTCTATCTTCCCATACAAATTCCAAGTTCATCTGGTTAAAACTAGTTCTTGATAATTGCTGAGATTCAAGAGTGAAATTCTTGCGTGAGAATCCTGCCAATATCTTGTGGTTCCCGTTTAAGTAGTCTGACATTTTTGGAAATTTAAATGATATTTCAAATACTTTGGACTGTATTGAATTGACCAGCAAACGTTCCAGAAGTACCAAGTTTACCATTTGTATGAAATGTCCGACCATTCAAACGTATGTCCATACTTACACGAGGAACAGAATTAATAATGACGCCAGTCGCCATGGCAATGGCAGTTGGCCCCAGCAGTCATCTGTTTGGCCCTGGCCCCGAGGGGCCAAGGTGGCAGCAGGCTTATGTTCCGGTCTAACACTTCTCCTTCCAATTATCCCAATAAATAATGATTTGACATGATACACTTTCTAATGGCTCCCCCAGTACCCCAGTACTAATGAAACTGCTTATAATTACCTTAGGCCAGTGGTTCCTCCTCCAACCCCACAAGGACAGACCACCATATATAGCTCATTCAAGTGAGAGAGGCGCACCAGGAATGAGGCACATAAAACGTAAGAACAGGTTTAACTGGTGAGATTTTTCAGTCTCATATTGTTTTTCACACAAAGTCTGTGTCTGTATTTTGATTTGACCGACAGTCTGTGTCTGTATTTTGATTTCATAAAACTAAGCACAGAGAAGCCGCTCTTGCATAAGTGTGTGGTCGCAAATGGCATGAGAGTTGTAAAAGCATGTTCAGGCTGGGCTGTCCAACCAGTTGTTTCTGGAAGAATTCTACCCACACACCAGTGTTATCAGGTGGCTGTGATGGCGAGGTTGTGGCTGGGAGAAACTTAATAGTCAGTCAGCTTGCACTGTCATTCTGGTGCTCTTTCATTGAGTGCATTAAATCTTTTGCAATACTTGTCTGCTGGCAGGCAATAATGCTTAAAACTGATTAAAAAAATATACAATTGCAGATTACCCCCCAACATCCCTCCATATAACATTGGGGTATGCGTAACCCACTTTCAAAAAATTGGCCCGGTAACCAGGGACACCACCTAACTAAGAAGCCCTGGTGTTGCTCTATTGTCTTTTTGAAATGAGAGCTCTGGAACGTGGTTTATCAAACAACCGTAAGAGTTCCCCCCATGAAAAAGCAGAACGTGAGAGCTTGCTGTCTTGGCAACGTGTCTGAGCTGACCTCTCATTACCCTTCATCAGTCAGTCTCTCTCTTCTCTCATCGTACAGTACACACACCATGGCATTTCCAGTCCTCTGGAAAATGATCATTCTTGAGGTCAGAGGGACCAGGCACAGAAGCCACAGCACATTGTGAGTCTCCACATCTCAATCGTCACATTTCTCCAACATCCCATCATCCCCTGGGACACCTGATCAGGCTGAGCACACCGCTTCATGCATCATAGCGGGGACCAAGATTGGAAGGGTGGGGGTTGGATGGTGGTCAAGGGCAGTGGGGGAAGGGCTGTTACAGTCCAATAGAAATAGAATTGACAAAGTACTACGATGAAACATTTGTCAACCATTCTTTAGCCACCCCCCTCTCCTGCTTGCTTTTCAATCTGCAGCCTGCACCTTGAACAAATCTCATCTGTCCCCTGCTCAGCTCAGTGAGCAGGGAGCTCAGCTCGGGCTGGCTTTTTGATGAAGGCGCCATTGTTCAATCATGGCTCGCTTTGAAAGCTGCTCCAAGGCCGTCCAAGCAGACACTCATAGAAGAGCAGGTCTGTGGACACTCCCTGAACCCGCCTAGACCCCCCCCCCCCCCCACCTTCCTCTCCCCCTCCCCCTATCCTGTAATCACACTCCAGATATTCTACAAGGATTCTGCCTTCAAAGGACATGAAGAGTCCCTGCCAAATACATTTCAGCCCAAGTGGGAGTTTCGATTCATCTTTGTGCATCCCTGGTGGCTCCTTAGAGCGCTTCAACCCCCCCAAGATCAGAGCCTACAGTGTGGGAAACAGGGACCACTCTTCACTCCAAAGATTAAGCACTCGATCCTCCTGAGTGAAACACAGAAAAGGTGCCTGAATTTTAAATCTTGCCATTCCAAGCTGTTGGTTTTCAAAGGGGACTAGTGGTTTGGGAATGCAAACAGTACTGTAAACACACACAGACACAGAAACAATTAACCCCCCCCCCCACACACACACACACACACAGAAAACCATGTATCCATGCATATATGCACACAACACACACACACACACACACACACACACACACACACACATGTACACACATGCTCGCTACTACAAACAAAAACAAGCAGGTAAATACACATGCAGTACATGCACCCATGCATACACACAGTCACATCTGCTTGTCCACACCCTACACTGTATCTACATTGCATTACATTACATTATAGGCATTTAGACACTCTTATCCAGATGACTTGCACAACATTCTACATAGCACTTACATTGCATCCATTTATACAGCTGGATATATACTGAAGCAATGCAGGTTAAGTACCTTGCTCAAGGGTACAACGGCAGTGTCCTACCTGGGAATCAAACTTGAGACCTTCAGATTGCAAGACCAGTTCCTTACCCATTATATTACACTGCCACTTCCATATCTAGGACAGGCTGGCCTATCAGGAGGGAGAGTGTTTTGTGGGGCCCACTATCCTGCTTCCTCTACTCCGCTCACCAGAGTACAGTGTGATATAATCTGCTGCAACAGGCCAAACTTTCCCCAGTTGGCAGTAAAAAGCCAAGGTACACAACGAACATCAATCCGCACTACGTACTAACCACTAACGGCAGTGTAGCACAGTGGGTAAGGAACTGGGCTTGTAACCGAAAGGTTCGATTCCTGGGTAGGGCACTGCCGTTGTACCCTTGAGCAAGGTACTTAACCTGCATTGCTTCAGTATATATCCAGCTGTATAAAATGGATACAATGTTTAAAAAAAAATGCTATGTTAAAGTTGTGTAAGTCGCTCTGGATAAGAACATCTGCTAAATGCCTGTAATGTAATGTACGTAGGAATCCATTACAATGGCCAACCTATTTTCTCTGTCATACCCTGGTCATCTGCTTTGGGAAACCAATGAAAACATCTACATCTCCAGTTCTGAAAAAAATTTTATGACAAGGATATTTACAACGATCCAGGAAGATCTGTGCTGTGGCCTCAGTGTCACTGGTTATAAATATCTCCTTCACAACTTTGGGTTTGATCTGTGGCTCTCAAAAAAAAAAAAAAAACAGCGCCATTCCCGCTCAGTCTAGTCTGCAGCGGGACAACGATCCTGGCGCACATAACAGGCTGTCGCTCGCTAAGTGAGACGTCCGAGTCGGCCTGAATGAGAAATGAATGTCAGGCCTTGGCCTCCCCAACCGCACGCTGTAATATCAAACTTAGCGGCTAGCACAGAGGACGACAGGCTCCCTTGTTCTCACGCTAAATACTTAAAGGCCCTCATAAGAGAGAGTGCTGCCCTGATTAAATGCAGACCTTCGGTTGGACAGACCTTCGGTTGTAAAAACGGTGTTCGCCGCTTGCAGAAAATGCCAGCCTTTGCCAGACATGACCGGTCCTTGTTGGGGTCTGAGGCCAGTGTGTGAGCTGAAGGCTAGCGATGCTTAAAAGTTGATGAGCGCAGTGGCGGAGGCGTCTCAGGGAGCGCATGAAAAATGCATCCGTGAGCGGAGATGAAAAGGATCTGGCACGACAGAGCAGGAATCCCAACCCCCCTCCCCTCCCTTTGATGTAAATGAAGAGGTTTCAAACCATTCGTGCCTCTGTAAGGCTCAATAATTTATGTGTTTAAGATGCTCCAATCTCAGATTTGTCACCTAAGGCTGTTGCTTTCCTTTGATAAAACAGTCTGGCTCATTTCACCTTCTATCTCTCTCTCTCTCTCTCTCTCTCTCTCTCTTTTGATGTGTGGCCACAGTTGCTCGTGGCTGCTGGTCATTTTTCTTGCTTTCCCCCCTTCTCTGTCACAGGTGGGGGGTCAGTTTATAGGTCACCATAACTGCAGGTAGAGACAGGGAAGAGCGATCATTAACTGGAACAAGCAGTGAGACCTTGCAAATGGGTACAGAGCTCCCTCAACCCATTCCCCACCATGTCCCTGCCTGCTCCATAGAAAATGGCCTTAATAAGGAAAAATAGTAAATTAATAATTGGGCTCTACTGCTGAATGTTGCTTCAGCATGAGTTTCATTGTTTAAAAGCATTTTTTTAATACCAACCATTAATGCTTCATTGTACAGGTACTTGTAGCATTGTTGAAATCTCCACTACCAATTCTGGCTGAGCCACAGTAATAAAAAGTGCAAGAATTTCCAATAACGGCTTCTGCCATTGCTTCTGTTAAACAGCACAGCCATTGTGTTGGAGGACTAGCATTCTTTTCCTGGCAGACATCTGATGCCCAATCAACCACTCAAGTAATTTCTTGTGCAATGAGCAGGAGGGAATTCCTGCTGACTGAAGCTCTCCTTGGTTGACGCTTCTCTATGGTCAACTGTGCACTGGCCCACAAGACTCTGCATTGGCACAGTCAGTATTAGACCCAGGACCGTGGAGTGCGTCACTGCACTAAGGGCCAGTGCTCTGTTTGGAAGCGCTGCACAGAAAGACCAATATAATAATCTTCCCATGCACAAACCACGCCAAGCTCTTAGTTTGAGAACTTTGGTTGTTGCCTCATTTTTGTCATACAAAACACAATATTAGTGTCATCATTCTGGCTGAAAATCTGAAGTGAAGCTGATTATTTGAGAAGGAAAATAGGAGGGCTACAATTTCATTATAGCACTTTCTCAATTATGTATCTATTGTCGATTCATATTGAATTGACCCTTCCCCCACTGGCCTTGACCACCATCTGACCCCCACCATCTGAATCACAAGATGAAAAATATTCTTTTACCCATTACTTTGTAATACCGTAATACTGCTTGCATAAATTCCTGCAGTTTTCTAGGCACCTGTGGCCATACTGTATGTGGACAATAGAGCTAATTTCCATGGAAATTAATCTCAGCTGTCAACATATTCAACATTTCATTGTGTGACACTGTTAATTGTTTGCCACTGGAATAGGGAGATTTTACTTGACTGCCGTATAATGAGCATTATTTCAAGAGGATAATGGATCCAATTAAACGTTTTTAGTCAAATAAAACTGAACAAAAATGTTTTTTTGCTAAGAAAAAAATGAATACATTTTAGGAAGGTCAATTTGTTACAGTCATTTCTACTTGAGCTGTAAAAACCGCCTGTTTCCATCTCAAAATGTATAAATAGGATGTCTTTGAAGGATACGGGCAGGCCATGTTGATCCAGGTAGCCAGACACAGGGAGCTCCTTTCACACCAATAAATTAAAGTATAATGCATTTAGGGAAACTGAAGCCGTCACTTAGAATCATGTTGAAAAGCATTTTTCTGAAGGGGCTGGAAATCCTCTCTTTAGGTAGACAGAATGCCTCTGACACCATTGAAAGTTTGTGAAAAACAGGGTGAAGAGGGTGACATTCTTTTTTTGGTTCCCAACAAACCATTCAGCCAGGGAGCAGAGACCCCAAATCACACCCACACACTCACCTAATGTATCCATTTCAACCATATATTCACCCCAAATGTCCATACCAACCGCACACTCCTCACATAGCCTCATCACAATCACACACTCACCCTACATCTTCACTGCAACTACACACTCACTGCAAATCTCCAACACAACCACACACTCTCCCCACATCACAATCACGTACTCAGCCCACATTTCCATCACTCTCTCACCCCCCAGAGAGAGAGAGAGAATTGACAGTAACGGTCCATTTACAAAAGGTACTCTACCAAGAAATACAAAAGTTCCAGACGGTGTAAGTCCTCATACAGAAGGTACAGGCAGTCTCATCTCACCTTCTTTCCCACTCACTTCTATGGGAAAGGGTATGTGTGAATAGAGTGAATAAATAAATCCAATTAAATAAATACAGCCTCACTTACTACTTATGCACAATTTGTTAATTGATATAAACAAACCTTTTCTAATCTAATTCTGTACGGGACATTCCAGAGAAGCACACAGTATCATTTGAGACTTGCAGCCTACCACCAGTTTTTTCTCCACAGTCCACTAGCTGAGCTGTATAGTCATTGCATCAGAGGAATTCATTTCATGCATATCTGGCACAGGCTTTCTATAGCCACTCAAACAAACATGAGTCAGATCTGATAAATGGTGAGACAACACTCCTGCCGATTGATGCTCTCCTTCCTTGGGAAGAACTATGACCTATTACACTTCATCCTGAGGAGCTGTTGGCCACAGCCACCAATGCTAAATACACACTTTTGACTGTGTTAAAATTATGCTTTATTTTTTTCCAGAGCATAACAAAAATAAATACACAGCCAAATAATAGCACAACAGCTCAGTGAGAAACTGGACATTATATGAATGCAGCTTCTTTTTACAAAAATCACTAACATCTTCAATCAATAGCATTACTTTGGGCAACTACATTCCCAATGCATTCTGAAGCTTATGGCTGAACTGCCGTACACTGACATGTGATCTTAAAGAAAGAATCAATGCAACCTAACACAAACTCTGGCCAAGGCCTCAGGCAGGGTCCTGTGTTATATTACTGAATGCATTACATCAGTGGTTCAGACACAGCTTGATCTGATAAGTTTTTCCCACAATCAATGTTTTGGAATGTTCTGATGGACCCGGAATATGCCTTTGCAACATCTATCACAGCTACATTCCAACCATACACATATACATTAATGTGATCTCATTATCAGTAGCTGAGCAATTGAGGCCTATAATAACAGTGTCGTAGCAGTAGTAATAACAATAAACCAGGACACTGAAGTGTTCTGGTGGGTACATTATGGCATGGGCTATGGTTTCCCTTGACAAAAGCACTGGCTAAGTAAATACATAATGTAATAATCATTTCTATAATTGTGCCTCCCTCTCCACATGATACTGCAAGGAAGAGCGGACCACACTTGGAGAAGCAATGCATTATGGTCCTTCATGCGGCCCCAGGAGAGACACGAGGAGGAGAAGACCTGAGTGTAACGAGTCCACCCACGCTCATAAAGCGTGCACGTTCAATGTTTTTTTTCTTTTACTTCTTTATTATAAAAATCAGGCTAATAATAGCGAATGGGGAAATGCCTGCGGCTTAGTGTCCAGGCAACATGGCAGTTTATGGTGTTAATACTCTGGGCGTCTCCTGGGTGATAACTGATAACAGTGAATGATGGTGAGGGATGCAGAGACTGCGAGCAAAGAAATCTTCAATATACTGATGGAGAGTAGCAGTAGAAGCGTTAGTGTTTATTAGTAGTTCATGGTCATGGACGGAACTGTTTGGCTATTTACATCAACAGGGAAAGTCTAGTTACAAATAATCACCATAAAAACAACCCGAAGAAACACATGAGAATAAACATACATTATCAAATTCCATACCGTTCAACTTTTTCATTTTTAAATGTGTTTGGCCGTAAAAAAATAAATAAATAAAAAATACGCATTTGACCTTTGTATGCTATTCTGCTAACAATGCAAGGTGAAACTTTGATAAGAATTACGTAACACCTTCAGAAGCACAGCAGAGGGATTAATAAAAATGTACATTAACACAGACTACAATAGGTTGTGCTTCAAGTTGTGAGCCACGGCATACCAAAAACGGAACGGATGGTGAGATATCGCTCCCTGTGCTGGTTTATGTTGCTTGGCATCAATGTACATGACCACTTACTGCGCATAGAGATTATAAGGTGAACAAACATTGTGTTCCTATAAAACCCTGTTTCATCAAGGGAAATCAAAATTGAAACACGCTATCAATTCTAATTAAAATGGAACAGTACCACCTGGGAGGAGCAGTCACGTGATTTACTGAAAGAGCTTTATTTCTATAATGGCAGATGAAAGCAGAGTGGCGTAGACTGGCTCAGGGCAGAGTCCATGCCTGAACAGCTTGTCAGTCACTGCGATGCTGTTCTCTGCGTCCCTACAACAAGGTCCCCTTTGAGGCAGGGCAGCAAACAGCAGTGTGGCGGATTGACCGCTCTGGGCGCAAAGCCATGCCCCTTCTGTGACATATAAATCTCTGAAAATGGTGGAGGGCAGGTCACTGTACTATAGGGATGGCAATTCACAACAGTATGGTCCCTGACGTACAACAGCCGATGTAGTGCTGCTCTGAGTTCCTAAAGCCCCAAAATGAAAGTGATGGTTTGGAGCCAACAAATCCTTTGGATGAGATGCCCCAACTCACTGCAGTCATCAAAGTCCTGCTTATGTTCCCCCCAAAAAAATCACACGAAGCACATCTGGCCACCTAGTCATACCCTCTACACTGGCTGGATAACCCCTTGCAATGCTGGCCAGTTTGATTCCCCACAGAAGTTCTCAGTTGATCTACTCAGCTGGACTAAAATAACAAATGCATCACTGTTTCTGGTGCTGCTACTGCTGCTGAACATGAGTCCATGGGGCCGATCTGCTTCACCTGAACACCAGTGACAGTGAAGTGACGGAGGTTTTCTGTGAGGGCTGGGCACAGGCTGTTCCAAGCACCTTTCTCCTGAGGTTTAAATTGGCCTTCATCTGCCAGGGGAACCCAGTGTGGGCTCTGTGAGATCACAATGACCCACATTCAGCCTGGGATAAAGCAGTGTGAAAATGAAATTTTGTGTTTTGTGGATAAAGGGTTTGGAGGACTGGAATGAAAAATGAAAGAGGAAGAGTATGGATGAAAAGAGAGGGCAGAGCAACAGGGTAGAGGGCAGAGAATTATCACACACGCACACACACACACACACACACACACACACATACGCACGCACGCACACACACACGCACACACACAGGGATCACACTCAGGGAATCTTAGAGTGATTGTTCTAGAATGGATACCATGATCCCAAAAAGGACAGAAACCTCCCCTACATGTACACCCCCACTGCCGCAGCAAAACAAAGGCCTGTTTGAGTCACTAGGCTGTAGACTAGTCTGTCGAAAAGGCTGCATTTCTTTGGTGCTGCTCCACCAAGTGGAATCACAGCATCGATCCTAATCAATACACAGCTGGGAATTTCCCTGGACATAGCAACTGATCCAAAAAATGTGTTATTGACATGACATAATTATTTCAATATATGGTTTGCTAAAGCTTTACATAAATCTCTCTCTCTCTCTCTATCTCTCTCCTTGTTATAAATAGCAGCATACCTGAGAAAACAGTGTGATCAGATCACTAAGGTAGGAGTAATGAAGATGTAAATTACAGACCTGCAAAGGTCGCAGAGTGCTGCTTAAGGCAGATATTCTGAGAAACATGGATACACGTTGCTATGACAGACTGTGCATGTACTGCACTCATGTAAGATGAGGATTTCAGTAGCTCAGCTTCATCAGTCAGGGCAAAAAGGAACACTGAGCTCACATGCAAGGAACAATTAAGATTAGCTGGGCTAAACTTTTTTGTTCTATGCAATAAAGGAGGCCCAAAAGTTAAAACAAATCTCTCTCTCTGTCTCTTTCCTTCTCTTTCTCTCTCTCGCCCTTTCTCTCTCTCACATACACAGACACCAGGCAAACATTCATACATACACTGAAGAAATTTGGTGAGGTAATTATCCCCCAGTCCCTTACAGTTAATGGCTCGGGAAGAGGCTGAACGTAACACCACTCTCACTACAGGAATCACTACTAGCTGAGAATTAAGAAGGATGAACGTCAACAACCCATCCTCTGCAGAATTACAGAATTGCCATTGCTGATGCACAAGAATGTGTGATGTACTTATTTATTTGTTTCCTGTTTAAGAGACAGCCTGCTTTTTCCAAGTTGGTGATTTACAGTGCCGTGAAAAAAGTATTTGTCCACTTCCTTGTTTTCTCTGTTATTGCATATCTGTCTCACTGAATGGTTTCAGATCATTAGACAAAATGTTATCAGAGACCAAGGGAACCCAAGTAAACATAAAACACATTTTAAAATTATTCCATGAAAAAAGTTATCAAACACCCATATCACCCATGTTAAAAAGTAACTGCCCCCTTGAACTTAATAACTGGCTGCACCACCTTTAGCAGAGATAACTACAATAAAACACTTCCTATAATATGAAATCAGTCTTTCACATTGCTGTGGAGGAATTTTAGCCCACTCTTCATTGCAGAACTGTTTTAATTCAATAAAATTGGTAGATTTCAAGCATGAACTACTTGCTTCAGGTCCTGCCACAGCATCCCTAGTGGGTTCAAGTCAGGACTTTGACAAGGCCACTTGAAAATGTAAATTTTGTTTCTTTTCAGCCATTCAGATGTGAACTGGCTTTTTTGTTTTGGAGCATCCCCACACCATCAAACTACCACCATCATGTTTGACTGTATTTGCTTTACGCCCAAAATAATGGGACCCATATCGTCCAAAAAGTTACACTTTGGACTCATCTGCCAATAGAACATTATGCCAAAAGGCTTGGGGATCATCCAGATGCTTTTTTGTAAATGTGAGATGAGCGTTGATTCACAATATTGTTTCTCTCAGTTAGCAGTGGTTTCTGCCTTCCTACTGACACATGAACCCCATTTTTTCTTATTGTAGAGTCATGAACACTGACCTTAGCTGAGGCCTGCAGTTCTTTGGATGATCTTCTGGGATCATTTGTGACTTCCTGGATGAGTTGTCACTGTGCCCTCGGAGAAGCTTTGGGAGGCCAGCCACTCCTGGGAAGAATCACCACCGTTCCAAGTGTTCTCCATTTCGAGATGGTGGCTCTCACTGTGGTCTGGTGGAGTCCCAGAGCCTTAGAAATGGCTTTGTAACCCTTTCCAGACAGATATTTTTCAACAACTTTCTTCTGGAATTTATTTTGATTGTGGCACAGTGTACTAGTAGAAACTCAGTGGTGATAACCTCACTCTGGTGGTAAGGTTCAATATGAATGATGTCTAGATTCAACAAGGTTGGCAGCAATCAAGCCTGGCTGTGTTCACTTAGCTGGATCTAACTATAAATAAAATTTGGTTAATTTGTTAATTGAGTAAATAAGGGGGTAATTATTCTTTCACATGGGTATTATGAAATGTTTGATAACTTTTTATTTTATTTAATGAAAAAGTAATCAAACATTTCATGTTTTTTGTGTTTACTCAGGCTCCCTTTGTCTAATATTGCATTTGGTCTAAAAATCTGAAACCAGTCTGTGTGACAAATATGATAGGTGATAAATAATATAATAATAGAAGGAAGGTGCAAATACTTTTCTACGGCACTGCAAATTAAAAACGAATTCAGATGAAGAAATTTCGAGAAACTCCCACAGAGAAAAAATAAGAGTACACACGCATTCTCACAAAACTAACTCCATATAGCACAGCCAAGTTAATACCAGCGCCAGTACTAATAGGCAATGTTGCAAGCCTTTTTTCTGTGCAAATGAGTCAGCGGGTCTCTATTTTAATTCACTGACTGTAAGTCTTCAGCAAACTCATAATGAAGCCAGCCATAACTTCTATACTGCTGACTACAAAAACCTCAGAGGCTCTTCTTATTTCACCATTAAGCAATTCACACCCTTTCCTTCAGTAGTACAGAATGGTTTAACACATCATTAAAATACTGATGAAATGACCCTGATTCCCCTCCCACCATCATCATCCTGCAAAGAGAAGTCAACAGTTTAGAGTGAGAGAGAGACTTTTCAAAAATGTCAATAAAGGTCCATTTACAAAAGGTACAATGATGGACTAAAGTTACAGAATGTGCAGGTTTTTGTACGGAAGGTACAGGCTGTTCTGGCTACCCCTTCTTCCCTCCAGCTTTGGGGAGTTCACCCAACACAGACTTCAACAAACCGTACACTTTTCTGCTTCTGGCTCTTTCAAATGGCACTGATCTGAGATCTCATCATATCACAATCACTGTCACTTGCAGATGAACAAAGTGTGTTTCTTTAGATAATAAAATACAGCTGTAAAAAATATTTCAAGTAATGGCATCAACATTATTAGCTACAACCAATATATTTTTTCACACAGATTCATACCTAATATTGACAACTCAGTAGAATTTGCACAGGCAACGCCAGTTAGAACTGAGGCAGTGTAATTCGTTAAGTAATTTGAACAAACAGCTGTCACACACAAGGTGCTACATTTCCAAAGGAAAAAAAATTATTTGGAGAAGAGAAAATTTAATTCTTTGAAATGTAATTTTGCCAAGAATGAATGGAACACTGTTTACACTGCCCACATCCTCCCCTAGACATACCAAAATTAAGAGAATTCACAGCACACTTTTCAAAAACACTTTCATATCTCAGTAGCCCATTGCACTGTTTAAGACCTTATGACCAGAGGGGGATAAATAAATAAATATATAAACATAAATAAATAAATACCAATACCTCTTTTAAATTGCATGTTATGGA
Organism: Anguilla anguilla; assembly: GCF_013347855.1. Classification (NCBI taxonomy): domain Eukaryota; kingdom Metazoa; phylum Chordata; class Actinopteri; order Anguilliformes; family Anguillidae; genus Anguilla; species Anguilla anguilla. The sequence continues at coordinate 17,323,632 of NC_049202.1, forward strand.
AGGGGAGCAACTTTTCCCCCATGGGATAAATAGGCCCTGTGATCAATGGGGGAAAAAGTTTGTGTGGAAGTGACCCCTGATTGGGAGCAATTCAACAGAATTTCCTTGGATGAGGATAAATAAATAATTCCCATGCACATGCAACTCCACAGTCTTTAACTGGGATGGAGAATTTCCATTAGCTCTGAGGTTTCAAAGCGATTTGAGCGGCGCACTGTAAAGCACGCCACAGGTATTAGGTATTATATTGAAGGGGTGGGCATTATAGTCTGCTCCTGAGAAACGGCTGTTGGCTTTACAGCCATACAGTAAGTACCAATGGCAACGCATTTTAGGAGTGGCTTATCTTTCAGACTTCCATCACATAACCCTTCTCCGCACACCGGCTTATCTGATTTCAGTACTTGTAAATAATGTCAAAAACAGATGCTAGTGAATGCTTGTGCAGATAACACCTGTCCTCTCGTGCACACTTGTTTCTAACTGCCAATCTCACTATGCGGACTGGGTTTCGTTCTTATGACCATACCCTCCCCACCTTTTTTATCGACATAGAATAAATAATATGCTAGGTGAGAAGTTATGAAAGCAAACTGCAATCCTGCATTTTTTAAAAATATACATTTTAGGTGATATTTTTCCTTCTTTATGTGCACATATCACATGTATAATCCATACATTTCGCGTTGTATAGCGTAATATATCGTTTTCCTTGGGAATATCTACATTTCATTAAAGTTTACAAACTTTTAATTTTATAGTTTTCACATATTTTTTTGTATTTTCTGGGTTCCACATATTTCAAGAACATTAGACTGGAATGTTTCTGAAATGTGAATGAAAGTTTGGAGTTTGACTGGATGTATATACAAAACATAACCTTCTCTCAATAATTCACCGCACTAATTTGAAGTCCACTTGGGTCATGGCTCACGGGCAAAACGCTAACAAAGTTTTGTCTCGAAAACACTCAAATGCTTAAAAATCTCAGATGACCCTAAAATGTCCCTTGAATAAATCAAAATGCATAATATTTCTCTGATTTAAGTATTCAACTTCACTTGCCACTTCCACACAGCATGTGCCTTAAAGGTTTCGCCGATTTGTTTTTGTAAGATAGTTTTCCTTTTCGCTAAACACCCTAGACAAACTTGATAATAATTTATTTGATCACCTGATTTTCCATGCATAACAGAGAATCATAGTAACCTGAGGAGCGCAAACTGCACTGACTGTACAAGCAGCAAGTTCAACAGCTAGTTGCAGTAGCCTACACATTTAACCACAGACGCATTCTAGTTCTGATCCTAAGTAAAGAATCACGACCCCGAGTGAATCAACTCACCCCGCACGTGCCTCCTCCAAATACACACGTTTCAATTCTCAAACTAATCCAAGTGTGAAGTTTCAAACATTGCGCATGCATCCAGAAAAGTTTAGGTATGTTGCTGCCGGATAACGGTTTTGCTGTCCTTCCATTATCTCCAATATGCGCACAGGACCTTGACGACAGAGGCAACTGGCGAAATTCTTCTGTTCCGCTGTTCCACTTGATTCGGGTCTTGATCACATAATCTCAAATCTCCCCGAGACTGCAGGTATATGATCGCCGTAGAGGAGCGCACCCACAACTCGGCTCCGGTTTCCTTCGTACTGTATTGATTTCGAAGCGGCTTGTCTGTCGTCTATTCACGAATGTCTAGGAGCGCCAGCGAAAGAGGGGGAGTGCGCGCAAGAGAGACAAGGGAGCGAGTGAGGGCCAGAGCACGATAGTGAGAAATAGAGAAACATGCAGGTTGTGGCATAAGGAGCGTACCAGAAAGCCGTAGCCCACGTAACACCCTCCAGGCTCCCGCACAATTATCGGCACTATGGGGAAGGTTTGACGAAAACATGTACTCTTATGCAGCAGCAGTTTCTTGAGCATGAACGTCAGCAGCCGAATCACATTAAGCGCAGTTAGAGCGCGTGATATTTTAAGTACCATAAGCTATATGGCGCAGGTTTAAATCACTCCACTGTGATGTCTTTTGCGCGATAGCGCGCTGGGTGATCAATCACCATTTTGGTTCGGACGGTGCCAGAGGCCATTGCTAATGGTGAGTGTAATCGCCCATATTATTTGCTGTCAATTCACCGACGTCTCTGGCCTCTTCGAAAACGAGTTTATGATAGATATTAAATGTAGCGGAATGATGGTACAGTAGATAATGGAGTACTTCCATGCACGTGTGCAATAATGTGTGAAAAAAACCAACACTAAATGAACAATACAGAAGAGTGTTCTGTAAAATCAAGTTTAAGAGGATGCAGTTAGGTCAACAGCCGCAGCTGGTGAGGTGAAAGTCAAACATACAAATGTGAAATACAAAATTTCCAAAACAGTAAAATGTACAGTACAGTGAAAAGAAATCTGGACCTATCGTTAGCCATACCAATACCCAATACCATACACTGGAGAAACGTGCCTTCTGTGATGGACGCTTCTCCCTTGCATGGAATTATTTAAGTTTAACTTTCCTCCACACATCAAACCACTGACAAATGCAATTGTGTAGTCCATTGAAGATTGCTCCTTTGAGATCAATACATGTAGAGGAGATTTGTTACACATTTACAGACAGACACACACGCACACACTTTCAGGCACACACTTTCAGACACACACATGCGCGCGCGCACACAGCAGAGCTGGAACTGGAACCCCTCACTGAGATTAACACGATGTTTGAGGGTTGAATTGATTTCCTGATCAAGCAAAACCTGTGAAGGACCATTAATTCTGCTGGTCAGAATGGGACCCTCCTTGGCTTGTGTCCTACTGCATCACGAGAATACCATAGAGTGCAGAGTGACTGAAGCAGTGCTTTAGACATCGGCGGAAGACACCCGCGGAAAACGTGCCGAGGCAGCATTTCTCTGCATTCTAACGCCTGTGATGTTGGGCATATTAAAAACAACGAATGACATTAATTTATACACACTGAAATACTGAAACCTGCTTAAGAGCTGTGTGTTTGTGTGCAGTTAGAGCTGTTTAGTGTATGTCATATATTCCAGTACAGGCGTGACATTAGCATACCACGAATAGCAGATAATCATTATTTTGTGCAATATAATTTGTGGAAAATTGTGCTTTTGCTTTTATCTGCTTCTTTACAGTAAATATTCTTTCTTTGTGCAATTTACACAAAGCCTCGTCCTCATTTTCCGTTGTTTACATTGCCATTTTGTTGTTGAAATTATTTGTATTATAAAAATTATTCAATTGCTTCTGTGCTGGAAGCAACCAATAAGGGTTAACAGCTAACAAGCACAGAAGCTTGCAAATGCTAATGAAAATGCTAAGTATACTGAAATTAATGCCTGTTCAAAACATGTGGTGCCTGCACCAAGATTTGTGACTCCATGTTTACAACTGAGGATAATGTGCATTGTGTTGAAACAGTATTAGTAAACTAATAAATGTAGGATATGCAAAAGTACTTGTTACCATTCAAGCATAACCATTAATTCGGACTCCTGGACTTGTCTGTCTTCCGTCACTTCAAATGGAAAAAAAAAAAAACTTTATGGAGTGAGTTATTTATATATTGATTCAAACCTAATTTACACTACTGATGTGCTGGCTTCCATTTGATATTTTCAAGGAAAGAAATATGCACAAACTCTTGGAATTGACCCAAACACGGTGAAGCTATTTCATGTGGGAACAAAGACAGCTAATAAAACCAATTTATTCAGTCCCTCCTTTACAATCTTGATGTTGAATGAAGTGTTTGAGCCAGATAAGCAGAAAATTATTTTGGGGTAAAATTGCTTAATGAGGTGGTCGAGAGTAACTTGGTTGAAGTTACGATGGTTTAAGTAACGGAATCCGATGCTTGGAATGGCAGAGTTCTGGCGTCTGCCCTTGGCGTTCTGCCCTCCCTTCTTCCTCTGTCTCAGCCACCTGCGGAGGGGCAGCTGGTCATGTGACCTCGCAGCGCAAGGGCGGCTGAGGCTCTGGGCACCCGGTGGCCAGGCTTGGCAGCAGTGACAGCAAGCAGGTGCCACCAGTGATGTCCCCGTTCTGTGGTACTGGAAGGAGCTTAATTAACGCAGCTGGCCTGCCACAGAAATGCCCGCACCGGGATGCAGAATACAGTTCATTAGGCCGAATGAGGAGAACTAGGCTCCCCCAACCCTCCTCCCCCCAAAAAAACAAAAATACCCTTTTTTGTTATGTATGCAACCGACTAGCTTCTTTTGATAAAAGTACTCCCTGTATCCAAATAAATTTGAATTTGATCTGCTTACCCAGTGGTGAATGAAGGATCGAAAGCAAAACTCAACCAGCGCTACCACTTGCAGGATGGAAGCCTCACGTGTTTGGGGGGCTAACGGTCACTTTCTGTAGAGTGGGAGGGTTGGAGACAGTGTTTATCATTGATGATAATTTCATCTGCGCCCTCCTCCCCTTCTTTGCATCTAATTTTTATCATCTCTGACAGACAATGATTGTCGCAAGTTACTCTGCTTGGCCTTATCATTCCGAAGGGTTATTTATTTGTTTATTATTTTATTTATTTATGTATCTATTTATTCAGTCAGAAGAGGACAGAGAGGAAGGCATATTGCTGCCTCCTGTCGGTTATGTTAGCCCCAGGACATTCTTTCACAGCCTTATCGAGTGCAGCTGGTGCTTATCTAGCTAAATTACTGCGTTCCAGAGCTGCTCTCTGTTTTTCTAATACTGAGCGTCATTGATTTTTTCAGGGCATAGCTGTAGCATTCATATGAAACAAAATTCAGAATACGTGTAAATCTTAGTCAAAATATTTATTTTCCATTTCTTGACTGCGAGCCATGTGGATGAATAGTGGTGTTCCTCTGCAGTCCATTAGCGCTAATTCAAAATGGAATCATTAGCATTTCCTTCCAAATGCATTTATTATTTAATAAACTGTAACAGAGGAAATTAAGATATTCCTGAAAGCATTCAGGCAGCATGAACATCATTGACGGAATTAGCATAGCTGTTCACATTCTTCATAATGATGAATGCACCTTACAAATAAATGAATAAATGTTATTATATTCAATGTAATGAAATAAATATTTATTAGGATAACAAAATGCACTTGCTGAGTTGCTGAATTCACAGATCAATAGTGCTGTGGTGTCCTCAATTTTAGATACATTAAATGAAAACATTAAATACATTCCAATCCATAACATAATGTTGATTGAAATACATAAGCATCTCAAATAGGATTTAAAATGGTATCTCAAATAAGAAGCTAGGAAGTATCAACATGCAGCATTTAATAATATATATTTAGGACTATCACAGTTGGAGACATCATAAATGTATATTAAACTCTACCTGTACACATATGTCTTGCACACAAAGTTGATAATAAAGTTAATGATGCATTGGCCGGTGGGTAATAATTGCTGCATTGAAGGCCAATGAAATAAACCATAACACAACAAAAGGGATGACTTTCTCAAAGAGGCCCTGACCTTAAACCTATTGATCTATTGTAAAATGTGTTTGGTGGCCACTGAAGGACATGATGTATGTAACCCTGAAATCCATAGTAACAGCAATCACTCTTCCCCAGAGGAAAACGACATTAAGCAAGCAGCCCATCAGTACATGTTTTTCCTCTCTGCAAAAATAGCAGTGCTTATTTAGAGGTATTGTACTGATGGTTAAGGCTTTGCAATAATGTGACGGCTCTGGAGCTAAGCACTGTGCACCAAGTAGTCAGTCTTTGCTGGCGTGTTAAGGAAATTGTGAATACGAAAAGGAGACAAAAACGAGAAGCCTTGTTTTTTTTTCCTAGTTTAGGTAATTGCTTAACAGGCCATCCTGCTGCATTGAGAAAAGAATAAAGCACAGAAGAACGTATTGTAGTTTCTCATTTTGAACAACAGTTTTTTTTTTTCTCAGTTTCTCAGTTTTACTGATCGTATTTGCTTAAACTGTCTTAATTTTATTGTACATATTGTCACTGAGGGGGATATAACAACTCACATGGAATCATCTGTTTCCTCCTGCCCCTGTAATTAGATAAATATCAGAAGTCTGCTGTTTTGTCACTGAATTTCAGACCCTCCCATTTTGAAAACTCCTGGGTTGTTATTATAAAATTGTCCTGTTTTGGGCGAAACCTTTGTGCAGCTAAGTGCCAGTAGGCATATGTTTTATTTCAATTTTGGGGGAGACAGGGAGGCAGAGAGCTAGGGATACATGTCACTCCAAATATTTTCATATGAATTGTCCAGGACAACTAATTCATATGAAAATATTGGGAGTGACATGTCTCTCTACTTCCCCCCAAACCTGTGCATATGTGAATGTCCCTTTTTATTTTGTATTTTCCTGCACTAATTGAGAACTGCACTTCTGCAACTTGATTGTTGCATGAATTGTTGCTGTTTTACCCAGGCTGTTTCTTTCTAGTGTGCATCTTGTCTTTATAGAGCTGGATATTTACTGAAGCAATTCAGGGGAAATTCTTTGCTCAAGGGAGCCATAGCAGTGTCCCATGGAGTATTCCAACACTTAATCATATCTTTCCACTTCAGTCACCATGAACACACATTCATTTGTCATACGAATGTGACGTAAAATATTGTTTTCCAGTCCCACAGATTAAACAGCATGTCAAACATGTTGTCATGCTCTTTATCCCAAAGGATAACTTTTAGAATGTCATTGTTTTAATAATTTTATCAACTTTAATGTCCCAGATATATTCAAAATATATGACTTGACTAAATGACTATCACTTCATTTCACACTGTAAGCAATATGTATCTTGAAAACAAACTTAAAAAACTGTGCACTAGGGACATCTACTGGCTTTAGATATGACTGTTGTGTATGGACACAGATCCAAACCTTTACTTTACATTTATAGGGCCTAAAATTGAACGCCTCTGTATTCTTCGGGGGGGGGGGGGGGGGGGGGGGAGCATTTACTCTGATTGTTCGTCTAGTCTAGGTCTGATACATGCACATTTTAGTAGCATTTAAGTTCCAACGTGAAATCAACGTTCCACTGTATGTCCATGCTGTCATATCGATGCGTTCTACCATCCGTTTGATTTCCTATTATGCCAATCGTTGGTTTCTGTCATCTACAGTTCATCCTGAGTCTTCCCGGAAGCTACTTCAGTAAATAAGTTGGAAGCTAGCTAGCTAGCTGGATAAGATAACACATCTTGTCAAACGGGTGGCGTACCTTTGGATAACTGGTGAAGCTGTCTGCAGTATTAATAATAAACATATAAAGCACGGTCAGTCTACAAACTTTAGGAGATTAAATGACTTTTCGACAAGAGGAGTGCGCAGCGTAACAACTGCAGGTAAGGTACTTAGCTAATACGATGTCAATTTCGATTGGTTTTATATCTGGAATGTGTTAGATCTCGTCATCTACGATACGTTGGCAAACAGACTGTCACTCGGCTGTTTTTTTATTTTTAATTAACGATTAGATTATGGAAATAACAATAAACATTTTATATGAGGAACGTTAGTTAAATTAATTATAGCATAAACAATACAGCGATTGTTCTTGGTTATTGACTACAGCCACTAGCTAGCTAATCTCACATGTCAGACTTGTCTGAATATTCGTTAGCAACATATACAGTAAATACACTTACAAGATTACCAAATCATTACCAAGGCTACTAGATCGCATTTTTTTGCTGTAAAAGTTATCAATTTTATTTTTGATTCACCATGTGTCAAATAATCACTACAGTACGGAAGTGGATGGCATAAAGAGAATATAAGAACTGGAGATACAAGCGCAGAACCTAGGAGCAGGATTAACCGATGTCTAATTAAATACCTTTCTCAAGACCTTACGCTATACGTAGACGCACTGCTCTAACTTGACGACCTTGCCCACTGTGCAGGCAGAATGCAGCCAGGTGCTGGGGTGTCCCCGGAAGGCCCCCCGGTTGGGGATGGTCGTGGAGAGCTTATCCAGCTTCCACCCAAGGACACAGGCGGCTGTGAACTGTCTGACCTCAGCAGTCCAAGAGCTCTGACCTTTGACCTCATGAACATGGTCATCTCCTTCAAGCGCATGGTGATCTTCCTGGAACCTGTGAATGATACAGTCGAGCTAGTGCGCTACTTGCTGGGGTGAGTGTTTAGGGAGTCCCTCGAATGTTCATTCGGTTTTACCATAGCAACAAGTATCTGTTTGTGCAAAATTAATTAATGTCCAAAATGGTCTTCATCTGACATCTTGAAACCTCTCTTGATGTTTCTCCCACTCTTGCTCTATGCCTTCCAGATGGAAGATGCCAGTTTTCTCTCTGCTGTTCTGCATCCTTCTGAATGTCCTCTTCCTAACACTGAGTGAAGGTGAGAAAATGGTGCTTAAAACCTTTTTTTCCTCCCAAAGAGGATTGGGAAGGGTAAGGTTAAATTTAGTGGTGATCACAAAAGGATAGGAACTACACCCAGTTAATCTGTCTAGTTTTAGCTGCTCGTCCATTTTTGATAATTGCACTTGTAATAATAGCCAGTAATTTAGCAACAACCCCAGGAGAAAACCCAGGCTATCCCACTGTGTTTCCAAAACAAGAACTCTGGTCCCTGATGTCAAGCTTGTTTGCAAATTGATCTACTGTCTGTAATGGTATCCATTGCTCTTGAGTCAGTAGAATGAACAAAGCCTAATGTCCACAGCTGGCCTAAAGCTTGGCCGACTACAGCTTGAAAAAAATAGATAGGGAATTTAAACTGGTCATTAGAAATTCTCTGTTTACATTAGCCTCTGATGGTGAGCAAGGGGCAGATGAGAAGGTCAAATGAGTGAGTGAGGGAGATATTTTGAATGTGTAACAGAAAGAGAGTGTGAGAACAAGAGAATTTGGACATATTAAAAAGTTTGTATTTGGTGTGTGTAAAAAATAGTGCTAAAGAAAGGGAAAGGTATTTTATTGTTATTATTGTTGTTGTATTCAATTACTGTTATTGCTGTTTAATTAATGTTATTTTTACTTCCATGCAATGTATTTAAATTTCATTTCCACTGAATGAAAATGAAAGCAAACCACTTAATGTCCTATGTGAAATGTGCGGTACAGTTAAATAATAATAATAACAATAGCAATAACAATAATAATAATAATAATAATAATAATTATTATTATTATTGTGATCCTCTTTGTGCTGCAGTGGCCTGGTTCTCCCTGCTTCTGCTGGGCGTCTCCACTCCAGCTGCCCTGGGCTACCTGCAGGACCGCAGCCAGAGCCAGGCCACCGAGGCGGCCCTGCAGAGGAAGAGACACCACGCCGTGCAGAGGAGGGACCTGCAGACCGTGCACCTGACCAGGCAGGAAGCCATGCTGGAGGTCAAGGGCCTGTGAGTTACCAGAATAAAAGCGTTGGGAGAATTATTTTATCACCTTAAGCCCTTTTTGCACCGGACTAGTTTTACCCCAGGATGGTCTGCAATTTTATTTTTTACCTATTAGTCGTGTGATTTTTATATCGGGGGGTCTGCAATCTTATTTGAAAAATGGCCGGTGTAGGTGCAGGTTTTTGTTTTGGCCCAGCACTATGACCCCTGATTCAACCAATCAACTAGTCATGGTCTTCAATCAAGACCTTGATAAGTAGAATCTGGATGTTATGTATTTGTGTGTTAAAATAGCCCCCCACAACAATTATCGTCTTGGTTTGGCAAACAGATTTCTGTATTCAAGTGGTAAATGCTGTGCATTATTCAATAACAAATGAACGTAAAGTTTGTCGGTCCAATTTATGTGGATTCAATGGAATGTTCCAATGTATTCAGGAGGTCTGGATCCAGAACTGTTGACACTGGTCACCAACAATGCCAATTTCTCTCAGTAACTTTCGTATTAATAATAATAATAATAATAATAATAATAATAATAATAATAGCAATAATAATAGCAATAACAATAAAAAATTAACTTTCTAATTAATTGCATCCATTGCAAATTCCCTTTGCAGTCTTTTTATTCCCATCAAATAATTTTACTGATGAAGTAATTTTTGTGATTTGGTAAAATGAATCATCACAAGAGATACCAGTTTTAGCTTGACAGGATAAACTGCTCCATTAATATCACAAGCTCTTATGAAACCTAAACACTTTATAAAATTTGTGCTTTTTCATCTGCAGTTATAACCTCTTAACACTGCACAGATTATCTTGTCTTTACCTTTATTTTCTGCCAGAACAATAGAATAATGGAGTGGCTTAATCTTTTTAGCCATTTTTAGCAGTTTTTGTAAAGTATCTGCTGTTGTTAATTTAAGTAGTGGCAGTAGGGACGCACACACACTGGAAATTAAATTGGATGATATAAGATCATAGTATGTATCCAGCATTTTAGAGCAAATGGAAGGTACATAGCAAGCTGAAAAGACGACCTAACGCTTAAAATACTCTTCAGTTCTCTTCATACCCAGTCCATTCCACACTCGCTTATGACGTTGAGGACCCCATCCACTGCCAACACTGTGTGACATGTGCTGGCTAGCCCTGCGCTTAGCGTTGCCTGGTTAAATGTACGCTCACACACCCTAAATTTGGGTGGTGCCATCATGTGTTTCAAGTTATTAAATCTGCAGGAATCACTGTGTTTTTCTATAATTTCTATTAATTAAATTTATTTTCTATTTGATTGACACACATAAGGCGGCGATTGATAGAATGGGACAGGGAAACTCAATTATGATTATTGAGTTTGAGAAGCCTCGCTTTCCCATCGCTTTTGTTCAGTATGAAATAAAATGAAAAGGGGAAAAAAGAAAACTTTCTAGAGTGGTTTTTTGTATTTTCCACTCTCCTCGGTGCCTGGGTGGGTGGAGGGGTGTGGGGGGAAATCACGTTTTCCATTCATAAATGACTCAGGATAAATTGTCACATCTCGTTACCGAGTTCCCGTTAGAACTTGGATTACGGGAGAAGGACTGAGAATTAAAAGCAGCCTCGGCTGTTTTTTTTGGAAGATGTTAAGCGAAAGTTATTTAACCTTCGGCCCTCACTGGAGACACGACGCCTGATGGCGGGGTTCGTGTGAGGGCTTAAGCTGTATCAGAATGACGTACGGTCAACAATAACTGCATCATTACTCTCACCGAATCCACGGTTTTCCAGAACCACGCTTGACACGGTGCTTGATATGCTCTGGTCCTTGGGCCAGCACTGGTCCTGGAGAGGCGCAGGGTTTGCTGGTTTTCGTTTTCCCTTAAAATCGACAACCGATTCGGACAGAAGAAGCCATGCCCCGAGGCGAGTTAACTGTAATCAACTGCTTAATATGATCAATTAAGTCCTGAGTAGAAATACAAAATCCAGATGATTGTGTCGCTCTCCAGGGCCATATTTGGCCAACTCCACTCCGGAAATTAGGCAAAATGATGATAATGATGAGCGTAACCGGGCCGAATGGCCTCTTTTCTTTATCGAGCGTTCCTACGTTTTGTGTTCTTAACATTTTTAAAGCAGAGATGTCACTGTTGTTTATGTCACCGTCATTTTTTTATTTTTCAGACTGAAGCAGCTGGATGAGATCTTGTCTCAAGCGTGCGTTTCCGCAGAGTCTGTCTACAGCGTGCTGTACTGGGAGAGCCACACGGCTTCCTCTTTGTGAGTAACGTCGAGCCGAAAACCAACCACTTTTGTGCTTTTTTTTTCCTCCTCTTTTTCCACCCAGTTCATAAACTACTGACCTTTTTTGGCATTGCCTGGGGAATAACACGAGAAGCCTGCTGTTCTGGCAGAAAGAGGAAGTCATATACTTGCTGTACCTCGTATAGCTCGCTTCGAGTTTAAAGCCTTGGTGCTGGCCTGCGGGGCAGTGAATGGAACAGCTCCACCATACCTCATCAATCTTCATGTATTACGCCCTGGCCCGGGTCTCTCTGCTCCACAACCCAGAGGCGCCTGGCTCTCCTTTCCCTGCGAGGCCACCTCTTCCAGTCACAGTGTGCCTGTGTGTGCTGGCCCCATTGTGGAGAAGCAAACTTCCCAAAGCCTTTAGGATAGCAAAATCACTGGTCGTCTGCCGACGCAGACTGAAGAATAACCTGTTTAGACTGCATGTTGGTTCTGCTTCTGTCCCCAACCCATAGCATTATGCTTCTCTTCTTAGGGCTTGTTATGGATATGGATGTGGTCTGTATGTATTTAGAATTGGTACTTTGATTCTTGGTTGGCTTAGTTAAAATGCAGGGGGACAGTACTTTAGTGATGCATATTTGGTTCCTGGTCAATAAATATTTTGAGCCAGGACTGGCACTGTTACTCGTATTAATCAGATAAATGCACCTATTGCTTCTCTGGATAGGAGCAACTGCTAAATGAATGTATAGTAATGTAACGTAATTTAATAGTTTGCATTACATTACATTAGAACCTAAATGTAATGGTTTGCTTGCATCTGGAACTCTGCAGGAGAAATATGACACCACACGTCCATGAGTCAGTCTGTTCACGCTTCGTTGATGAATGTGGAAAATTGTGTCTCAGGCATTTTCCAGAATATCCCGTGAATGCTTGATTGCATTGTAATCTGATGTCTGAGAACCCAGTGGCATATGGATATTGTCAGCTTCTTGGTTCTCAAACCGCCAAGCTACTGCTTGTGCTCGGTCATCATGAGGGTCAGTAATACCTTAGAAATTTACCCCTCTTTGCATGAGAGAATTGCTTTGGCATTATGTCTAGATGATCACTCTGTACCATTAAGTAACTATCATTTGGCACGGAACTTGACTTATAAGGGTAACTGCTTGTAGCTGTCAAGTATTGTGGTGAGGGGTCAGCATTCTAACCAGAAGATATCCCATTGCTATTCGATCATTGAAGAAGGTGTTAAATCTGGATTGGCTTCAGTAAGAATACTGTATAAATCAATGAAACCCTAGTGCAGGGGGATGGGGTAGAACCTGGTGAAATGCACCAGGGTCATTTGAAGTTGCCTCCTATCTCCTCTGTTATGTTCAGCCCTTGCTATTATGTGTCACTCACAAGCTTTTCTCTGTGCAGGTTTTACGGGAGTCTCATGGTGGTGCTCTGCTTCCTGTACTTTGCCCCTCTGGGCTGGGCGCTGGCCATGTTCAACAGCGCCCTCTTCCTGTGGAACAGGGACTTCTGCCGAGGTGAGCACCTTCTGAAGCCATGATGGAAGGGGAGAGGACTAGATGAAGTGAGGTACTCAAGCCAGGGCTATTTCACATGTCATTCTGTACTTTGAAGGGCAGGTGCAGTTCTCCTTGACTGGAATTGGACAAATTATCTTTCAGCTGGAGGTTTCAGAAATCTCTTGAATTCCAAGGAAAAAAAGCATTGCTGCATTATGAATTTGGAGGGAGGATATCCTAAATTGATTACAACTTTTTACTGGCTGCACATTGTTGGTTGCAAGCGCAGTCTGTACTTTACTAAATCCTTATAACAGAGTACCGTGCTGTGCCGTATGGTTCTTTAAAATCAAATCTATTTCCAGTTCCGAAGTTCTGAACGTGTCTAGTTTTGATTTCAGTTCTGGGCGTTATTTCATGGATTTCAAGTGAGAATTGTATTGAGCTTTGCAAATTAAGCCTGACTTAAACTGGTTTTATTTTCACTGGCGTATAACCACCCAATACCTGATGGCCAGGGTGTTCCTTCACGCGCTTTGAGGAAATCGACACTGAAATTGTGGTCGTGTGCCATGGTTTTCACTAGCAGCAGCTGTTGCGCCTTTATAAATCTTGAGCGGCATCTGTTTTTCAGGTTTGAGGTTCAGCGTGGTAATTTATGCATCAAAAAAACCTCTCCGGTATATAATTTCTTTCGACCGGGTCCCTCGCTTGAAATGCCTTTGTGGATTTTTCGGCACACGTGGTTAGAATGCTAACGTTCAGTAACCAGTAAATGTCATGTTTGATGAGTGACCGGGAAGCCCTTCTACTCTCCTGGTTTCAGTTCCACCCCGCCCCCCCCCCCACCCCCCAAGATGTTGAAACTTGCCATGACACAGAGTGAGATGAATGCATCAATGGTTTTAGAGCCTCCCCTGCTGTTTGAAGAGTCTTTGGCAGAGAGGAAGCTGGCTTTCGATTTCCACAGGCCTTCTGAATAGTGATTACCTCAGGGTAACCCTCTGATGAGGACACATGTAGCTTGGCCAATGACTCTAATGTGACCTTTGACCCTGCTGTGACCTTTTCCCTGCTCTGCTCTGATTGGGCTCCACTCTCACAGACATTGAGCCAGTGCCATCTAGTATTCTGGGATGGCCTCTTTAACAATCCCTACTGGACTGGCAGAAGAGGGCTATTTACTGAATTGTCATCAAGCAGTGTAAACATGAAGGAAATTCCTTTAGCTTATGGGGATGCAAGTGCATTTTTGCGGGGAAAGACTCATTTTACAACATAAATTCTGTGGTTGGAACAGTTAGGGGTGATTTTATGGAGATTTTGTAGTCGGCCACATTCCTGGGTGTATATACGCCGTGCATGTTGGGCCGGAGCCTGGATCTTGTCCCGACACCTCCTTTAACCTTCCATCCATGGGATAATCACATTAGCGGTTTGGGGATACCCACTGGGACTGATGAAAGGAGAAGCTGGAAAGCCCTGAGCACTTCAGCAGGTGGGGCTCATTCCATGTTGGTAAAGCAATCAGGCGCTGTACCTGTTAAGTGTTAAGGTCCTGCACGTCCCCGTCATCCCCGTGGATGTCTTTACCAGAACGCTGAATTCTGGCCCCTGACGTCACACCAGATCCTATTTAAAATCCAACATTATGGTTACTGTTCTTACCTTCAGAGGATATTATGTAGCTAACTGTGTGACTGTCCTCTCTCTCTCTCTCTCTCTCTCTCTCTGCTGCTCCCCAGTTCTCCTGGAGCTCAGGGAGATGTTCCGCCAGGGCCAGGCCCCTCCAGCCGAGGGAGAGCCGGAGAACCCGGAGCCCGAACCGACCAGCTTTGTGGATCAGACCCCCACTCCCACCAGCCTCGAGGTGAGTCTCTGGCCCGTACTGACCGCTAGGACTGGTGGTGTTAGTGAAAGTCCCAGGACTAACTGGAACTAACCCCAAAATGTAAAATGGAAGAAAAAAAGGAGGGGGGCGGGGGGGGTTTCCTGCGGTTCTGTAGCTCTGCACATTCAGGAAATGTAAACGTCCAATAAATGCAAATGTCAAGCATTATTATAATTGTGTCCAAAATGGAAATAGGTTCTCTGCCAGCTTGGCCCGGTTCAGCGTCTTCGTTTACCATACTATCTATCACTCACTGCCGCTGTTTATTTAGGAAAGCCTGCATCGGTCACGATGGCTGTATAATCAACACCATCGGCTCAAATGACTGGCAGTTTCCCATCGGTGTAAGAAGTTGCAGCAAACAGTGACGCTGTACTCCATCTCATCTCGTCTTTCATTAAGTAAGCACCATAAGGAATAGGTTCCTGGGAAAAGCGGAATGGAGCCAAGGCTTCAGCTAGCTTTTAGCCCAGGTCCCATAATTCTCCTCTCTCGTTGCGCACTAGCTTACTGGCTTCTGATTGGCCAGTGTGCCCCTAGATATCAACCCTGAAAATGTATGTTCTGTTCACTCCGGTTCTTCTGCCCTTTTTGAACTCGAGCACAGCTGTTACCGGGGCTGGCTCAAAAGCGGTTCCCTGTTTCTCCACGTATCATTGGAAACCAGGAGTCTTTGAAAAGCTCCAAAGCATCCTTATCCCCCCCCCCCCCTCCACCCCCCATCAGCAAATTCATTAGCACTGCATTCCCTGATGTTTTCACCGCCTGGTTGAGGTACGTATTGGTTGGGGAGCTGGAAGCAGCGTAACCAAAACAGCCGCAGTTCTTGCGGGAGCGCCAGGGCCACCGTCCAACTCCGTTCACTGGCCTGTGAAAATCATCAGAGGCCGTGGACGGGGTGTAATTCGGTTTGAACGAGGTGAGTTATGATTTGGGTTATGCAGCGAAGAGAGGCCGTTTCCCCGTGTCCTCAAAGGTTAGGCAACGTGTGACTGCCGTAATGTAGGCCCTGCACTGTGGAAACCCTTCAGAGTTCTCTGAGGAGACCCAGAGAAGAAACAGATTGCAGTGATGAGAGAGCGAGTCTTCATGTTCCATACACACTGGCTGGACCGCACCATTCTGCAATCTGGGCCATCTGGCCACCCGTCCCCTGAGTTGGTGCTGGCTACGTATGTCTGGCGTCACATTGGTGGAATGAGCGTCCCATGGCAGGCAGGACAGCAGAGTCATTGGCCGCCTTCCAAAGCAAACTGAAGACCCACCTCTTCAGCCTGTATCTAGACTCTCCCCGACCAAAGCCATTTTCCCTAGCAGGGAAGGTATTAGAAGCCATGCTCTTGAATACATTCGACTGAAGAAGGCCCACCCATCGGATCCTGGCAAAACTGGGGGTGCGGCTGTAAGTCAAATGATGAGTTGATAGTGAAAAGCAGATGTGTGGAATGGTCTCATGAGACAAGCTTTTTCTTCTTTCTTTCGATGACCGCAAGTAAATCCCCCTGTTGGCCATTAAAGTAACCACAGCCTTAAGGACCAAGAGCTGAGGTGACCACAGTCATAGGGTCTGCTGGTCAGGAGTATCACTGGCTGTAGTGGGATCATTATCCTGTGCCCGTATCTCGTTAGGGCAAGCGTATCCACTGCTGACCCCCACTGCAGTAAAGCCGTCAAACCAATGCCAACAGCCCCCTACGGTCAGCCAGATCTGTGCGGGCTAGTCTACATTTTCTCACAGTAAAAGACTACTGCAATATGGTCATACAAAACCAACTGTGTCCCCTTTGCTGCCGTGCGGGAGAGCAAAATTTATTCTCGTTGATGCATTTATTATTTACGGAGGTGATTTTAATGTAATCTTTACAACCCTGGGAAAATGGAAGCTGACTTCCTCCAGGTTTAGTGCGCAGTGTTTTGGTCGATTATGTCGAATAAATGCACTGTTTTGACCTGTCCTTTATGACGTCTGCCTCGGAGGTTATGTACTGATGTCTGTCCGTCCGTCCGTCAGTTGATCCATTTGTTCGTCTGCCGTGACAGACATATCTGGAAAATTAATTGCCAGATTGCCGTGAAATTTGCAGGGCAAATTCATGTTCCCAACAGGGAGATACCTATTGATTTAGGTCATTCTATGACCTTTCCTTTAGTACCACCATCAGGCCAGACTTTCCAATTGTGATTGACATTGACATTGACTTTAACATCTCGAGGAGTGACTTCCGGATTGCTGTAAAATTTTCTGGGCGCATTCATGTTCCCAAGAGGAAGAAACCTGTTTATTTTTGTGACCCCCTGACCTTTTCTCTAGTGCCACCATCAGGCCAAATGTATCTCAAAAAGTTTTTTTTGTGCATTTGCTGTGCACATTTGTGGGGAGATTGTTGTGCCTTGATGGAGGTCTTCACACTTCTAAGTGCTTTCTTTCTGGTTCATTCTGATTCTTATTTTATTCTAATTTTATTACAGAAAGGACTTTGATTGGCATGTGATAAAACTGCGATGTAAATACAATAACTATTATCATTTTCATCATTACGATTATCATGCACATGCACAGATCCATGCGTTTACCCTCTCCAACCAGAGAGCCACATGGGTATTCCGCCTTTCCACAGAGCCGTGGACGCTGGCCAGCTGTGCAAAAGCGCTGGGTTTCATTAGTGTTGTATAAGTAACGCACTCCTCGCCCAGTTCCCAATCTGAACTGAATTAGCTGGGGTCACGTGATCTGACACATTCTTAATGCCCCAATTAGACACTGAGGGAGGTGATGAGAACAATAAAGACAGCTTATTTACTGTTGGGCCTAAACCACATGAAGCCTCGTTGATCGACTGCATTGTTCTTTGACTTATATTGTTTTTAATAGGTTTAAATGACACATATTTTCCCAAGCATTGCATGTCTGCATAATATCTGGCAGTGTGTTTCCTTTGAATTATTTGAATTTAAGTTGGCTCAATTAGCTTTGTGATTTATAGTTCCAAGTGCACTGCGTGAAAGATTTGTCTTTGGATGTTTTTATGAAAGGGTTTCTTTTATGCGGCTTAAAAGAGACCCGGGCCTCTCCCTCACTGCTTATCACTCTCTGGTTGCGCAGGCAATCTGTAGAATATCAATTCAACGCTGTCCAATCAGAGCAGGGTGTGTGGGTCATGTGACAGGGTAATGGTGCCAGCTAGAGGAATTAATACACCGATTGTGTGTTTTATTTTGGATCAGTGAAGTGGTAAGTGGCCCTGCAGTGTAACTGAGTATGAGGAGCACTGCAATGCACCCTGGTAAATGAGCTGAGGATGAGGTCATGGTGAGTTTTTAAAGGGACATTTCTGTTTAATGACCTGTGCCGGGATCCTGTCTGTCTGTCTGTTTGTCGGTACACAGGACCTCTCACCAGGCAGCATTGAGGAGGCGGAGGAAGCCGAACCGGATGAGGAGTTTAAGGACGCCATCGAGGTGAGAGAGCCCCCCTCTCCTGAGAGGTGATAAGAGAAGCAGGGGCGATGCCGTTCCCCCCGAACTACGTCTCCCCGTCCTCTGAAGCTTGCGCACGGACCGTGGAAGCAGAGTCTGTTAGAGTGTGCGTGCTGTTTGCCGTCAAGGTCTCACAGCTGAACACTCTGGTAACCTGAAATTCCTTAAGGACTCACGCAGCATTTACACTGGATAAATAGCCATGTCCAACTATCGCTCGGAGACATGACGGAGGGAGATGCTTGTGAACACAAACACACACACACACACACACACACACGTGCACGCATGGATAAGGCACTCGCACAGATACTGTACAAATACAGGCGTGCTGACGCGTGGACAGGCGCGCGCACGCATGCACGCACACACATGTACATACCTGCGCAGACGGACCTGTACACATACGTGTCTATATCTTGTACAGCTGTAGAACCCTGAGTCCTGCCAGCTCTCTGCTCCATTCCCTTAGGACTCATTAAAGCACTTACAAACACTCCTGTTGACAGTTAATGCACATAACACGCACACACACGCAAACACAGACACACGGACACGCTCACACACACACACGCACAGTTTTACATGGGGGAGTTAATGGGGGAGAAATTCTGGCTCTTCTCTGGCATACATCGTGTTTGAGGTTGTCTGTTATACAAGTTGTTGCTGCATTGCAGATGAAATTATCTCTGCAGTTCTTCTGTCCTCTCAGACACTTGGCTCAAACACTTGAGCCGTGGGCATACAGCACATACGCGTGCGTACACACCTGCACACATGTACATTCAAACACGCCCATGCACATACAGTACACTCTGCATACACTCAGGACAACTGCACAGGACCGTTGCTGTCTGATTTAATGTCCTTGTTTCTCTTACCTTCTTGCCCTCCAAGGAACCTCCCCTTGTCCTGGTGGTAAGT
Source organism: Anguilla anguilla (assembly GCF_013347855.1). Classification (NCBI taxonomy): domain Eukaryota; kingdom Metazoa; phylum Chordata; class Actinopteri; order Anguilliformes; family Anguillidae; genus Anguilla; species Anguilla anguilla. The sequence goes on from NC_049202.1 coordinate 17,343,068, forward strand.
ACCCCCCTCCCAGAAAGAGAGGGTGTGGAAACATGCTCTGGAATGCTGGAAGCACAGTTAAGGAACAAATCTTACTGTTCTTTCCAAAGATTGCAGTTTACATAAGCGGCAACACTGAAAACAACAGTTTTTCCCCTGTCTGCACGTGGCTGTATCAAAAGGGGAAAAATAAGAATGAGAGAGACAAGCTTTGAGATGATGAATGGATGGTGGGAGAGATAGAAATAGAAGCAGAGACAGGAAGAGGAAAGGGACTCTCAAAGCCCACAGAGAGGCAGTGTCCCAGTCCTAGGCTCATTGGAACTTACTTCCCTCTTCCTCCTCTGTGTTGGATGAAAAGCACACTCATTTCTAACATACTGGATATTTAATGCCAGATTCTGTTCAGCACTACTCCATTTACTAAATAGCAGTAATAACACTGGAAACTTTTTTCTTCTTTGCTTGGGTGTAAATATTTCAACATAACATTTCAACATCACCCCTCCCCCATTTATCAGTGTCTTGAATTGACGGAAAATGATGCATGCTAAAAATATGTGTTTAATTCCACTTGGACTGTACCGAATGCAATTATAAAACTGCTTATTTTATTTTACCCCTGCTTTTCGAGGATGCCCCCCTGGCCTTAGTGGTAAGTGGCCGCAGTCTCTGATGGGTTAAGGGATCTGGTGGCAAGAGGGGTCACAAAGACAATTATGCTGTTATTTTTTTTTTACGGAGGATTATTTTTCACCTCTTAACTGGACTCTTCCTAACACTCAGAATTTTGCAGCGCAGCATGTTGTGGGGCGTCTGTGAAATGTGGAGTTTGAATAGCCAGGCTGTGAATGTGTTCTGAAATAATGGAGAAACCCTGAGTTGCATGCCACTCACTGTGTCCGCATGGAGATGAGGTGGAGGGTGCGACCGTATCCAGGGGCGGAGCCCGGTTGCCGTGCGCTGAGTGACACGTCTTCATAGTCTCAGCACTGGCACGGTTCTCAGCTCCTGCCCCCGTACGGCCTTTCACCGGGGTCTGCTAGCGGGTTATTTACGATCGCGCAAGGTGATAGGTTCTGGTAATGACTTTCCCAGACTCCTCTGGGGCGCTAAGCGAGGGGGGGGGTGGGGGCGGGGGCCCGGTGAGTTATCGGCCGGCTTATTTACGCAGGTGAGACCCGCCGACTGGCTGCCAGATCTGCCCTGGAGACACGTAGCCCCGCCTCCGGGCACGGAGACAAAGATGCCTTGTCCGTCGTCCGTAGCGTCAGCCGTAGCGCACTTTTTAAAAAAACGTCCTGCCTTCGTCCCGCCCCCTTCTCCCAGTGGTTGGGGCACAGTGGTGTTTGTCATGAAACGGTACCTATGAAAAGTTGAGTCGTGCACTTCAAGGCACTTGCGGTGGGTGTAGGTCGTAAAGACTCGGTTGAGTGCGGCATTGTTGTCATACTCTTTTTCCCTCGCCTCACTCGGTGTGACACCCTTTGAGAAAGCGCTTTGAGTTTACCCTCACTTTCTCAAAGTCAGTGATACGTTGGCACACTGTCTGGCTGCATTTCTGCTGCGGTCTCCCCCCGCCCCCTCCCCCTCGTCTTCACCTTGGTGGGTATCAGCAGGCCTGGGTAACGCAGCGATGTTTTGTATCCCCGCTGTGCCAGGCGTGACGTGTCTCCCCCCCTCTTTCCCGGGCAGGAGGACGACGACGTGCCTCCGGGGGTCCCCGAGTTCGACACGCTCTCCGACAACGGCCTCCTGAGCCGCAACGAGCCCATCCGCAGCAAGGTGTCCAAGCTGACGGAGAAGCTCCGCAAGCGCTACCCCACCAACAACACCGGTACGTTCGCCTCGCCGGGCTGTTCCAACACCACCGTGTGCCGCACCGCGCGTCGGCTTCTCCCGCTAACAGGCTCTTCTCTCTCTGGCTCCAGACTCTCCCCTCTGTAAACACGAGTTTCTTTTCCATGGACAAAATGCACTCTCAATTTATTACTGTTACTCCTGAGATTTACTGATGAACAAATATGTAATGAGGGCAAAACGACACAAATATGTAATCTGTCAATATTCGGAATACCATCTGATGCCTCCAAATGCACATGAAACTGTGGTCCCTTTGTGTCGCAAATGATGAATAGAGCTTTGTAGTTTGCATCAAAATCAGAGGAAAAACTTGACTCCTTTTGGCTCATGGGTACAAAAGTCTCTGGTTGGTCTAGAAACACGAGGGGATAATCAGCACAAGCCTCCTCAGGAAGCATCCCTGTCTTTCGTCAGTAGGCTGTGCCTTCTCTAAACCTCTCAGGCCTTCAACGCTAACATCTCTGTAATTATTCTTGGAAACAATCTTCTTCCCCCAAGCTGTAATTTTTGGGCAGTGCCTTCCTGAACCCACCCACCCACCCTTTTTATCTCAACACCCCTGGACTGTAACCATCTGGCCTGGGGGCTGTACTGGTCTCATCGGTCCCCCTAGCATGGCCTTCGCCTTTGTGAAGCTGTGGCTCCGGCAGGCCCTCGGTGGCTGGGTGTTTCACGGGAAGGAGGGGTGTGGTTGCGTTCGACCGTTCGGCCGGGGAATTCCGCGGAGATTCACATTGTTCCGTTCTAGTGTTACCGAACGGATGCCGATCTGTGGAAAACCGCATGGAAGGACTTCAGAAATCCTAATCTAATATTCCCGACCATGAACAACTGAATCAGACCAAAAAAAAGGTCTATTTCCTTCTTTCTCTATTCTCTCTCTTCTCTTCTTTTTCTCTCTCTGTCTGCTTCCATTACTCTCTTACACCACTCCTGGACGACAGCCAGACGGCGCTGGAGTTTTTTTTTTTTTTTTTTTTTTTTTTTTTTTTTAGAAGTCCGATCATTTTGCCTCTTCCTCCTTGCGCTGGTCCAGAACCAGAGGTTGGTGAAAAAAGGGGGGTTACTATCCTGAAATAGAGACAGTTCTTGGAGGACAGAACAGATTTATTCTCCCTCTGGACATCAGATTTCAGCATCCCCTTTCATCCCGCCGAACGGGGTCAGGGTTGACCGGACAGTCGACCGCGTTCCCGTCACGGCCGGGCGGCGGCGACTCCGCCGGGACACGGGATCTGAGCGACCCGGTTGAGAGCGCGTCAGGAATGACGTTTTTGGGGAAGGACCCCGAGTGGGCCGGAACAAAGAGCCGGTGTCCCCGAGTCCCAAACCCGCGGCGTCCTTCCCCCACCTGTCCTCTTCACCGGTCTTCACCGTCTGCATTGTCTGCGTGGTCAATGAAGAGCTGGCTTACGAGACTAAGCACAAAAACAGACGAGAGAGAAGTTCATTTCATTGCAATGCTGCGAATGCTGTGGTTATTTCTCGCCGTGTGGTGGCAGTTGTCAGTGGCAGAGCAAGGCACCAGGAGTTGGCTGGTTTGAATCCTGGCCTCTCTGCTTTAGACAGATAATGTTTTTTTTTAAAGATATAGGAAGCATTTGAAGGGGAATTTTACACCATTAATATGTCAAGCCATGCATTTCGAAGCTGTTATGTGCTTTATAAAGTAAGTCGCTAATGAGTTGCTATATTGAAACTACTGTGCAAAAACTGGTCTTATTCCGAAATATCACGTCACCACCACTCAGGTTTCATACTAGTCTGCCTGCACAAGTCTGCCTAGATATATAGGCTACACAGTTGGCAGAAGTAGTTTGATGAAACCATGGAGATCTGTGTATGTTTGTGAGTAACCGTGGGATTATATCTCGAAACAGACTGTATAGTTACTGTTGAATTTTTTTAATTTAATTTTTGGCACTTTGAAGCCACAAGAAGATGGACCCGCGAGGTCTGTTTTATCACGGTGAGCTGCCTGCGACCAATATCTAGAAAACTCATCACATTTCAGGGATACTATCTGGATATCTGTATAGACAGATATTGCTCCAGGTAAATGAAAACATGACTTAATTTCATTTTTGGGTGAGCTGCCCATTTATGCTGCCATTGGGAATTGCACTGAAGAGCAGTGGCCAGCAGAGGTCAGCGTTGTACAGTACTGGTCATGGACTAAGAGTCCTAAGAACTGTGTTGTTCTGCCCATACCTGTGGTTATGATCTCGCTGTGAAGGTGCTGAACCACATCCAAAGTTTTCATCAGAGAGCCACTGCAGGCTCCTGATCTCACTTTGATACAGTTTTGGCTGAGATCTGCTCAGATGCTGGGAAGTTGGTGGGAGGCCTGTTCATGGTGGGAGAAAAGTGATTCACGTTGCATTTCCCCCAAAACTGAGGTCCCGGCTTGAGGAGAACTTCTTTCAGTTTGCTCCAAAAGGTTTTTTTTTTGTGAACTCCTCACTCCCTCATCAATAACTAACGCCGTTTTGAAGGAGAACGCTTGGGTTCCTCGTCTGGTAAAACCATCACTGAACCGGCCTCAGTGGGGAACTTTTGCATCAAAGACGCCACCAGTGAGCTGAGGCCAAGCAGATTTCATGTTTAGACTCGATTTCCCAGACTGACATAGACCACACACCTGAAACAAGATGTCCGACATGTCACACTGCTTGATTAGGGTGCATTAATTGCACCTTTTAGCATGCTTGCCAAAGCAGTAATCATGCCCTGGACCTCTGGAAGCTACAGCATCTGCTTGTTTTCTACGTTACTTTGTCACGTACTTAAAATCAAGCAGCCGGTTAGGCAGTTAACTCGCTTGGTTTCTCGCGTCTGAATAGTCGCTGATTTTAAGGTGAAAATAAAAACCAGCAGACCCTGTGACTCTCCAGGACCCGGGCGGAGGACCATTGCGCTTTAAGTAAGCATCGCGAGTAATTTCACGTAACGTGTCCAAACACTCCAGGAGAGAGAGCGAGCGAGGCGTGAGGTAATCGTAACCCTGACCGCGCGGATGGCACTCCTGGGAAAGTTCCAGAGAGCGTAGAGAGGCCAGGCTCGCCTCGTAGCTCCTCCTTGACCTTTAAGAGGGGCGGTCGGGCCCGGCCAGGCCAGGCCGCGACCGGAATTTCGTCGGCCTCGGGAGCAGGGGAGGAGGGGAAACGGCGCGTGACGGCGTTGCTGATGGGCGGCTTCGCGGCAGACCCCCCCACCCCCCCCCCCCCCCCCCTTCCTCCCTGGGGAGCGCTTCCCGCGAGGGGGACCCCGGGCCCGTCGCGACCCCACAAAGCCCGCGCTGTGCCGAGCCACGATCCATTTCGCTCGGGCGGAGTAAATCTGCCGCTGAACGCCGCGCGCTAAATCACCGCGCGCTACGGGTTTATGGACGCACTGCGCTGCCGGGGCCCAACAGACAGATTTACTCCATCTCAAAACATCTTAACGCAGTCACGGCTCAGCTAGCAGCCTCTTCTCTCTCTCTCTCTCTTACTTTCTTTCTTTCTTTATTTCTATACTTTCTGTACTCGCTTTCCTTCCTTTCTGCCTTTTTCCTGCCTTTCTCTTTCTCCCTTTCTTTCCCTTCCTCCATTGTTAGGTTTATTTGCCCCTGTTGGAATTCTAAATATGTAATTAAAATGTTCTTAACATAGCTAATGCTGTGCATATTAACTCTGAGGCACAGTTTAACCAGAGCCCCCCTGTGATTAACCTCCGTGCTCCCTGGACTGTGGAGCTGTGTGTGGGACAGGTGGGATGAGTCACATGGTTGTCATGTGACTGAAGCCTGTCGCCTGTCGTAGCAATGGCAGCCCTGCTGGAGTTAGAGGTCTGCTTTCTTTCCTCCCTTCTCCCCCAAAACACTCAGTCAGGCACTTTGTGAGCTGAGGAGAGTGTGGGACCCTGAATGCTTAGCTCGCACATGTACACACGCACACGCGCGCACCTTTGAAGAAACACACACATATGCGCACATGCCCACACGCACACACTCACGCCTTGTGAAGGACAGATGCACATAAGGTCCAGTTAGTACCTTGGCACTGTATATCAGTGCTGTGACTTAAAATGTACTTTGATTTCTCTCAATGAAAGAATTGGTACTTTTTAGGTATACCCATCAGTAAACAGGATTGGTGCACTTCACCGGGTATCCAGTCACAAGACATTCATCGCTTATATCCTCACAGATGAACAAAGCGTGCACATCACTGCAGTTATAGAGCAGTTTCCCTTTCAAAACAGCTGTGTCCCAAAAGTCGCTTTAAAAATTACAATGATTTTCATATACACAGTGGTTTCTTAACAGTAAAGGTCAGCGAAAGGTTAAGATGAGCATTCACTGTCCATTGATTGAAATTGCTCATTAACGTGTTTGAGATTCTGAGTGAGTAGATACAGAAAATGTCAGACTGACAGAGATTGATGGCACTGCAATGGAAAGTGCTGTCTTTGTTCTCAATGTCCTTGTTCTGTCATGTTTTCAAGGAGCTCATATTTGTTGTTGTCTTTCATTTGTCTTTCATTTTGCGGTAGCTATTTGTAAATGTAAATTCCCCAGTGGCTCCTTGCTTCTGTCAGAGATACAGTATGTACAAACAAACACACAGGCACACACACGCACACGCACGCACACACAAACAGATGAACATGTACCCATTCCCACATACACTGTCAGGTGTGTAGCCTATTAATAGGTGCTTCCAGACAAGGACTGATATATGGGTGCAGAAATGTGTACAGAGGCACACTGCATAGTGACATAAACACGCATAGTCTGAGACATCTAGAGAAGATGATTAACTAGGAGGAGGAAGTGCTTAAAAACCCATTTTGTGCCGCCTCATTGGTCAGTCTGATCTTTCGGAGCGGGACAGGTCGGCTAATCTCCGGCGCCGACATTTGACCGAGCGACGGTGACGATGACGAGGATGTGCGGTCACGTCCTGAGATCCGAGTCACCGCGTAATCCCGTGGAAGAGCAAAGCCCCGGTCGCTGTCTGATCCCCATCGGCCCGGATCTTTCCAGGAACTCGGGCCCCCCCACCTCGCTGCACTTAGCGCTTCCTGCGGTCGCTTTCTGACCGACAAGGCCCCCCCCGCCTCCCCGCTTCCCCAGACCGTTGCACAACCACAGGGTTGCGGTCCTCTCTCCCGGGCTGGGCTCGCGGTAACTCGACACGCCTCTACGGTTTTTACTGCAGGGCGTCGTGAGCAATTCCAAATGACTCGAACCGGTCCGTGAATTTAACGGCCGTTTCAAAACACGTATTCCGTCGAGGGGATGTGCTTCCAAACACATTTTTTTGGAGCCAGCGCTGTTTCGCCAAACTGTTGTCTTTCCACTTATTCGTGTTATTCGGTGGTTGAAAGCCATTGTTTGTCCTCGGGATTTGAGGGGAAGGGGAAGGGGGGGGGGTTGGGAGCTACACCACTGGGAAATGTTTTGGATTTACATAATTAACCCTACACAAATTAGATTGCTCTTATGTGGCTACTTGATAAATGTTTGGTGACAGACACGCGACTGTTTGCTTTTTTGCTGTGTGTTTGCTAAAAGCTTTTAAGCGCATAACCGCACATGCCTTTTAATCCGAAGCACGGCCTCTGTTTTTGTTTGTTGTCCTTAGGTAACTGCTCCAACTGCGCTGCTGTTTTCTCTGTGCTGAAGAAGAGGGTGAGCAGAGAGATTTTGTTTATCACAGTCCTACCATTGCGCTGTATTAGAGCTGGATGTTTTCGCATCTGCAAAATCCTGATTTTGATGAAAAATTCTGTAGTTACTTAAAAGTATGATTTACTGGAGAAATACATTAGGAAATCAAATAAGCTTTTGTAATTTGGACATTTTTACTTTGTAAATTGCCGCCATAACTTGTGTTATTTAATGTATTGTGCGGTTCACGATTTTATCTTATTTAATGTGAGAAAGGAGAGGTAGGAGGGTTTGCGATAGGTGAGATGGCCCATTAAAGCTTCCCTTAAATTGTGAACTGTAAATAATTTGTTCACACCGCAGCCCGGAAAGCCAGGCCATGGCAGTGCTACTGTAACTGTGGGTGAGGGTTCCACTTGGCAGGGTCTTCCTTGCCTGAGCGCACATTAGCACCTTGGCCTGTTTCAGCTCTCTGCAGCTGGTGTGCTGCACATTAAAAATGAGTGGCATGTTACATTAGGTTACATTAAGGCCACTTAGCAGACTCTTTTATCCATAATGACTTGCACAGATTTTTTATTTTTTTTTTTCATTTTTACATTTTATCCATTTATACAGCCAGATATACTGTATACTGAAGCAATGCAGGTTGAGTACCTTGCTCAGGGGTACAACAGCAGTGTCCTACTTGGGACTTGAACCTGAAGTCTTTCGGTTACAAGGACAGTTCCTTAACCGTTATACGGCACTACTGGCACGTGGACTGCATGCACCTGTGAGGACGCACGTGCAATGCATCCGATGACGCTGTGGTGCTGTCTACAGTTGAAGTTGTCCACCTCAAACTGGACATTAAGAAACATTTGCCAAGTCTGTCAGCCCCAGACTTCCACTGGGCGTAGTCACAATGTTCATTGGGTGTGGTCACAACGCTCATTGGGCGTGGTCACAATGCCCATTGGGTGTGGTCAAAAAGCTAATTGGGTGTGGTCACAATGTGCAGTGGGCGTGGTCACAATGCGCATTGGGCGTGGTCACAATGCTCATTTTCCTTTCTGTTGCAGAGAAACTGCAGTAACTGCGGCAATAGCTTCTGCTCACGCTGCTGCTCTTATAAGGTGCTCAAGTCCTGCATGGGAGCTACAGGTGAGGTCTCCTCCTTACAGTAGCTGTGTACTGACAGACCTTCTGCTTGTCCTGCTGTGGTCACATACTGTATCCAATTGGGAATTGCATGTGAAACCCAGGTTAATGGTGGAAAGATTAGGCATTAATAGTAGAAAGCTGATTCAGACATAGGCCATTGGTGGTTTTCATTTCAGTGTTCTTTAAACTGTGTGTTTAATTACTGCTGGAGGGAGCTGCACCCAGCATAAATGTATATGCTCAGCTCTAATCCAGTTTCCTCTTTCTCTTTTTCCCTCTCAACATCTGTCTGCAGCTCCCGAGGCCCAGAGAGAGACCGTATTTGTCTGTGGAGCGTGCAACCTGTCCCTCAGCAAGTAGTATTTTCGGAGCACACGTCGTTCTTTCCGTTATTCCAAAATTTCAACCCCTCGCCCCCGTCTGTTTCCCCCCAAACTGTGCACCCTGTCCCTCAGCAGGAAGGATTAAAAGTGGACTTTATTTTTTTTGTCTTTTTCAAAGTACCACGTCTACCCTTCCCCATCCCATCGTTCCCAAAGCAAGAAGGATTACGTTTCTCTCTCTCTCTTTCTCCCTCGCTCTTTCGTCATCTGCTTAGTTGCCCCCGTTTCTCGTGCCTGGGAGGGAACTTGACCACTCTTCTCCCAGGTGGCTACAGCCACTGACTGGATTCAAATGACTGCAGTCCCGCCTCTTCCACAGTGACATGAAGCCCCATTGGCCTGTTCTGAATGGCAAAATGCCCCATTGGCCAGCTCTCTACCAGTTATCAGGCTTTCCAAAAATATGCAACACAAGCAAATGGTTGTACTCATTTAATGGGGGTAAGCCAAAATGAAGGGGATTCTTAAATGCTTTTGTGGGGAATTAGGGGCTAGAATAATCTATTCTGCGAGTGGGATTCAGTGAAGGGACATAACCATAATGTCGGTGGTACCCTCTTATTCACAGTTTTGTCCCATTCCGAAAGCGATAGCTTCATATCGTTTCTATATAACCAGAATTTATGTTAATATTATCGTTTCTGCGTAGCCCTAAAAAAATCCCAGCATCCTTTGTGCGGGCTAGGCACGAGAAATTGCGGTCCCGTAGCCATGACTGTGGAATGTGGAATGTAAATACGATATTTGGCTTGTTGCAGAAATCATGTCAGACCATCAAAAAATGGAAAATTACTCAGCCCACAGCATCGCCCGCCAGCCAATCAGCTCTCAACAAGGAACACTCAAAGCCCAAATAAACGTGGCCTCTCCTGTCTGAAAGCGCCTGCCAGGGCTTTTGGATCAGACGGGTTTTGAATGTACAGGATATATAAAACCGCCGACTGGATGACCTCAGGTCAGTTTGAGTCAAATGTGGTTTGAGCTTACATGACACAGGAACCGATGGCTTGCTGACCTCAGGTCAGTTTGAGTCGAATGGGGTTTGAGTGTACATGTCACTGGCACCTGTGGCAGAATGACCTTTGAGTCAAATGGGGTTTGAGTGTACATGTCACAGGGACGTATGACTGGCTGACCTCACGTGCTGCACATTTGTTCTACTGGAGGCTTTTAAGGAACAGAGCACTCTTTGCCTCATGGTCTAGTCCCATTCAAAACAGAGGCCCCTAAAGCAGTGGAATGGGGGGGCTTCTCTCCTGTCCACAGCTGTTTGTTCATTTGTCTTTGCTCCTCTGTGTTCTGTCCCTCTGGCCACTGAGCTGCTGGGTCAGATGCATCTGCTGGGCTGTTTGGTTTGGCGCTGTTTGAGCATTACCGAATGGTGCTGGAGTTCCACCCTGTTTTCTTTCTCCTTTCGATGCTGGGTCAAAAATACATATAATATATAATAAGAATATATAATAAGATTTCTTTCATGCAGAATACAGTGATGACCGTCTCTACACAACATACATCCTTTGGTTCACGAAGCACTGCTGGTTCATGTCACCTACCTGATATATTCTTCCCAAAGAGCTGATGCAGGATCAGCTCACCAAACTGTAGTAGTCTCAGTCATTCACTGGAATAAATCCTGAAACTGATCCCGAGTCAGTGCCTGGAGCTCTCCCAGTTGGGAATTCTGTGTGGAGGAGAAGTATGCCTTGCCATGTGGCACAGCACAGCGTGGAGAGCTGTGTTTCTGTTTGGCAACTATACTGATATTCCTGTAGTTGCCCCCTCCCCCACCCCCCTACTCTTTTCACTGAGCACGCCCAGGCTCGCGTCCAAAATGAAAGATCTCATCGTGCAAAAACGGCCTAGAGCCGCTCGACGGTCCTCACGTAGCCCAGCAAAGCCCAGTCTGGACCGATGTAAATTCCTGTTCTGATTCTCTAGTGAAAGTGCGGTGAGGTTTCCTTTTCCGCAAATGAGTCTTGATGTTTGAGGAAGATTGATTAAGAACATTGTTGGGGAGATGCCTCTTATATATATAAAACGAAAAAAGATTGATATAAAACCAAAAAAGTTGAACTTTTTGAAGTGAATACAGACGCTGTATTTCCTCTTGTAAAATATCCGGAAGGACTGGATTATTGACTTTAATTTCATAATGGGATTTTGACTAAAGCAGTAAAAAAACAGTATTCTCTGGGTTGCCATCTCCGTATTTCTGTCTAAATAATGTCAGACATCAGACTGAGTAGCATTCTGCATCCTCACAAGTGTTTTCAAAAAATGGTGCATTTTCTTTTAAATAATTTATAAAAATAAGTAAAAGCAACATACAGCATATTGGACTTTCTTTTACCACGACTGTACACAAGACTGTACTGTACTGCACATTGCTGAAGTTACTGTATTTTGGTTCTTTAATCTGTACACCTGTATATTTGATTATTTATGTATATTTTGACATGGAAAAATTCACCCGTTTCATGTACTGCAAATAAATGCTTACAGCAGTATGATGGATATTTTAAAAGTTCTATTTGTGGTTGTTTATGCATATTACATATATCATTTAGCCATTCATTTTTGGGACAACAAATAATCCGTTTATAGGTGGTAAGCACAAGATTTCCACTCTGGTCAGGGCAGTAGTTCCTTTTCCAATTTCCCGTGTTAATTCAACTCTAACAGAGGGCTTATGAGTCCCGTAGGTACCATATGTACTTTGTAAGTGTTTATTTAACACTCCACATTTTATTGTGTATCATAGGCTTCCAGTCTTCCAATACAGATCTGAGATCCACCCCTTCAGACTGTATCTTGGATCCCTTTTCAACCACGCACCCCCCGGCACATGGCATTTTTATGGTTTTAGGTTATGATATTTTCAGGGCTTGTATGGATGTAATGTGTATGTATTCAGAATTAGTGTTTTGGCTGTTGGTTAGCATAGTTTATCTGCACTAATGCTTTAGTGATATTGCATCAGTCCTCAGTGGTCTGGAAATGTTGTTAGCCACGTCTGACACTATTGCTCATACTCAGGTGAATACACTTGTAACTCTTCGACATTCTTAAGTCGGTAAATAAGAGCACCTACTAAGTCAGTGGTACCCAAACTCGGTCCTGGGCCCCCCTGTGTATGCTGGTTTTTGTTCCAACCACAGTTGCAATTGCCGAATCTAGTAAGCTGTTCATTTTTTTCTCAATGAGGTACTTTTCATGTTTGAATTCATTATTTATCCCCTTTATGCCACATTATGGCACAAATAGTTTTGCATGTCATCACGAATAGAATTCACACGTTAATATTGTGTTATTGTGCTATATTACACACAATTGCATAAAAAAATGTTTTAAACTGATCAAGACTGAGGTTTATCAATATGCTCCTTCAGTAATTGGTGAGTGTGGACACCTGGCCACTAAAACTAACGAGCCAAACCTGAATTTTTGAGCTTAAAAAATTAAAGAAATGAAATGTGCTAAACCTAATTACGTAGGAAGCTGTTGATTAACCTCAATCTTTCATTTGATCAAACAAAAAAAACTTTATGTACTTGTTTGCAATATAGCAAAATTATTACAACATGACCATGGGAATTTTGTTCTTCGTGGCATGCAAAGTTGTTTTTGGCATAATGTGGCTTAAGAGGGTAAATAATCCCTATAAACATGAAGAGCTCCAAATCTTAACAGCTTGTTAAAATTTCGGGATTGCAATTGTGGTTGGAACGAAAACCGGCATACACATGGGGGGCCCAGGACCGAGTTTGGGAACCACCATACTAAATTAATGTAATGTAATGTGCTGTAATGTCCTGGGTGGAAAGTGGGGGTGCCAGAGAGCCAGAGTTGCAATCTTATCAGCGCTGCTGACTATAAAACTCAGAGTCCATTCAGGTTTTATTAACTCGCTCAGCCACAGATCACAGACCCTGCTGGCAATTGAGCAGACCGTATACCGTTAAAAGCTCTGAACCTCTCTCTGTCACCTTGTAAGCTGATTCCACAATGGATTTGCGTGGTGGATGGAGGTAAGTTTCTGTGCCTGTGAACATTCCCCCGGGCCACCAGTAGAGGGTTAAGGTTACCCTTTCCTGGTCATCTTGGGCCTCACTGTGTGCGCCACCTTGGAATGACCTGTGCCCCCAAGCACTGAATAAATGGTGAGCACAATAACCATCCGCTGGAAAGTCAGCCTTGCCAATGCCTTGGAATGTAAACATATGTTTCGTAGTGGGACATGACAGCGAATGGAAGAATCGAGGGTCATGATTTCCTGCTGGGTTTTCTGTTTATGTTTGCTGGACTGTGATGGAGAGTTCTGTGTGTGTGTGCGTGAGTGCGTGTTTTTGTAAACACCGGGCTGGTTCCTCTCAGAAAGGAGACCCTACCATCTCCCAGCACCAACACATCCCATTACTGGCTCGTCACAGATAAGAACTTCATGCTGTTATGGATGATTGTGCCAAGCTGTTGCAGAAGCAAGAACCGTGGATCTCAAATCTCTTGGTATACATTTGATTTATGTGAAACATTATTATTCTCTCTGGTGCCTGTGAATGGAGCACATGATCTGCTTGAAATCTGCTGGAATCAAGCATCAAAAATTTTATTTTAAATGTAAACAAAACCAGCCCCTTGGCGTGTAACAGGTCATAGGTTCACATCCCAGGTGGGGCACTGCCATTGTACCCTTGAGCAAGGTACTTAAATCACTTCAGTAAATATCCAGCTGTATACATGGATTGTATGTAAAGAATGTTAAATGTCTAAGTTACTCTGGATAAGAGTGTCTGCTAAATGTCAAAAATGTAATGTAAACGGAAATTAGGTCTTCTTGGGGTGGGATGGGGGAGTGATGGATATTCAGGGAGGGGAGGTATAGTGGTAGAGGTAAAAGCACTGGAAGTGTAAGGAACACAAGTCTAGCCCTCAGGGCCATAGGGTCTTCTGGTTTTTGTTTTCACCTGAAAATTGGCTATCGATTCAGACCCCAATAGGTTAGGTAATGTGAGATAGCTCTCCTATGTGATCACCTGCTTTGTTTAATCAATCAAGTTCTGGATAACACCAAAACTCTGCATACTTTGTTTAAACTATCCAATAAAAAGAGTGCATACCACTCATTTGTATTGTCTGCCTGTATCCCTGTTTCAATCTCCATTAAAAAAGAAAAGCAAGGCAGGAGGTCAGTGCAGGCGGCCACAGGGACGTGTACGCATTTCTCCTGCTCCTCCCAGGAGCACAAGGAGGCTTGGCAGACCTCCTCAACAGGCCTTGTTTATGTACGCCATATTGCTTGTTTGTTTCGCTCTCGCCTTGCCAATGGCTCCGAGCAGGGTATCGCGTGTACACCGCAGGGCAGAGAATTTGTAAGTTGAGCACCGCTTGCGTGTAGCCAGCTCTCCACCTAGGGAGCCCGAGTCTTAATTTGAGTGCACTCCTCCTTTCAGCCTCCCGTCTAGGGCTGGCCGATGCCGTGCCGACAGTGCGGTGGCCTGGCCGGGGTAAAGAGCAAGAGAAAGGCTCGTGGACATCCAGCCAGGCTAAAGGTCCAGCCAGAGCCCAAGCCCCCCCCTGCACCCCCCCCCCCACTTTCACAATCCGCTCCCTTCTGCGCTGACCCCTCCAGTCTGTACAGTCTGTGCAGTCTTTACTGCTTTCCTCTTGGTTTCTTCAACTGAAATCTCTTTTTCCTCTATTTTGAAATGTTCTCTTTTTCCAAATACCCTTCTATTCCCCTGCCAAACATCTGCTGCTGTTCTACAGTTTGGATCATTAAAAACTGTAAAAATGTAAACACTTAAAAAGTAAATGAAAGGCAGCAGTTTAATATAAGGGTAACTTTTGTAGATTTAGGGCCAGCTACTTTTTTAAAAAAATGGTTTGAGGAGAAATAGAAGCTTGACTTCATGACTTTACCTATCTCTAAATGGGGTTCTCTCGATGAAATACTGGTCAATCTTTAAGAACATTGGGCCTCATTCACAAAACTTTTCTTAAATGGTTCTTAGTTTCGTTCTTAAAAATGTTCCTTTGAAAAACCAATATTGGATTCATGACGTATGTGCAGACTTTTGTTTTTGTGCATGTCCCAGGTGTATGAGATGATGAATTCTGACTGTTTGTATATCCTATGCGCAATCCTGTTCATGTGATCAGCATTAGGAAACAGCCATGAAGAAATACAGATAAGAAACAAATGATGAATGTCAAAATATTCATGGAGATGTATCAAATGTATATGCATGTTTTGTGAATGAGGCCCTTTGTTTTATAAGTTTTTCTACATATTGCCCTTTATTTTAATATGTGTGTGCAATATTTGTTACAGTTCATCGGGAAGCTGTTCTGTATTACCTTGCTCTGACACAGTCGCGCACTATCACGCCCACCCAGACAGCACCAAGTGCTCCATACATCTTAATCGCTTTTATACAGGGACTTGCTTCATGCTCTGTTACAAGTGCACACCTATTCTGTGGGTGGGTGGGTGGACCCAGAGAGAGAGAGAGATGGGGGGGGAAGCTATTCATAGCCATTAACCTACTGGAAATAAAAAGGGAATGGGAAGAAGGAAGGAAAGGTTGGAGAGAGGGGGCGGAGCCCCAAGCCCTAATGACCCCGATTCCTACCGGCCAACAGGCCCCTGAATTCTCCCCCGAGGTAGCATTGTGCTCCCCATGTGGGAATGCAGTCTGAGAAAGGGAAGGAGAGGGCCGGGGCTAGCCTGCAGTTCCCACCCAAACAATGACCCGCAACGCCTTTATTTGTCAAGACTTCCTTTGGCAGTGAATGAAGCGCTTTAGAAAGCCTCAATAGGTCTGGTCGGCCCATTGATTAACCTGACCGCTCGGCTGAAGAGGGGGCGGGGGGCGGGGCGGGGAGCGGGTGGGTGGCTCGTTTTCGGAGATGGGAGTATAAAGGTCACCGTCAATTAGTGGTCTCACGGTGAACTGTGGGGGCCAGCGCTTTCCTCAGACTCCTGCCCGCTGCTCGGTGGTGAGAGGTCAAGGGTCAGGGGACGGCGACCTCGCAGCCGAGGCAGGGGGGGGGGGGGGGGGTGCTTTAACTGACAGGGTCGGCCCTCGCAGCTTTGTCTGCCCGCCCTGGCCATCGGCGGGGGCCCGCTCTGGGCCTTGTCGAGACTCAGGGGCAGCAGAGAGGGACCGAGCCACTAAACGGCCAGCAGACTTTGGGGAGCTCACATTTCACTGAAATGTGTTTCTGGCCCGATCCCTCTCACTAGAAAGCGCTTATGATTTGTACACACTGGGCCTGATTTACTAAGACCTTTAGCACATGAAAAACCTTTTAGCTCAAGCAAAACCAATAACATGACCAATGACCGATCATTGGTTGTTTTGTTCGTTTTACATGTGCTAAAGGTCTTTGTAAATCAAGCACACTGCATATTTTGTAAATGTGATACCAGACCGAATCTCTGTCTCAGTGTTGGTTAACAGTACTTTTATCATTTGGGTAGGAAATTTGGTGGAGCTCAGCCACCCAGGATTTTTGGCGCTCTCATCGCCGCCTCCTTTTGATTCTCACCACTGATGATCGCTGATGAATTTTAAACATCTTGTTGGGAGTGACACTGCATTGGAGAAGCAGGTGTTGTCCACTCATTTAAATCTCCAAATGAATTTCCTGACCAGTTTTTCGTGACAGTCTGTGTATCCATATGTCTGTTTATCCCACTTGAAAAGGGTTCATAACGGGCAGGATGTCATACCCGAGGCAGAACACTGGGGTGAGAAGTGGTGGTATGTGTGTTTGGAGTGGCTTCACAGAGTGCAATCAAATGTTCGACTACAGTGAAAAAGTAAAAGTGAAGCTTCCAAATACATGCTATTAAGTTGATTTTATGCTGTCAGCAAACTGCAGTATCAGTTTTCTGTCTTGTGAGGCCTGGGTTCGTCTCTATGGAGCTCCCCTTCAATCGCCCCTACACCTCCCTCCTCCCCCCAGCTGTCTCAAACAAAGCCCTCTTCATCACTAACTGGGGGTTCCTTTAGGGACTCATTAGTACCTCAATACTGTGTGCAGACAGGCTAACGGGAACTGGTTTTTCAATACAGGCAGCTCTGATGCTGTGTGTGCGTGTGCGTGCTTGTGTGTGCGCGCGTGAGAGTTCTGGTGCACGTGCGTGCTTGTGTGCGGGTGTGCGCACACGTGAGTGTTCGGGCAATTCCACACTGACCATCCAGACGGGGCTTCTTCTCTTCCCAACGCCCAAGCAGGCCGTACACAAATTATTTTCCCCCAGATATTTCTGTGTTCATCTTCTTCACCATCTTGTGGTTGTTGTTGTTGTTACCCAAGCTACCATTTGGAATGGTTAATCCCGAAGCTTAATCCCAGTACCATTAAAAATAAATTAATCCCAGTGTGTTTAACCCTAGGATTTCCACAGACAGATGCCCTTGGTGTTTGAGCAAGGGAATGTCTTCGTAAGGCTACTGAACCTAAACTAGTCACTTTTTGTGAAAGGAAAATTGTGAAAAAGTAACTATAATGAGCGAAGGGCCACTAATGGGTTCTTATGTTACAGTACATATTTCCTGAAGCAGTCAGCATTATTTCCATTAAAGTTGTCAGTGCCATCCAGCATATAGACAGCAAGATGGGAACGGTCCGTTCTCTCATTAAAACGCGCAGAGACCCGTTGTTCATAAACCATCTGAACCTCCCTTGGAAGGAACTAATGCACTTTAACTTTCTTTTTTAATTGGATTTTATTTTCCCAAAAACCAGAAGAATTTTCCATCCAGATTATATCGCTAAATTATTTATACAGCTAGACTGATCATGGGGTAAGATTGCCTGATCTCCTGAAAGGATTTTTAAGAGCCATATTTATATTTTGGTGATCTCAGCACTTTTTGAATTGCTATATTAATATGCTCCTGCTTGTTCACTCCTTGCTCAGTATACCCAGATGGCCTCACACCCTCTTTTGAAGTTGAGGGATATTTACTAATGTGTTTTGATGTGTTGCTTGCGAGGTGGAATTTTTTCATAAGGTCAGTATCGGTCCACGGGTCTAATAAAAACTAATTAAAACGGAGATGGGAAGTGATGTGATGCACAAACAAACTCCGACAGAGGGCATTATGTATATTTCTGTTATGTAAAGAGCACCTGGCGTTCCAGTAAGTGGTAAAATCAATTAAAATATAAATGCTGAACGAGACTGATCAATAACTATGATGTGCTAACATAGCCCATAGCGTCACAGTATTATTTGGATCATAGTTTAAATTGTTAATGTGCTTCTCGGCGCATGTGTGATCAAAGAGATAATCTTTAAAGCAACGGTTATTGGCAGGTTGTGCTATTTCCCTTTTACTTTAAAAAAAAGTCTCTGGCTGCCCACACTAGTTTACATCATAAACAGTACAGCAACAATAAGGATGGGTTCTTTTGAACTTGTTCAGAATGACCTTACTTTATTCTTTTAAAAAGATTGTTTCCCATATGTAAAGATTAGTAGCACTTATTTTAATCATATTATGCATTATGTGCTAACTCTGGCAAGGGATTGTATTTAGCTGTCACAGTACACTGTAATTCTGAAGTTTAATGCTTTGACGGTGTACATGTGACATGTCTTGATTGGTACTGCACATGCTAACTACTCATAGTCCAGCTCTCACAGAACAATAGTTTACCATGCTTGTGCTTACAGGTTTGCAAAGGCGCTGTCTAAAGGTTTGAGGCTCTGCTTTGTAAAGACTGGCACAGCGGGAAACTTTTATGTATTGATTTTGTCTGGTGTCATATCATTGTGCCATGTTGAATCACATCACGCCTTTGCATCACGGTGTTGGATATCCCTGCACTGGTGCGGCAGTATTTCTCATTTGATGACTGAGCCCTTTAGCTCGATACAGCTACTGAGTGAAAAAAAACACACACACACAAAGTGCCATAGCAACAACTGGAGATAGAGATGATGAGGTGATGATTACAGCGATGAAAGACTGAGTATTAGCTTTGGGCTGGTCCTGGCTGCTGCCTCTGTGCTGCTGACTACCAGGGAGATCAGAACAGCACAGAGACCGATAGGGCTATAAATGACCCTGTAATAGTGTCTCTCCCTGTTCTTCCCACAATCGTCCACCACAAAGGACCCTCTGTTCCCCTTTTAAAGCCATCACCAGCCCTTTTATTAGCTGTAATAAGTGACCTATAAACAGGTGCTGACGTCTGGCCAGCCGTCCGTGGCCGGTGTGCTGAATGGGGCCCCTGCCCTTGATAAAATTGTTCTTCTCCACCATGTAGAGCCATCATGGCTACCCACTGATACAGTATGCTTCAGGGGATTTCTTGGGCTACCGTTTCTGTACCAAGGGTAACTCACAGAAGGGGCTTATGGTATTAACGCTAAAGCCCGACAGCTAAGGCCCTAGCGTCAGATGCTAACAGCTAAAGAATATTTACACAAGCAAGCCTGGCAGATGCTGCATCTCCTGGGAATATCATTTTATTTTTGTTTCTGTTTTTTTTCTCTTTTCCTGCTTTAGTGTTTCCCCTCTTTGTGTTTCTTCAAAGGGGTAAAAGTTTTAGAGCCATTTCCTGCTGAAGGCTGCATTAGCAACACAGTTTTCTTCTGTGAGGGCTGGCAGTTTTCCAGTGTCTGGGAAATTTGTGGTGGTAGAGAGGGTGATAAGTTTCACTTTTTTGGAAGGGGAGAGGGGGGGCTCTAGGGCAGCATTTATTTGTAAAATGGTTGAAAGGGTAACATTTTCTCATAACTTAGCTTCATAAAAAATATTTTTTGACAAAAAAACAACAATCACAAATGTTAAAGGTTTTCTAATTTATTACAGCGAACAGTGAATGCAGGTGGTATTTTAATGGATCCTGTTGATGGTATCTGAAGCAAATTAGGAATAAAACCAGTATAAAATAAATGAACATTATACTCATTTACAGGAGTGAAGTGATCTCACAAACCAATGAACAGGTTCAATCCAGAATCTCTCATGTTCCAGGCCAGAGGCCCAGGGCCAAATTACCTCCTCTTTGAGAGCAGGAGTGGCCCCAGTGCTGCTTGCAGTCCCGCCGCTGGCCAACAGTGGCCGCTATGCTGTAGAACACTCGCTGGCAGCTTCAGTGGCAAAGAGGGTTTCCTTGCTTCCAATCTCACTTCCTTTTCAGAATGACAATTTACT
Source organism: Anguilla anguilla (assembly GCF_013347855.1). NCBI lineage: Eukaryota > Metazoa > Chordata > Actinopteri > Anguilliformes > Anguillidae > Anguilla > Anguilla anguilla. The sequence continues at coordinate 17,363,275 of NC_049202.1, forward strand.
TTTTGCTGGATATATATTTTTTTTATATTTTCCCATATCAACACAAAAATGAAATTGGTCTTCCTGTATCAATTCCAGGTGGGTTGGTGGTGTTTTCTTTATTAGCGTAGTTTTTTTTTCTTCCACACAGTGGACCATACCCAATAGTGAACATCTCAGGGGCACTTTCTGTTAAATAGAGAGGTAGCTACTTTTTACCTCTCCTCATTGGAATGACACACACTCCTTTTTTTCTATTTTTAACCCACCCCTCCTCCTCTCCCCTGCTCCACCATGAGCAGTTTGTCTTGTCTTTTCGATACCTTCCATTCCTGCACTGTCTCACTTCTCCACACGTGGTCTTCATTACAATTAAAAAACGAACTTGACTCCCACACGGCAAATGGCTCCCGCACAGCAATTTGGCCCAAGACATTTAAATTCTGCTTCTGTCATTGTTATTAGAACGGGAATAAAGACAACCTCTTTATGAGTAGAAATGAAATGTTTTCTGTCCTAGCCTTGCGTAAGAGGGAGCGGCCGTTCCCTGTGGGATTACGTGGCTTTGTTTCGAAACGCTGCACCTCATCAACATCACAACCAGAGCCTTGGGTCTTTCCATTTTTGTTGAAAAGAAAAAAAAAACATAAACTGAGTAAAATACTGGAAAATAATAAACATGAAATAATGAGATTGTTGGGTGAGGGGGGTAGAAAGAGGAGGAGGTGTGGAGGGGCGGTCCCTTCAGGGTGGGGTTATGGAGTTTGGGGGGGGGGTGGCATTGCTGGGCGACGGGGAGGGGTAGGTCACTGGAAGACCGTGTGGAAGGTGGGGCACTGTTGCGACTTCATGTACTTGACGGCAAACTTGAGCTCCTTGCTCTTCTTCTCCCACTTGTGGATGGAGGTGAGCAGGAGCTGCTGGTCCACCTTGCGGCCCATGATGAGGAAGCTGCTGCCCAGGCTGTCCAGCTGCGCGCAGGGGCAGTCCGCCCCGTTCTTGATGTACAGCACCAGCTTCTTCAGGTCCTTCTTTTTCAGAGTGCCCATCTTCAGCACTTTCTTCTTTTTCTGCGCTGCCACCAGCTTGCGGTCCCCATTCTCCTTCTTCACCTCTTTTATCTTCATCTTCAGCGCTGGGGGAGCACAGACCGAGATAAGTGATTATTGACCTCTGCACCCCAAACATACCCCTCCTCCCTATTCCTTGTGTATGTTATACTCATCTGACATACTTAATGAGTGTGAGAAAAGTTACACACATTATTATTATTATTATTATTATTATTATTATTATTACTGCAGCTGCTAATTGTAGCAGTAGTAGTAGTAGCAGTTGTAGTAGTAAAAGTAGTGGTAGTGGTAGCAGCAGTATTTGTTGTTCTAGTGGAAGTAGTAGCAGTTATAGTAAAAGTAACAGTAGCAGAAGTAGTAGTAGTAGTAGTAGTACCAGCAGTTATAGTAGTATCAGTAGCAATCGTTAGCACTAGTATGGGCAGCATAGCATGTCTGTGATGTGTCCATTAATGCCTCTTTATTCCATATTTGTCACAGCAATATTTTCACAAAAAACCTAGACCCTTGATCATGACAAAAGGTTCTCTATTCATTCTGAATTTAGTAAAACCTAAGAGTAAATCCTGAAAAGGCCTCGCCCTGCTACAGCTTCAAAGGCAATCTCCCACTTTGTATCTCTTCTTCTGACAAGCATCACTGGTCCTTTCCCCATACATATATTACAAATCCTTCTTGTGTTCTGTCGTCATCTGGTTCTCTCATTCGCTCGGGGTCTTTTGAACTATGCGCCACCCAACAGCGAGAGCACAGGAAGAGGTAGCTGCGCGCCGGCCTGTCCAAGCGATCTGGCTGTTTACGCCGCCCGAGAGTAGCATCAATCACTCCGCACTAATTCTTCTCACTGGTGGGAGATGAACAGGGGCTGCGCTAACAGAAACTCCCTTATGCAGAGAGGAGGCTTCTGGCGCTACCCCTGTGGAGCTATAGCACGGAGGAACACTCTTGTCAGGGGACTTCACTTCATAATTCACTTAGACTACGTCCCGGCTGCAGGCTTAATGCTAAGTTCTGATTTGTTGCTCTGATCCAGCTTTCCAGACTGACTGTTCATATTGATTTAAAAAGCAGCCTAACGTATTGCCGAAGAAGAATTATGATAATATTAACTCGTCGCTTGGAGGGTAATATAAAAATCACTTTACCAGTGTACCTCTAGTTGGGCTGAGAATGCCCATCCGTATCAATTATGTCTTTGACTGAGGGCATTAGCCATCTTGCTTGTATACATCACTATGATAAATACAAGCATGGACTGGACAGTTTGAGTGTCCGCACACAAGTCGTTTGCAAATCGCACGGCTACACGTGTGGCTTCTCGTGTACACGTGTGACATAAATCAGACCTGAAGCGGCTCCATGTGGAATTGGGCCCCTTTTAGCAGGCTGAGCAGAGCCTTATTCGCAGCATCTCCTGCCCAAAGATGCCGATAAGAAGACTTCTGGCTCTCCCTCTGTAGTGTTACAGTACAGGATAAAATGGAAGACCATGCTTGTGCAGGCATTGACCTGCATTGCATACGTATTGGCACTGACTGTGCCACCAATGACCAATGCTGAAAACAAGCCTCCACCATTTAAAAACCGGCACACGACTTCCATCATCTCCCAAATCCTTCAAAAAATTCAATAATCTGTACAGTAAATGTAAAAAAATCCTTTGAATGTTTGTCACACAATATTTTCAGGCCCACCCCAGGAGACCATAACCGAAACTAACTTGTGGGTCAACAACCCCCCCACCCCCTCAATGGACGTCATCTTGCCACTAGTCCTGCATATCTTTGTATTTCATTGCTTTGGTTTGCGTGTAAGTCCGCTGTACATTAGCCTCAGGAGATAAAAAGGAAGAAGAGAACGGATAATATATTACACTGGACAAGCTCTAGCATAATGTGTACGCCATGTTTTACAGTACCGTATACCCTGTTTGTAAATCATAAGTGATGAGATGCACATCTCTGTGGAAACCTCCAGGGTCTCTCTCAGCTCATAGAGTAAGTTCTGTCTGGACACATAACAAAAGGGTTCAAATAAAAAAACTGACCTCAGGTTAGTTACCTGTGCGCTCATTTCAGTTTCACAGTTTTAAAGTAAAGACAATCATCAAAAGGCTGAACTTTGGAAATAGGGAAAGATATGAAAGTGGGTTCATTCTGAGGGTTCGTTCTCATTTTCCTTCACTGAATGAAACTTCTTTTGTGGGGAAGTGCACTGAACCATCTCTTTGTCATGGACTGAGGCCTCAGTTACAATAACTTGGATTCCAAGAAAGAAGAAAAGATTCTAAATTTTGTTTTTTTTGGCAAGCTGACAGTATTTGCTGCAAAAAATGTTATGAATTCTCCTATAATGAATGTTCAGTACTGTGGGCTGATCTTGAAGTTGAGTTCAATTACAACTGATTAGTAGTGAACAAATACTGCAGTAACGCTGAGGTGGAATATTGTCAATGTAAAACAGCACTATCTAAATCAGGAGTGTCAATATCCAGTCCTGGAGGGCCGCAGCGTCTGCTCGTTTTCGATGTAGTCCAGCATGAGTAATTCATTTAAGTCATTGATTGGCAAAATAGTCCACTCATCTTGTTGTCAAGGCCTTAATTGGCTGCTGATTGAAAGGTAACCGCAAAAACCTGCAAACACTCAGGCCCTCCAGGACTGGAGCTTGACACCACTGATCTAAATGATCTATGTATTCAAAGGTAGTTGTCACAATCGTACTGAATACGATAAATATATACATGAGTATACATGCATCCAAAAACAACACAATCACAACTCATAATTATCGTAAGCTCAAAACATACATAAATGCAGAGTTTTCTGCTGTCATGAAAGGATATGGTGACTGCAATACCATGCCCTAACTCAAGAGGAGGAGAGAAAGTTAAGATTGCAGTTGCCTGCAGAGACTGCTGGGCTGCAAAAATAACATTTGAAAGATCCAAGGAAACAAGCCACACTAAATTCTGTTTAATTTGAGAGCACAATGAGCTGTCCAGGCCTCAGTTCTGTATCTGATATACATCACTGATTACAAACTTCAATAAAATTTGGTCTCTTATTGATCCTTCCCCAACAACTTCGTACAGTACAGTGTGGCTGAAGCATCATACCTCGTGCAAACACAAATGTGGACACAATATTTAATATATGCACAAGAACACACAACACTAGATTTCATATACATCTGGTTTTCAGCAACTGAAGTTAGTTTCTGTGCAGTCCCGTTCCAAAAATGGGCAGAACACATTTAGAATCCACATAGTCCTCCTGGAGAAAACCAGTGAAAACTCCCTCATATAAAAAAAAATAATAATAATTTAAAAAGTGCAACATCACCATGCCAGGCACAAACAAAGAACTTTTTATAAAGGAACATTAAGGTTCACGACCACGCAGGCACTGCCAGGAGGGTACACCTGAGAAGTAACTTGGCGCTCAAACCCTAATCACAAAAAAAATTACTGTGGGCAAACCACTCAGGTTATTCTCAAACACCATAGTCATCAAAAAAGCAGCATGTCCAAAATCTCTTTCCCTCCCCTGCCATCTGATCTTCCCCATAACTGAAAAAGGTGATTTTGCTGAACTGGAAAACTAAGCAACAACTTTCCTGAACGTTGTCTCAACCTGTCAACAGAATTTGCATCTCTATAAAAGCAGTTAGTTGAGATGACTATCTGGCTCCTGCCTGTTCTTCCACATGGGTGATGGCTCTGCTGTTTACACAAAATTTGGCTCTGCTGTTTTTACATCCTTAGATAAACTGTTAATTGAGGAGAATATCTCAGTTGTCTTTTGGATACACTGTATTGGCGTTCTCTGAAAAGCAGTTAGTTGCATTGCACTAGTATGAAGTGCAGGACTTTTAAAATAAGTATATCAGTCTAGTTCTTAGATCTCCAACAGTGAATTATCAAATGCAAGCCCATGGCAAAAGCCCATAAAATCCCACTCAGCGATGTGAGTGATTACTCTTTTTTATGGGGGAAAAAATTAAGAAATGCAGTGAAATACCTCTGAGATCAGAACTCCTAGCCTCCAAATGTGAGCCTGACTATTAAAATGATAGATGGTGACTTAGGGATATAGGAGGTCATATTTTTTACTGAGCACTTCTAATTGCTGCCATCATTTCTGGCTGCCAGATTGGACACTCAACACTTTATGGGGAGGACACCACCACTGTGGCCTGTTACTTTGTGCGACTTTGATTAAATGAACCCACTCACGTGGGACAGAATTCATGGTACTATGAGAAACGCTTGTTACAGAGGCATACTGTTATTGGTCTGGACCCATCATTAGCTGCAGTGCCATCCTAAGACAAGCAAATAGGTGGCTGTAACTGCTGGGGTTTAGGTTCATTTCACATAATTCCTGGGCTAGCGTTACAGAATTTCTTGATGTTTGGCATCTCACAACGATGATGATGATGATGGTGCTGTTGTGATGTGGTGTTTCTACTTCAGTTACCTAATAGCAAATTGTAATAGTCAGGCAAATGAAAAGGTCATATTTTTATTCTGTACCATAAGGTACATCATTGCACCAATGACCAGTGCTTTTGGTCCATGTCCTCTTAAATAGATTCAGAATGTTTTTCATCAAACATGAATATGCAGATGATCTGAAGTTTTTGCAGTGGTTTCACAACCTATGAACTTGTTTTAAATGAGTCATACATAGCCAGGGAAGTTAGTTATGCCAAAAAAGTCTTAAATTATTTTAAGGGTATGGGTAATGTCCACAGATCTGCTAGGCTAACAGTGAGCACATAGCAGGAGGATGTACTGTATCAGCACAAACCAGAGATATTATTCAAATCAAATACATTTTATTTGTATTGTGATTTTGGGATTATACACATGGCTTCAAATGCAAAAAGCTAAAATATTGCAACAACTGGAGCTACATACCAACCGACCAAACTTCTGAAGCTCCACATATTAAAGTATTGCAATCAGTGAGTCTTCTGATTCTGAGCCACCATATCAAAAAGGTAAAACGTATGATATCATACTTGTGTGGTCTAAAACAGATGCAGTATTTGATTTCTAAGTCTTCTTCCTTTTAAGTTTAATATTAAACTGGAGATACTCTGTCATGGAATGTAATATCAATTAGTCAATGAGTCAGTCAATCGAACAAGTGATCAATCATTTAACTAGGATTGCCAATTGAATTCAGAGGACTACAAACATGGAGGTTATTGTGAGTTCTGGTACCTGTACACTGAGGAGCTACCGCCATGTTTCTGCATTTGAGAGCCTCTCATGTTGCAGGGTGCTTACCAAAATCACTGGCGCAGAAATGCTCCATTATAGCATCGGCCTTCAGCTCATTGTCACAAGGTGGGCAGGCTTTGGAAGCTGTAAACAAAGGAAGGAACAGTATTAGGACCTGGATTCAATTTAATAATTCACTGATGCAGATGTAGATGCAGATCAAACAGGTCAAGGTGAAGAGATTATACCTGTCTCGAGGGAACCTGTGCATATCACAACAGTAATGACTAGATTACTGTCTTGTCAAATCTACTTGCCACTGCAACAAAGATGGTTAGCTGCTTGTCTCTGGCTTTTGATTGCAGGCATTACCGATGGGGGATGGAAAGGGGGCAGGGTGTGTGTGTGTTGGGGGGCGGGGGGGGGGGGGCTGGGGACATTATCAGTGACTCGTGAAAAGGGAACTGGCTGCCACAGTCCTCGTATTGAACTCTGACCTGCCGTGGCTGCTAGCACACCCTGGCAGTCTTTCCCTGGGAAAGCGCCTTCGCGTCGCTGGTTAGTAGGAGGGGCTGTCACTGTGCAGAGTGCAAAGAGGATCTGGGTGGACAGGGCGAGCTGGAATCCGTCTTCCCACTCCAGCATTGCAGAAACACCACCTCCATTGTCAGACGACTCTTTGTTGAGGGCGAAACTTAGTGGTTTGGCTTTAAATGTGGACATTTCCAGAATTGTTTAGTTTGTTTGGTTTCTTTGTTATTTACATAAAATGCATTTTAAATGGGCCAAAAATAGCCTGCGGCATGCAAACCCAATATCAACCACATTATGAAGCCACGTTTTCTAATACTCCAGTCTCTGCAATAAACATAAACAAACTTTGTAGCATCAGAGTTTGTAGCTTATGCTTCTCCAAATAGATGCTAGCATCGAAAAAATAATCATCTTAATGAAATTTCACATTAAATTTAATGAGGAAAATTTTTGTAAACTAACAGGAATTCTTTTTTGTTTTTTTATTTTTTATTTTAGGCCAGGACTGGGTGTCAGGCAACCATGGGAAAAGCCAGCTGAACACAGATCTGCAGTGTAAGCAAGGGGGGGAAAGGCTCCAAAGTGCTTATTTTTTTGTTTAAAGGGAGAGGGACATTAAATCCTGTTTTGAAATAGGACCGTTTCTCTCTCGTTGTTCCCCAGGAGTTGTGGCTTGTGCTTATACAGTGCCAGAGGATTGTAACGCAGTAAATTCTGCAATTGATCACACCCTTTTGAAATGCGCACTCAACAATGCTAGTGCTGTATTAGCTTTGATATACAGGGCTATAAAGCAGCATTCATGAGCTGACTAGCTTGATAAACAGTGACATTTTGCTGAGCCCTTTGCCAGAGTGGGGTAAGGAACTGGCCAGCCAAGCAATCAACTCTCTTGTCCTGCCAAATTTTAGACTGGAAGAAATCATAATGACAGCTTTTGTATCAATTCATTTTTACATGCTTGTTCTTATCAAATCTCATACTCATAATCTGCCAACAGGCGAAGTCTCTTAAATAAAGAAACTAATATCAAGGGATCTATCTCAAGTATGACTGCATTAGATGCAAATATGCCCCTAAAGATGAGATAACCACTTCAATGAATTCAGATATGATTCAAATACTTTTGATTAATCTATATTAGCACACAATGCTGCACTGAGTATTCAAATGAACCATTTTACTGGAGTGATTTAAAAAATGCTCACTGTCAACATTTTAAGCTGGTAAAGCTTTTCCTGAAGTATAGACGTGCATACAGTATATAGACTGTGCTCACACTGTGTTTGGGTCATAGGGGTCATTGACTTGGTGTGTGCTTGCTTTGTCCAATGAAATGCTTTCCCTGGGGTACGATTTCAAACACTTATTGACTTTATCCAGAAGGTTCAAATTCCAATGAGATATTTAGGTTAAATGTTAAATGTAAAATAAACTATGCCGTACAGTATACTATGTACTGTATGCTGCACTCATGATATATTAGTTAAAATCCCAGTTTCCCTTTAGCCACATCGTAAAGCTGTCCTCTAGGGTGTAAACAGGAATTAGCCATCTATAGTGAATGATGTTTCTGGAGAAAAAAAAAACAAAATGATAATATTGACTGAACCACATTCCTCCCTTCCTTTCAGCAAAATGTCAGAGACCTTCCTGGATGACCACCTGCCCACGGTGCTTACTTTGCGCTTACTCTATCTGCCGGTATCTTCTGGGAAAGGAAGTCCTAGAACATTCTGCTCCCAAATGCTTAATGTGTGACTTCAGGCTGCCTGTTTAAACACTCTCCAAATTTATGTCCTGGCCACCTTAAAAAACTCTCCACAAATCGCAGGTTTTCACGGTTGTTCGGAGTTTCTATTCTTGGGTGGAGTTTACTAATCCAGCAAACAGAGTTTGGGAGTATTTTAAGTGCAAAGGACTCACTGCAAATAAAGTGCTCATTGGAGGGGGAAACAACATTTCATAGGGGCTTCACTATGAGATGTTTTCATCATGTCTTTCATAATGTGGCATTTGTAAACAGAAATTCAGGATTTACCGAGAGTATACAGTTTTAAAAATATGATATTATTGTTTCTTGAAACTCAGTTACTGTATACAGTGCTGTTTTGGTTAAACTGTTTGGGACGTCCCATCGCAGCAGTATCAATACAAAATGCTCCTGTGACTTCATTCAATAAAACAATGTTCTCTGAGTTTATCCAGCATGAAATAGGCAGCCGATCCCTAACAGCCGACATGATCCAGTGGCACATATCCCTGCATTACCCACATGACAGCAGTGATGTTTGGGGCATACGTCTCCCCCGCGCCTTAAAAAACCAACCGAGCAACAGGAAGATAATGAGAGGTCAAAGTTCATCGTCGCCCCAATGCCTGGGTCTCGGGGTCGCGACCTCTCCTGCCAGAGCGGGGCCGTGCGCAGCCTTCCAGGGTACGGGGGCCCGTCAGCCCCCAGAAGGATTCCCATGCAATGCCGGGGCGGATCGTGACTGAGCAGCAGACGAAAATCGAATTGTCCTGCGGTGACATTCAAAGACGGGGGCAGCGATCGCCCCTGCCTGCCAAACTCGCGTCTACGTCGTTGCCTTGGCTCCGCTGAACCCAGATTCATTTGGAGCTGTAACGTCTTATTTGGACTTTAAAGCAGTTTATTCAAATCCACGAGAGTAATATTTTGGCAGGCGCCCCGTTCTGTTGCAGTGCCAAAGCAGGCGCAAGGAGAGCGCATTCTTTCAGTATTATGAGCTACAGCTACTCCCTGTGAGCCATTTTATCTTTTTAAAAAATCTTTTCAGGTCTGAGATTTGATGTAGAGGCCAAAATATTTGTTGTTGAAGCGACTGTAAACAGTGTGTCTCAAGATTTAATCATCAACAATAACTCTTCAAACAATGTTAACTTCATTCCATAAACATGAAATGAGCTGGAGGCTCAGATGTTCCTTACTGTTCTGTATGCTGTTTTATATATTCAGCACAGTAATTGAGACAGTTAGGTCCAACGTGTGACGAATGAGCTTTTGATTCTCATTCTTTTTCACTTTATCTTCTCAGCACAGATTTATTAAGGTGTTGGTTATCACATGAAAATGTGCAAGAAGTAAAATAAAATTACGGTGGGACAAATAGGTGGTAATGTTTCAGCTTGCTGACTGTTCTTTGTTTATTTTATTTTATTTTATTTTTGCATCTATGATTTATTTATCAAACTAAAAAGGCAATGATGCAGTTTGGATTAAGTGAGTTAAGCATCTTGTTCAAATATACCAGCATGTGGCAAGCATGCATAGGAGGCAGGTGGATTACATTTAAATGGTTCAGTTCATTACTCATTAGGACACACTGCCTCCTCCTTCTACTACAAATTATTTAGATTCGCCCACTGAAGGCATGTTTTGTTGCAGTTACCAGCTGTCACCGCAGCTTTCTTGTGCTTTTTTTTTTAATTTCCGCAAATACTGATAATGTATTTCCCGCTGGAAATCATGTTTCACAAGAGGGGGAAAGAAGTTTCTCCTTTCAAGTCAAAGATAGTCTGCTGCTCTAATGGAGTCTGGATCCTTCTCTCCCTGTACTGTACCTTGAATAGGAGTGTGTGTGTGTGTGTGTGTGTGTGTGCGCGCGCGTGTGTGTGTGCATGTGTGTGTGGGTGTGTGCATGTGCGTGTGTGTGTATGTGCATGCGTGTGTGAGTGTGTGTGCATGTACGTCTGCATGTGCGTGCGCATGTGTGTGTGTGGCTTAGTCAGGGGTCTATCTAGTGTCACACACACCTTTGAAATCCAGAGACTCCCCAATACTCACTTCTCTCCCCTTTTCATTTGTAAGCGGATCTTTTTGGAATGTTGCAGAGGCCAGGGTTACTTGTATAGGGAAAATGATCTATTTATTAAGACATAGAGGTCATAGCTTTATGATTTATTTGGGCCGTTAAGTTGCGAGTGTTAAAACTTTAGACATAAAACATTACGGCACTCTGATAAAATCCTCCGTGTGATTTATGTTTAAAAATCCTACATCTGTTTAAATGGACAGTGTACACTGTCAGGTTTAAAATATGTGCTCTAACCTCCCTCCAGGGCCCTGAAAAATAGCATACTTCTTAGATTTGTAGCTGAGATCCCATAAATCAGAGGAACTCGCATAGTCTTTCAGTCAATTAGCCCACATGCAAACCCAGCGTGAGACAACACAGCAAAAGATTTGTCTGTTTTGATTGCTATTTGCCATGCTGCAATTATTTTATTTTTTTGATAAATGGTGATGGATAAACAGGACCTGTGAAACTAAATTCAAAGTACTCCTTCAAAGAAACAAGAAAAAATGGGATTTATATATGTTGGTGTTACAGCATTTATCAAAATTAAATTACATGTTATCTTTGCTTAAGAGGTGCTCTCAGCACTTATAATTGCTTGGGTGGTATCCATTTACAAAGCAGAATATTCAGAGCGTGCCCATCTAATAAATGAGCCAACAATGCTCTGACTGCCAGACCAGCGCCTCCATTTTGCCCTCTTAAAGTGAACCAAAACTGAACCGGCAATGATGGAATCTGCACTCTGAGTTAATGCAAGAGCCCGAATAATCACGAAATAATGGGAAGATAAAAGTGTACCTGCTGCTGTACAGTTCCACAGTACATTAAACTAAGGAGAAAATCAATTCCCCAGCCGGGTTTTCGCAAATCCATTGTGGGCCATTAAGATTAAGAAGTGAAATTGGGCATGTACTATAGTATGACCACATGAGACAAACATCCTTGAGGAGAAACACAGACAAGCCATGCCAATGCTGTTCTTCTGCTCCCTCCACAGCTTTCACCTGTCCTTTACCCATGACCCACAGTTACATCTTCACAGACAGCTACCCTGCACATATGAAATTCACATGAACATGCCATGCTATCAGGACTATACAATTTGTATTCATACAACTTCCACATCACACATCTTCCTCTGGTCAACAGACACAATGATCTAATGAAGCAAGTCTAGCATTCCAGGTCATTTAATAGAATCAGAGGTGCTTGGGACGCCCAAGACACAGTGCTCAACATATGGTGCTCAATACTCTCCAGGCAGTCGGCAAAACGAAAAGCCCCATTAGGTTAAATAGTCAACTCTCTTTATCAAAAATTTTCATGTTCTTAAAATGTAAGGAGCACATGACATGAAGATACATTTGGTAAATTTTTATTTTCTTATGAATTTGTTTAATAAATCTGTTTGCCCGATTCCATTTTATATATGCGGCAACACAATCATACAGCAGGAATCTTGTTTAAAGGAAGGGGCTGACAGAGATTAAAGCCCATAACCAAGGACCTGAGAAACAACTCCAACTCCAGAGAAACTGAGACCATCGGAGAGGTAGCTCCACAGGGTACATATACATGCCTGTGGTGTTGGCTCCTGCAGGCTATTGCTCTAGGAGATCTGTTCTTGTGCAGCCCTTGTTTTTGTTGTCATGCATACTTATATTTCACATACTTTTACTCCCTGTGCCAATTTGTTAGGCGATCAATGCAAACACTTGGCAAGGGGCCGTTCTTCCAGCTACAGAGCTCGAAGTGAACCCGCCAATATTCTGCCATTTTCAGAAAGGACGATAGTAAAAAAAAGCAAAATACATATTTAAGTGTAAAAAAAAAAAGTCCTGTTGCTGAATGGCTTAGATCTAATCTTGCTCTCACGGGCAAGCAGAGCTGATTGTTCCAGGATCAGCCACTGCTAATGGCATTAAGCCCTGAGTGCAGACCACAGAGAGTTCAGAGTTCTCTCCATTCTACAGGGCGACCAGTTCCATCAGCATTGATCAGCTGCCATGTTTCTCACCGCGTTAGCCTGAAGCGTGACTTCACATCTTTAATAGGAAGGTGCCGCATCTGAGAAGCATTACTCCACAAAAGGTGTCTGAGGCAATTATTTCGAAGTTTTGAAGTTCGTTTCGTTCATCGTAACTCCTGGTCGCCGATTCCCAGGACAGTATTTGTGGGGTCGGCATGAAGTGCTTCTTTCTTTCTTTCCCCGGAGTAGAAAAAAAAAACCTCACTGATCTCTCAGTGGAATGTGGCTTAAAATTGTGCTGTCAGCCTGTGACAATGTCTCGGACCACCTTGCACTTTTAGATGTAACTGAGCGGTTCCCGGTACCACACAGTTGCCAATACTGTGCACACTCAGGATTGTGCGTTGGCACTCTGCTAGCTTATTTAATATTTGCAAAAATGTTCCACAGAGAACTCAGGGGTGTGAGCCCTGTAGAATTAGTGTGATATAACACAGCCACAGAAAGGGTTTAAAAAAAAAAAAGCTGAGACAGTGCAAGATGTCCCAAACAGGAATTCACATTTTAATTCGTGTTTAATCTCCTCCTTGCCAAATGTGCAACATTTTAAGTATATTCATCTGTGTTTTTTAAAGTATTTATGGGATCATTGTCTGTGTACAAGGAGTCTGCAATGCATTTGTGCAAACACATTTTCACATTCTTTCTAGGCAAGATAGACACACAGTCATTGTAAAGTTATTATACATTTATCTCACATCTCTAGAATTTTTCCAGAAAAGCATTTAGTGTCATTGCAAATTAACATTTAGAAAGTTAATTGTTTTTTTAGCAAACAGCTTTAAAACTGTATTCACATGATGTGTATAACAGGAGTCATACTGTACACAAAATAAGGCCCAGTCTATCGCACTTAGTGTGTACATTTTATCAATATGTAACTATGTTCAGTTTTGGGTGATTTTTTGATGGAATTTAAATGAGACACCAGTTCTCTTGTTCTATTGTCATATATCATGGGGGAGTTAACAATTCAAATCCAGCATTTCAGAGTGAGGTGTCAATCACTCTTCCCATCCATCGCCACTCATCCTCTATCTTTTCTGCATAGGGCTACCCTTTTTCCTATTCTCTTGTTCTCACATACCAATTTCTTTCTCTATCACCCCATTTTGTCATCCCTTTCCTGTCCTTCGTATCTTCTCATTCCTTTTCAGATGATCCTACCAACCTTTCAACAGAACCGACTAATTATCTCTCATTCATAATAATTAGTAATCCACAGTAATTGGCCCTCTACCTAATTGGCTAACCAACTGCCAGACTAAATAATAGAAGGAGTTAGCGCAGTCACAGCTGGGTCTGTCCCTCTTTCATTCCAAATGAGGGTTTTTTCCCCCTTATTCTTAAATAATGAAAGGGGGAGAGGTTTTGTTTCTTCCCAAAAAAAAGCAAATTCCCTCATGTCAGCACTTACTTTCGAATGATTTCCAAATGAGCCTGATTTAAAACAAAACCCCCTTCTGCTGAAAGACAGCATTCAACTGTTTAGACACGTTCACCCTCCTGCGTATGTTCAAATTCACCGGGATCAGAAATATCCTTAACAACGGTGAACAAAGTTCAGTATGCCTGCGTGTGTGCATGTGTGCGTGTGTGTGTGTTCTGTTAAGTCATGTATCATGAGAAGTAATTTATAAAGTCTTGTGTCTTTAAACTTCGTGAACTATAGCTACTTGAACATAATTTTAATCTATAAGTCATTATGAGTACAATGGCAGATACGAAAGTCAAATAGCCAAATTTACATGATAGGAGAATACTGGAATTTTAACTGTAAAATTGTAATGAATACATTTATTTTTAAAAGCCAATTCATTTTGTGTGAACCATTCATTTTCACAGCACATTAATCATAATGTAATATACCATGGGGATTTTACAGATTTCCCCCGTTCCTTCATATCAGAGTGTAACAGGATACAGACTATGGAATGCAGTTTATTTTCAAAAAAGACTGTTAGTTTCCCCGTCGAACAACGTTTCATTACATTTTTGGTTATCAGTGGTGGCTTTGTCCAAAACGTTTCTCAAACTTTCCAACATCAACAGTTTTCTTGTCGTCTGCATGTTTCACATTACACATTACAGGCAGAGCTTATTGTCTAGATAGCAGAAAATATTACTTTATAAACTTATGCGATAATGCAACCACTGAATTTAAAACCGATACAAACTGCAAAAGTCCATTCAGTTTAGCAACCAATGTTGTCAAAAACTTTAATGAAAAAATTTAAAGCAGCGACGACAAGGGCAAATCACTTTTGTCTTACAAAATGTGACAATGAATAACTAATCAATACGGAATAATTACAACGGATCTGATTATGGTTCTGCGGACAACATTAAAAGCAGCCTGCGTTAGGAAAGCAGTGAAACGGAATGGCAGCGTGTTACCTGGCAGCAGCGCGGTGGAGCTGCCGCTGGACTGCATGGGGATGCACAGGTCATTGTCGATGGGGAACTTGTTGCACTGCAGCATGTCCGGCCAGGGGAACCCGTAGGCCTCCATGACGGGGGCGCAGCTGTTGCGCACCGCCTCGCAGAGCGACCGGCACGGGTAGATGGGCCGGTCCAGGCACACCGGCGCGAACAGGGAGCAGAGGAACACCTGCGTGTCGCCGTGGCAACGCTTGGCCAGGAGGGGCACCCAGCTGCCGGCCTGCTGCTTGACCTCGGGCATGGTCTCGTGGTCGAGCAGGTTGGGCAGCCGCATCCTCTTGTAGCCCACGTCGTGGCACAGGCGCAGGTCGGCCGGGATGTCCACGCACTGCGGCTGCTTGGCGTAGAAGCGCCCGTGGTGGACGTTGTCCGCCTGCCAGCTGTAGTAGTCGTACTCCTCCGCGGAGGTGAGGAGGAGAAAGAAGAGAAGGAGGAAGGGCCCGTGCGGTAGGGTCTGGCTCCTGTGTCTTGCCATTCCTTCTGGAAAGCTCTTTCGATTCGCAAAACAAAACTGCGAGGAATCACGCAAAAAAAAAGTTTTTAATAAAGTGAAAGAGAGGGGCTGTGGACAAAAGCTGTCTTTAGCTCCCTTCCAGTAAAGTTTCTGGTTGTCCTTACAGCCTTGAAGCCGGCTGGGGCTCCTTGCCTGTGTGCTGGGCTCTCAGATAGCTCTCTGGTAAAGCGTCCGGGAGCCTTAAACTGCTCTTCTCTGGCTCCTCTGAGGTGCACCTACTGTATAAAAAGCACTTGATGGCTGTGTCTACCAGCCTCCGGCCCCCTAGCAAGCCATCGTCCCAGCCCACCTCCCAGAGGCTTCCCCTCCACCTTCCACAGTCCCGCCTGAGCAAATCACAGAGCGGAGGTGGAGACTCTGCTATGTGAGACACTCCCACAGACCCCGCACCCCCCTGCCTGCAACCACTTCTTGAGTCAGTGACAGGCTTTCTTGGAACACAATGCGACTGGACTCTCTTTGCTCATTCTTTTCTATTTCTTTCTCACAGAGGCACACATTCTCTCATTCACACACACGCATACGCACATATGCAAGCACGCACACACACACACACACACACACAAACCCACACACACAGCACATGCACACTCTCATGCATACATACACACTAAAATATACGTACGCTTCACACTCTCATGGCTATACACACACACATATACACACACACAAACACGTACCACCACACACAAGCACACACCCACACACCCACACACACACACACACACACACTCCCCCCACCCCCTAGTTCTTCCCTCATTAAGGAAGTAAATACTTGGGAGTGAAAAGTTTTCCTGGCACGGAAAAGAGAGTCAGAGCAGCTACAGGTGGTCGGCTCCCTCTGCCCAGCGTTGTATAAGATATGCTAATGGGACCCCTGGGCATGAATAGAGCCTGTCTCCCTCTCTGTCTCTTCCCATCAGTCCCAGTCACACAGAGGGGCCTGGCCGTCGTTGTCTAGGGCCCCCGCGGCGGGGGAGCCCTGGTGCCTGTCAGGGGAGTCTCAATACACGCCTTTCACTTCACCTGCTCTCCCCTGATCGCTGGCGTTTCACATTAACTGTAACCAGAACACAGGCCCCGGCTCTTCCTCCCCATCGCCTCGTCTGACTGTGGAACTGCAGCACTGTACTACCCTTTAAGTCTGTTTTAACTGAAGCTAATTTAGAAAGAAAGTTGCCTGCACGACACGGCTGTAAGAGATTTCTATGATTAATTAGTGAATTGATTGAAACATTGCATTTATGATACTGTGGATTGTTAACGTAATAATTGTGGCAGGTTAGAAAGCACAGTAAACTGGGTACATTATCTCGCATTGCAAAATAATCAAAATTGAATATTTGAAGGAGCTGGAAACTGCTTTGTTCGTTAATGTGTTTTTGTCTGCCCCCAAAGAAGTGACTCAACTGCCATTCCTGAATTTGAGAATAATGTACAGGACTAAATGTACTGGAATTGGACAGATTTCTACAGTATCTCATGAGCAATGCTGGATCTGAGTGTACTGCTTTGGTATGTCTTGTTAACTGGGTTTCACTGTGCCAGCAGCTGCACTGAAATTCTTGTCTGCTTTGTTTGCACAATGTCAAAAGTGCGTGAGTGTGTGTGTGGTGTGTGTGTCTGTGTGTCTGTGTGTAAGTGTGCGTGTGCGTGTGTGTGTGTGAGAGAGAGAGAGAGAGAGAGAGAGAGAGAGAGAGAGAGAGAGAGAGAGCATGCGTGTGTGTGTGTATGTGTGTGTTGGTGTACGTGTGTGTATGTGTGTGTGCACGTGCATGTCTGTGAACTTACCCTGCTGTGAAAAACAGGGTTCCATGAAACATTCACAAGGAAACATACATACATGATTTATGCCACAATATCAATTGGCATGGCAGTATTTTGATAGCCAGGAATTTAGCTTTTTTTCTATTTTAGATGAGATTGTCTGTGGACAGTGGAGGACATGCAGATAACAGCAAATTTGAAACTGGCTGCTGTTCTGCACCCACGCGGGGGACGTTTACTGATGAAAAGGCCTGTCAGTGGTGCTGAGTCCCTATCGTGGAACATTCCAGAAAACTGCAGCTTTCAGAAGAGAAGCTCCATCCCTAACAGCTGAAGGTACTACATCATGAACAATGCTGTAGACCAGACATTTAATGACCTGAGGACTGTGCCATCAAAGCTCAAGCAGGACACATCTGTCATACCACAGAGAAAACAAAAAAAATGTTGAAGACAAATTTATCACAGATACTAGGAGGACAATTTCCCCAATGAGTTGTTGACATGTGGAATATCTTAGCAGGACTTGCATTAAGAGCAGAGACCCCTGGAGTGTTTCAAATCAGGTTTGACACAGTGCTGGATACGTTCTATACTGTTGGCAAAATGATGGGATGGTCTGAATGGTCTGTTTTTGTCATTGCACATTTCTTATTCCTTATAAAGACTCTTTATTAAAGAATAAAAGAATGAATCAAACCGCGGGGAAAGTATGTGGTCTTTGCTCAGGTGTGGGTGGTGCAATGGTGATTCCAGAGGTACAGCTGTCAGTTCCAAATTAAGGATAAACATAAGGGAAGCTAAATAATTAATAGGTATTTTTCTTACGAAAAATACCTATTAAATGCAGCAACCATTTATAAATTAGCTCCGTAAATCCCATCTTGGTGCGTCCAACCATAAAGTTTTCTTTGGTTTCATTTGCAAGAACATCCTCCAGTTAACTGAATAGTTCCAGGGAACTCTAGCCAATTAGCTTAAATTTGTGTCCTGGATGGAGTTTTACCTTAATTTCTCCAATACTCATCTGCACAGTGGGGCAATTAAAAAGTGTGTAATGAATGCCATGCAGGATAAAGACATCACCAAGCAAGCAAAATTAATATACATTGGAATATACTGTGAAATAAGTATGACGAAAAAATAAAATTTGATCATCAATATGAGGAAAAGGTTTCTTTCTTTTTTGTCTCTGATTATATCCTTTTGATAATTTGTTACTAAAATGGATTCAGCACATGGTGGTGGCTGAGTTCCCCCACACAGTAAATTACTTCAACAACAACAATAACAATGTAAATTACATCCTGAAGATTATTTCCAATTTCCGTAATGGCTCGTGTTAAGATTCGGTATTGACTGACATGCTGAGATGGCCAAAATGAGCACATTCAGGTTGTGTCAGAATGTAAGTGTAGACAGGTTTTCCCTTTCTTCCTTTAAAAACCTGAATGGGAGCCAGGTAACCGGAGTCCAGATACTCCACACGCTTATTTAAATAGATAAATTACAGCTGGCTGTCAAGGGATGGGATGTGAGGTGAAAAGGAAAGCTACTCTGGTTGAAATGGCCGAAGGGCAATTCACAGATGCTGGAGAGCAGTGCACCATGAAACAAACCTTATGCTATTTTCCGGACCCAGTGGTATTCATTACTTCATTACCGGCAGAAATTTATAATGGAGGACTTCAACAGGCAGTACGAGTCTGGTCCGTGTAATACAATTACAGCAGGCCCGGTAAGCAAGATTTGTGTCCGTTCAGAAGGCATTGATTAATGATCGGTAATCATGGAGATCGATATGTTTCACTGCAATGGGAAGTTAAACTCTGCACTGCTCCGATCAGGCAAGCTGTTACTGGCAGGATGCAGCTGGTGTGTTTGATTCATTAACATCAGAGTGGATATGTTAATTATGGCAGTGGAATAGTTGATTCTTGCCTTCTTGTTTGCACTGTTGCTGCTCTGTGTGTGACGACTATCCTTTACTGTCAATTATCTATTTTCAGTGAGAGATGCCCCCCTCCCTCCTCCAGTTAGCCGTGGCCTTAGTGCTCTTTATCTGTTTTGAAAAGGTAGGATGTATTGTGGAAGACAGTCACTGGGCTGTAGGTACAGGTGCATTGGGTGTAAATGGAACAGCACTGACAAGAGTAGGTGAGGAAGACCATGGTTTAATCCTGGTGTTTATTGCTGTGTATTACTTATACACGGCACATAGCTAAGGGAGCGTCCCCTCTGAAAATGCATTAGATATCTGCTAAGTATTCTTTAGTTTTAAGTGTTCTACTAAGTGTTCTGCTAAATCTACTTTTTTTTTTTTCAAGGGTTGCTGTAACTATAGTCTGCGCTCCCCAAATGAATTCCCGGCTATGTAACTGAGCTAGCAGCATAGTTTTGAGGCAAGCACATTTTTGTTTAACTTACTTTGCAATACTATTGATTTTGAAAGAGAAAAGAGAAAGCATGTTTTACAAAAGTTCAATAAATTAAATAATCATTTGAACCCCTATTCTGTAACATGCATAAGTTATATATTTTTTTTAATCTATCATGCTTTAATAAAAAAACTTTGTCTTTTTAAATACTAAAACACTTTATGTATTTGGTAAAAATAAAAAATAACTATTCTCTACACCGAGGGAAACAGATATGTGACCGCTAGCACATAACAGGCTTTTAAAAAACAAAGCATTTGAAATGTGTTTTTTTTTTTTTTTTTTAAACTAAGTCACGTTGAATAGAAATATCCAGAGAAACACAGCCTCACATTTTTCTCTGCTCCCTGCCAGAACCTGGACAGTTCATCCCTGCTCAGACCACCGGCAAGGGGCGACGGGTTCCTGGGGAGGGCAGAAGCCCACAGAGCTCATGGGCCGTGCGGTTAGGCTACTTTAAGTCTCCTCCAATCGTTGACAGTTGCAATTTGACAGTTCAAGCACCAGGGAGTTATCGAGACCGCAGATGGCGGCTAAGGAGAATTCGCGGCTCCTCTTGTGGATGCCATTTGTAAAAGTCAGAAATGTGGAAAGCACGTGGTGTTTCACCTTGGAGAATAGCAATGGGTTCTGTCCAACCTGAATAGGGAGGGGGAGGGGGAGGGGGGGGGCAGAGGGGTGCATGCCTTTTTTGAAGCAATGAAAATCTATAGGAATCAGTCATGCAAGCTGTTATCTGACATGGAAATACATTACAAAAACAGTCAAATATGGTAAATAATGCAGTGCTTAAATTTGTGGAACAAAGGATCTAGCTTGCATGTCACATTTGTGTGAGCATGACTTGTGTGTGAACGTGTGTGCGTGTTTTACATCTGTCTGTTTAGCTATCCCTGTAGCTTCAGAAAAATGTTTAACTGTACCCTAATGCATGTTGAAGGAACGCACACACAGGTCCTTTTTGTGTGCTTCCCTGATGTTAGGACAGCATCCACTGACTATGGCATCCACTGTTTACTCTATCCACTCTGTCACAAGAATAAGAGAGAGTCTGAGGCTTGCGAAGGATAAAATGGGCTAAAGAAGAGGACATGAGCAAAGTGACCTTTAGAAAAATGAGCGCTGCTCTAATTTCGTTCTGATTTTATTAATCCCCATTAATCCCCCTCCAGGACATGGCTGTGGTGGATTGCGGTGGCAACATGGCTGACAGCTGGCTCTCCCGTCACACGGCCGACGCCAAAGGCGAAAATCAAGAACCGCTGGACGCCGTATAGCTCCCGTGCCACTGGCAGGCCACCCAATCACAGGCTCTGAAACCTAACCAGGATTTGCGCTTCAGAAATTCCGACTTTCCAGCTTTTGAGTTAGCTGGCCGGGGATTGTGCCTTGAGAGCACGTGTACTAAATCCTGAAACGGTCCAAAATATGCTGTCTGGGCCTTGCTATCCTAATGAATCAGTCTCCATTGGCCCTGCCATCAGATGTAACTGGAACAAGCCAGACTAAAGCGAGGCCCACAGTGTAGAGGCAAAGGAGAACCAAAAAAAGAAGCAATAGAAGTCAAGCGAGTTTTTGTCAACTTTTAGATCATCTTCATATATGTTTGAACTGCTTTCTTGTTTATTTGTGTTCTTCTTTTGTTCTTCTTTTCCCTGCAGGTGGTACAATAGACCGCATCCAGAAAGGCGGTCCTGTCATGACAGGTTTTAACATGTAGCATGTCTTCATGTGGCCTTAACTGTGGAAGAATGGGATAAGTGCCGTAAGCCCTGACAGTAAGCACCTGCACCCACCCCAAAAATCCACTCCGTACCTAACCCTCCACTCACTGATTTGCTAAAATTATTGAGGATTTTTTTTCTTCTGTTTTCCAGTGCATTAGCTAAATAATTGTAGGGTACCTTGTTACTAGGTTCATGTGGCTTAGTTGAGCTTGAAACCAATATGATGCTTTCTAGAAACTGAAAATAGGTATTTGGGGAGGAACCCAATGTGTATGTGTAAAGTTGGACACACCCAGCATAAATCCAGTCAATGATCCTTTCCAAGGCTGTTTGTTTAAATAAGTGCTTTGTTCAATGAAACACTTTCCCTGATGGTTTTTCCTTTTTAACCATTCTTTGGTTACAGTTTATGTTAGGTTTGTAAGGTTTACGTCATACAAGATTTTTTATACTTTCCAAGAATATGATTACATTTTTACCACTCGTCATGGTGCACTGCCGATCTGAAGACAAGCATCCTCTTTCGTTGAACATTTGTTGATCTTCCTTGTGGCTTCCTTGAGCTTTGACCCCCAACTACTGTTTGTGCTCCGTCCTCTGGTCAACAGGGAGCCATCAGTTGTGCACGGGGGCCAACACTGCCCTGCAGATCTGGGAGTGGGCCTAGACATTCCCAGTCATGAATCTTCATTATATTGCTCTCGCCTGACCGATACATTTCCCTGCATAATGTCTGAGCACGACAGACCAGCAGAAGCAACGTGAAACAACATAACAGCGAATCTCCGTCCGTGCCCGTGCACTGACCCGCAACGTAGCGTGAGATGCTTAAAGCCCCATTCCCACCAATTCCCCACCAAACTTTATCTGAATCGCAGAACTATGGCGGATGGCTGCGCTGCACCCGTTTTTGAAGGTCGTCAGATTTTCGCAATCCTGTGACCCTTAGACCTCAATGCCTTCATTTGGAATTCAGCCTGTATCTATAATGGAAGTAATGTTCTCATGATTGTGTTTGTAAACGAAAAAGGAGCGCAACAGTAATTACAGTCTGCTACCTGTCCACCCATCAGCACTAGCTGTCGTATAGTCCTGTATCGGTTAAAGCCATCAGAGGCTTGTGTGAGTGTATTGGAGGAGTGCACATCCATTAGCTGCCATGTTCTTGGGACCTGTGTTAAGTGATTACAGAATTATTAATTACAAAACTGTTCTACAACAAGACTATAAAATGGGGAAATAAATAAATACATAAATAAAATATTAATAACAATAGACAATTGTTCAGCTGAAAGAATTTGCATTCATAACTCATTATTGTTAACAGTATTTGTGTCAGATATCTCTGCAACCACAAGCTGCTTGAAGCTGTGCTGTTTAAGCTTAAAATAATAGGGGGATGTAAATACCCCCCCCCCCCCCCCCCCCATAGAATATTTTAGAACATTCACTTCATATACATTAAATTTCCAACATCAAATATCAGCAAAATGATGAATATGTTAAGCAACAATACAGTAATGGCTGCTCCTGTAAAAGGCAGCATGTGAACCCAGTCATATAATTATTGCCTCACATTAAAGGGAGACCTTTATCAGATTCAGCTGGCGTGGGATTGTTATATGGTATGAGGTAAGGCCGTAATAAGGGAAATTGAAATAAGAGTAGACTTGGCTAGACTTTACATTATGCGAATGACCTGGAACAGAACCAAAGGCACGTGTAATAATAGGCTTAACAATTGGCTCCGACAGCCCACAGTTATCCGTCATTGATGAGAATGGACTCACAGACCATATGCCTTAATTATGAACTCAAATTGGCTATTTTTATGCATAGTTATTTTTATACATAGTCAAATTTCAAAGATTGCGAATGATATTATTCATTCGTTATTCTCTAATTGCACAGCCCACAAAATACATTTAAACACATTTAATTGTTTTTAAATAGTTTAATGTAGAATAATGTAGACGGAGGAATAATTTATTGTAATTCTATAATGCTTTCCTTCCTGTTTTCTTTTTGCTTGCTAGAGATTACCAACACTCACTTCATCATATAGCTTGACTTTCACTGTCTGCAACACATGCAGCTAATTTCATACCTGCCTGTCCGACCCACACTTGAATGTGAACAAATAGTAAAAATAAAATTATGCTTAAATGGATGTAACATGTCTGTCTGGTGCCAGGTATTTAATGTGTGGCAACAGTGTTAGCTGTGTACAGACTCTATTTCCAGGAGCAAAATTTGCAGGTGAAACATGTCAACTCGACAACTTCCTGCCTGACATAATTATGTGTAATTAGGAGCTCATGTGTCTACATGTATACATCCTGCGACTTTGGCTACAGCTCCCTCAAACCTAATGCCTTGATACAGCAGCTTAGAAATTGTAATTCTTGTTTTGGTTCTTGTTTGGTTTTTTTTTTTTCTTTCTTTTTCCAATTTTCACTTCTGAAACATGGGGTGAAGAGACATGGACAGAGAGAAACAATAACCTCTCTGTCATCTAATCACGATGCAACGCAATCACTGTGCACCACAATTTAACTCAATTTAACTAAAATAAGTGCCACTGGCTTCGATGAATATCTCAAAGCGCAGAACAAAGCATATTGCATTTTGAATAAACAGAGGCCTTTGATGAGAATATGACACTGAGCTGAAATTGACTGAGACTGAATGAAGGGTTGTTGATGCGAAAACAGCACTAGACATGCTCGTGCAAAATTGCTTTAATTCCAGTGTCATATTCTCATAAATGTCAAGCAAACAAAAATCTAAAACCGCTGACCTTTAAAATAGTTCAAGCAAAATTTGGAAAGATGGAGGCTTGATTATGATTTCTGGGATATTGGCTTCCACGTTGTAATGTTTTTTTTTTGTTTTTTTTTGGGGGGGGGGGGTGGCGGTGGGGGTGGCACATATGCTGTTGTGTGTGTGTGTGTGTGTGTGTGTGTGTGTATGCGTTTAAATGAATTTGGCATATTATATTTTATCTTGAATTAAAAGACAGACCATTCAGCCTTAGTTCTAATCCTGCTGTCAAACACATTGCTTATTGACAAGGGGACTGCTCATACTGTTTGAAATTCTTACTTATAAGGCCATGGTCCCCAGTGGCAAAGCTCACTGCAGCAAACAGTTCTACTCAAAACACCAACTTCCTCCCATCAAAATTATCAACAGTGCAGAGCTGACAAACATCCAGCTGGTGCTGAAAATGGAAATCAGAGTTCCCAGTCACTGAAGCCTGGTGCTACTCAGCAGACCTGGGCAAAATAGACACTTGAAAAGATTTAACCAAGTTGTTAAATGAAATGCATACTCACCAAATATTCAAAAATAATTTTTCTGTTATGATTCTGGAAAGTAACATGGGTCTATAAAAATTCTCAAGGACTCCTGCTGCAATATAATTTTACTGGGATTGGTCGATAAAAGCATTCCAACTAAATACTTGACTCAGGCCTACTGCTGTCTGAGCCATTCAGGTCAAGGTCATGCTCTCTTTCATTATTTAATTGATGCATTTTCCAGTGCTTTTGGGTAGACCTGGGCAATTCAGAGGATGTGAGTTTAAGAGCTGGAAATTCACAGACCCCACAGGAGAGTCCTATGCCAGCCTGGTTGGAGGTAATACATAGGCTGGCATAGGACTCTCCTGTGGGGTCTGTGAAATGTCATTAATGCCCCATGACTGCAGGTGGCTGTTCCTATACTGTAAATTACCAGGGCTGGGTAGTGATGAGGTCAGTCAACCCCCAGTGTGACTGACATAGTAAACAGTCCTGACTGACACATGCACTGACCAATACAATTTGTGTGCAGTGGGAAAATAATGAGAATAGCATCAAATCAATAAAAAACACACACCCACAAGAAATACAAACAGTGGTTACACTGTAAATCATAAACTAGCTATCTGACTTAATGTGTCTTACTGATGTACCAGTTATGAGTGGCTAACTTATTATTTCCCAACTGTTTTATCTGAACACTCCGCAATGCAATGATGTTACTTTCATTATGGAATATTTAGCATACAGTGAACGGCAAATATTACAAATATTACTATCGGGAATACTGAATTCAAAAATTCACAGACTATAGCTAGAATTGGCTTTTAAAGTGGCACACATTTAGTGTATCATTATTTGAGTTTTCCCCTCGAGTGCATATGGCCTTAGCATTTTAGTGTTGTGATGAGAATCAGATTTTCTGCAATGCCAGCTCTTCAGTATGACAGCATCACTGTCAAAAGACCAATCATGAGCTCTCCTCAAGTGACATTTTGCCACA
The DNA here is from genome assembly GCF_013347855.1 of Anguilla anguilla. NCBI lineage: Eukaryota > Metazoa > Chordata > Actinopteri > Anguilliformes > Anguillidae > Anguilla > Anguilla anguilla. The sequence goes on from NC_049202.1 coordinate 17,389,143, forward strand.
CAGCCTGATTTGGGCTATACCTTGCAAACTTATTCAATAAACATTTAATACATTTACACATTAAAAGAAAACTTTCCCTGTGTATAATGGAATTGCTCTGTTATTTTGTTGTTGTTTTTTCCCCAGAAACTGACCCTGGCTGAACTTTGTATGAGGAAAGTGTGAGCAGACATGAACAGATGACCAGAATGACAACCATCTGCATTTGAATTGTCTTTCCATCCAGAATTATCTACACAGTAAGATATATTGAACCAGTTTCTGGGATAACACTAGCTTCCATTATTGCCCTTAATACAGTCATTATCCCATAGTCCTGGATATCTGCATGTATATATCCCTAAAAAACTGACCTGGTGATATACTGTCCTCCCTCACGTATGTGAAAACCAAAAGTTAAAAGTTTATCTTCTCAGACCTTGCCTAGCTCTTATTTCCTGATAGCGATGACATTGTATCTTTTAAAACATTCTGTGATAACAGTCTTTGGCACTCTAAGGCTATGGAAGTAAACTGTGTTCAGATGCCAAGAAAAAGAGAATTACAGGGTTTTAATCAGGCCAGGGAATGTACAAGCCAGTCTCCCCAAAATGCATTACATATATGCTATTAAATTACTCCAAAATAGGGCATATTAATCTATCTGAGACTGTAGCATTCGGTCCGCCGGAGAAGCGGATTTGTCTCGGCGACGCCGGCTGGTGGAGAGAACAAACGCACCTGGGTTGCATTAACTAATCAGTCCAGGTGCTTGAAGGTGTGTTTCTCTCCTCAGTTTGGCCAGGGCCAGGAGTACACACCGAGAGAGCGAATTTTGAGTTTCATTTGTCCGAACACAGAAGACAAAGAAAGAAACTGTTCAAATGAAAAGTTGGTCAGCGAAACCCAGCAACGGGCTGAAAAGCTGTCGCTGGGTTTTGCTTTCTTTTATCTTTATTATTCTAGTTTATTGCTTTTTCCTGAGAGGAAAGGTGAAGATGTTTGTTTTATTTGGTTTCATGTAGGTGTGAGTGCACTCTCTCTCTCTCTCCATGCAGCAACCAACGGTGCCCATCTGGAACTGCCACATCTCCCTCCCAGGGGTGTCACAGTGACATTCAGAAAATACACTTAACTTTAATCCAAGAGTAGTACAGTAAAGCTTGAGAATGTTACCTGTTTTAGTCCAGAGGAACACAGAACCAGACAAATGGAAGTACATTTTATACTGACACTATAATTGCATGGAACAACATTACTGAGCGCATAGCAGGGATACAGACCTTAGGATTCTGCAAGACAGAATTAGATACAGAGTGAAAGTTTATTGGCCAGAGTCAGAGCCAGCCTTAGATTAATGGCCTGTTCATTTATTTTACGTTTTTCATGTTCTATCGTTGTTTTTGTCATTTTCCTAATCCCAGATTGAATCACTGTCTGTCTCTTAAAGTCACCATTACGATTCTCACATCTGCAGAATGAGTACCGTTGCTGAAGCTCTCGTCCAATGTACCCGCCCACAAGCCAGCACACGTCGAGCCAGTGACTATTTAATGCTGTACAGAGACCACACAGTATTACAGGAGAGAGCTAGCGCCAACCAGAGGAGATGCATATCCCTCACTGATGACAGATGGTTTCCTGTGGGACACTGCTATGTTACTGATTCATCTGTAACCCAAGGAACCCTGACCAAATAATACCTACCCCATCCCTGGAGGGATAAGGCCTTATGCCCAAGTTTTGACATAGTCAGCTAATAACATGCCAAGATTTGAACCAGAACCAATAGGCACCATCCTTTGAACCAGAACCAATAGGGACCATCCACTGGCGTAGTACAATTTCCTTAGGTATCCCAACCCAGCTGAAGAGCAGCACCATCTCGCAAGCAATGGTCTTGGAGTTGACAATGCACAGCAGCACAGCTTCAGGGTAGCAGGTGGTGTAGTTCACCAGCACAAGGATGTACAGATGACCTCAGGCAGACTTCGGTAGGGGTCTGGCCAGGTCCAAGCCAAGCCAAGCCACTCAAAGGCCGTCTCTGTGACCAGAAGAGGGATTCACGGTGCTGGGGCAGAATTTATAGGTAACATTCGCTGACATAATGCATGTTGCAGCCTGGGCCTGTGGAGGCAAGCTTTCATGTGCTCCCAACAGGTGTGTCTGGGCAAGATGGAGCACCATGGAAATGTATTGCTGGGGCAGCACCAGGAGCTCCCATTCCTCCCCTCTCCATAGAAAATGGTAGTGAAGTAGCCTGTTCTGTACGGCAAAATATCCATCCTTTAGTCGTCTTTCTCTCTGCTTCATCCCCTTGATCACCCGAACCTGGGCCCAGGCATGCTTGAGGTGTGCCATGCCGAACGTACCCCAGGGCTGCAGTACTCTCAGTATGAGATTAACTGGGAAACTATGAGGACGGCCTGCTGCAGCAGAGGCAAAGCTACCTGCATTTGCATATCATCAGTCGATGTGGAAGCTTTGCTGCCTTACTGGTTGAATAATGACTTGATTTTTGATATTTTAGCTTTCACTTGTTTGGATGTTTTTTGTGGCATTCTTTGGCACCACTGAGAGAGGTTTTACTTGTCAACTTGAGAAATACACCACATACTCCCTCTCCAACCTGATTTAGTGAGTGATGATATTTTTGGTAGCTTTGTTTTGATCAGCTCTTTGTTTTAGCTCTTTTTTGAGCAGCGCTAAGATATTTTCTCTTCATTTTAAAAGTAGGCAGAAACTTTAATAGCCTTTGCTGCTATACGTTTTGAACATGACACCCACCCATTCACATTGTTCAGCCTCAGAGAGGTAAGTTCTACCTGGGTTAAACAAGACTTGATTTGACAGTAGCATGATAGACAGGTAGAGGGCCCTGCATTGATGTAGGGTATTGGCTAATCAAGATGGCCGGGAACGTGGTCTATTTGCCTAGTAGCCAACAGGGGGCCCCTGCTTGTTCATCAACATTACAGTCAATTCTTGCCTTGTTCAGTCAAATAATAAAAAATAGCATATTAACTCCCTCCCCCCTCCACCCATAAGTGGAACCAGCCTTCACTTGAGGGAAGCACTGACTTAGCCACTAAGAAGCTTGTGTATGTACAGCCATCCTTAACACAGGACATGGTGGGCTAGGCATGGGCTATCATTGGCCCGGTTTCTCTGTGTCAGGTTGCCTGAGTGAACAGGAGTAGGAATAAATAGTGTAAATGAGCTGTTTGTCCATGTCTGGACTGCAGAATCCTGTGATGTGTTTGGTTTAGCCACCCGCATGCAAGCAAGGTTGTGCTGGACACAGAGCGAGGCCCCTGCATTTAACTGGTCGCCCCTCCCCCCTTTGATGTGGGGTCCTGGGATTAGTGAAGGGGGTTGTAGGGTGGACACTGCCTGTCTTCACCAATCTGCTTTCCTCCCCCTGCTACAGTGGCTCCACGGAGATGGAAATCTGGAGCTCGACGCACACTGAAAATATTATCTTTTTAAAATTAGAGATTTATTTATATGAAGTGTATTTTTGAAATGCGCCTAAACTAAACAAGACTTGAAATTGCTGTGACCATGTATGTTGTGGACTAATGTTTACCTTGCAAAAATTGTGTATATATGTGTGCATGCATGTGTGTTTTCACTGAATTTTATACAGTTTTCAGTCTATTTAAAATCCTCTGGCAAAATGATATGAATGTCTGTGGCGTGAAATTCTGGATGTTGTACTAAACATGCAGGGAAAGGGGTTGACAGGCCCGATTCTCCACTCCTGTTTTCCCTCAATAGGAGTGAAAAGATTTCAGCAGCATTTAGTTTTTTTGTGTGTGTACAAGATGCTACAGGCTGGTCCAGCAACAAACCCGACCATAACCCAACAAGAAAACTTATCCCAAATAGTTTTAATTTGCAGAAAAACAATTTATTGATGGATTTCGTGGTTTTTGCATGAATGCTCTTGCACTTAATGTACACAGTATTTGCAGTTATGCTACATAGTATGCATGCCCCAAGTCTCCCAGACACACACTGTTTTGCTTAGCAGGATATCCAGTAACGGTTATCGTGGCTGTTGTGATGATTCTGCGTGGTGTTTGGCTGGGGATCTGTGAGAACCCGGGCCAAGACAGGGTGGGATGTGCCTTTTACTGTTTGGAAAAGAGCTCGGAAAAACCCGTGTAACTCCATGGAGCAGAAGGGTTGGCAGCTTCGTAACAAAATTTTTTTTTTTTAAATAAAGAGAGCAGTAAAGGAGGAAGAGAATAAGTGACAGGTTAATCTAAAACAGAGGACCATTTTATTCTGGCTAGCTGTTCTGTACCATCATCTTAATCAAGGCCTCCAAGGGTGGGAACATTGACACGTTCACAGATGCGCACCCATTAAAAAGCACTCAGCGTGCCTTTATAAGGCTACAAAACCCAGGAAAAGCGCATGGTTGGACCAAGGATTTTTTTTTTTATTAATTAGCTGTTAACTTGGAGAATCCCTTTCTAGGCTTCATATAAAGTCCCTCGTCCATCCCCCTCATCTCAAAATGAAGCTAGCATTTCAAGAGAGTGAACAAACATTCCCTGGTCATTAAAGAGAACTCCCAGAAACAGATGGTATCGAGGGGCCAGTATCTAGGAGAGACTGCTTGGTAAGTACTGATCACATTCCCTAGGAGGTGGGTGCATTTATAAAACACTGTGATAGACTTTCATTTTATATCACCATTAGCCATCACTTTAAAGTTGTAAAATGCATACAGTAAGTGTTCATAACGGTTACATAAACAGCTGAAATTCTGAAGTACTGGTGTTCCGCTCTGAGAAAAAAAAAAAAATCCAGACAAATCTCCAAATCGGCAGGGAATTCACTCTGACCAGCCAATGGTATCCCCGGAGACCTTGTGATGCAGTTGTCTCATAGATCCAACAACAACATAATACGGTGATTCTAGTCTTGCATTGTGCTAATGGCCCATGAAACGGGCTCGTGAACAGGCTTTTCTCTGGGCACCTCATTATCAGCAGTCTCCCTCGAGTCATCTAGTTTACCTTGGATTCTGTTTTGAGTTGTATCTCTCGCAGGTTAATGTGGTTTAATCTACCTGCAGTCTGACATGGTCGGTTGTTATGTTTAATGGAGGCTAGCTCTTTATTTCAGTAAATACAAGCTGGGGAATGCTGTACAGCTCGCTAATGTGATTTCGAGGTGAATTCACTTCTGTATGCCTTTTAATCCCCCTGTGGTGCATCTGTGGAGCAGTATCTTACTGGAAGCTTAGATTTGTTTTATTTTTTGGTTTGAAGGTATGATTTTATTTGATTTCATTATTCTGCTTATACATGTACAGCCATAAAATTACACCCATAATTTTTACCAAACCAATTTGATCCTGCCTCTTCCTCCTGCCGTTGTTCACAATCTGCCGCAGAGTTCAAAGATAACGGACCAATTAAAATTTCCTTCCAGAAAAGCCTACACACGAGAACAAACTGCGATGCAGTAATTGGATCGTGGGAGGCTGAGCTCATGGTATTGTAACCTAAGCCAGATACAGGTATCTGAGCAAATATGCCCAAATTTCATGGCAAGCTGTCTTCCTCTTGCTTGTTTAGCAAACCAAAAGGGGAAAATTCAAATAAGAAAATTAGCCTTTAAGAAGACATTATGCTTTAGGCCACCACAGGTGCACCCGTAAGCTACTGTCTACTTCATTGCTGTATCCATTTGTGAATCAGCCTACAACAGGACAGTTTATAATGGCAAGAACTAAGGCATTCATTGGTCTGTGGTCTAAAGCAAGGAAATACATTTCAAGCGACATCAAGGCAGCTTGTACAGGGACATGTTTCCAACGGATTCTTTTTCCAAAAATGACATTTACTCTTTTTTAAAATTGAATTTTCATTCTATTTTCTATGAACCTGCCATCTGCACTCAAGGAAATTGTAGTATGGCTTCCTGTATCAACATTACTACACAGACCTTTGGAAGTGAAGAGCAAGCATTGCTAGAGAACTGGAAGAGAAAGTACAGGTCTGGTCTGCTGGTCCTATTTATATTTAAATATTGGGAGGGTGAGCACTTGGCTCTCTCTCGATTGAGTCAGAGTAGATAATGCACCCAACGGCATCTTAGAATTTTATGTAAAAGCTGCATTTTAATATACAGGACCAGCGTTCCCTGATCAATAAATATAATACCTGATTTGAAAACTTCAAAGAACAAACCCCATTTAAGGACTACTGTTACATGGAGGCTACTTTGAATGTGAATCCCCATCAGCTGCCTGATTCACTTTGTAGACAGAGGCAGTAAGATGGAGGGCGTGTGGCAGTTTATTTTTGAATAATGAGGCTGTTGCTGTGGCGTAACTCCCTGAGGATTACTGGGAAAAAGCAGATCAATGAAATGTGCTGTGTGGAAGGACATGGTGGTTTGGGCTAACTGGGTTGTCATTCATTCTATGGCTCGCTTGGAGGGAAGCCAGCATTAGCTAGGGGAATTCTAATTTAACACCACAGATATTTACATTCATGTTGAAATCCTTACAGTATATTACTGGGTTTTGACTTTGACATTTTGTGAATTTAGTTGCTGAAGACAGTCATGGTGTGTGAAAGAACTGTATATAAGTTAAGCGTGTAACAAAGAAAAATCTTTGCCAGATCATTGTTCACACAGAAGGTTTAATCTACTATGTCATCTTTATTGTGTGCATCACGGTGTAGAACTAAATTATGCAAACAGTTTCAATTGTGGTGTTTTTATCCCAAACAACTTTTGTTTTTTATAGAACGAGAGAGAATAACCAGATGGATGTGTATTAGCTAACATCAAAACAATAGAGGTTTTAACAAGCCTGAACAATGTGTTGCTTTTATAAGTATTTTAAATGGATATTACATGAAAATGCAACATCAAAATTCATCTTTTTTTCTTCCATTTAATAGTGTAGACTCACTGTATGCAATGTAATTGGAATATACTGCAATATATATACAAACTGAATCTACATTGTGGTTGTTAATACTCATGGAATAATGTTGTTTTGTTGTTCAATCACATGCTCTTATGGTTGTCAACATAATCTACATCACACAGCACTGAGATATACCCAGGGGGAGTATCCCTCTGTTATTAATAAACATCTTTGCTCAGTCTATTTTTGAAGCATGTAAACATGTAGGCTTGTAGTTTTTTTTTTTTTTATTAAAAAAGGCAACAGCATTGAAATTTCCTTCCAGAAAAGTATTTTAACCTACATTTGAATTTGTTCATTCAAATGTTAATTTGATCATTTGTTCCTGTAATTTTATATTAATTTGAAAGTCTAAGGGGGTAGCAGTATTTGGTCTTCTGTTCTATGTGCATACAAACAATTTTGTAGATTAGGCTAATCCAGCCTGTGACACAATTACAATACACAAAAAATAAAATAACTTTGTATGTTCATTTTTACATTTTGATCCTTTTACATCAATAGAACAATCACAACACACAAAAAGAATGAAGAAAATTATTTGTATGTAAGGTAAAACCACAAAGACAGAATAAAACAGGAAAAAATAAAATCAACAACATGCTATTAATCTTCTCATCACTTTAGTTTTTTTATTTATTTTTACTATGCACAGAGGACTAAAACAGACATTTCAGCTGCTAGGTCAAAGTCCATTTCTGAAGTGATAGGAAACCGAATGTATGCTTTTCCCCTTCCTTTTCCCCTTTTTCCCTGCTGTGCTTGCAGATGGACACAGTGTTCCCTGTGTGCTGCACCTGAAGGAATGACGAAGGGAGGAGCGAAGAGGGAAGACAGATGGCCCTCCCGACTGCGCCGGACGTTCTGTCATCCTCCGGGCCAGAGACCCTCGGTCCGCGGCCACCGCGGCGAGCGGAGACGGGCCGTAAATCGCTCGCTCTCCATTAGCGCGCGGCTAGCTCACGCAGCGCCTTCTCCAGAATCCACATATCCCCCCCCCTCCCCAACCGCTGCTACTGGGGAAAGGGAGGAAACGATCGCCTGGGGACCACCAGGAATTCCAGAGCCAGGGGATGCTACTGCATGGGAGCGCGCACGCCGCGGTACGTTCCGGGGACGACGGCCGGCTCCTCCTCTCCCTCTCGTCCGCGACCGGTCAGGTGAAACGGCGTCATTCACTTTCCGCTGGCTAACCAAAGGTCTGGATTCAATCACGCGTTGGCCTTAAGCGGCAAGTTCAACAATCAACTAAAATTGAATTCACCCGAAATGAACATGAAGAGAAAAAATATATATTTTAAAGCCAATACAACTAGAATTCATTTGAAAGTAAAAGTTGAGGGCGAATGTTGATTTGAACCAGACCAGTGTCCAAGAACAACAGGAGAGCAATGCTGTTTTTAGCTGAGCTCAAGCAGTTGATACACGCGACTGTGATCTCACAGGGTGCTCAGAATGTCTGGAGAGCACCGTGTGTTCCTGCATCATGCCGGCGATGCCTAGAGAGGAACGGGACAGACTTTGCCAGAGACTGTTGTTCTGGAGGCATTAAAATTAATGGGGCTTTCAGGTCTTGAGACATGGAGGCTCCGTGTTCGCTTATTGCTTCGTTTGTTTTTGTTTTTATTTATTTATATGTTTCCCCAGTTTTCCCAGTTTGTGTTTTATTTATTTATTTGTTTTCAGAATTCTCATTTCCTGTGCTGCTGGCACGGAAGATGATTTGAGATGGTCCCAGGAGGCCAGTCCTGGGTCTGAGTCAACAATCGAGAGGCAAAGGGGAGGGTTGGGGGGGTGTTGAGATGGCGGTGTTTGTGGTGGCAAGAAGCCTGACCTACCTTCTGCTCTGATATACACACTTCATACAGACATACATGTGCATACATACCGTACACAAACACACACATGTATATACAGTTAAAACACATTTACACACACACACATACTTTGATTATGTAGGACCACAGTTAAACATACAGCAAAGGGCCCCAAATCTTATAAAGATCAGAAATAACTTATAACTAATCAATGGCAATTTCTATACATTATAGTTCTCACACAGGTTGTAATATTGATAATTGGTCAGTCGACACAGGTACATCAACACAATATTTCAGGGATTTTAAAAGCAATGCCTTCCCCACGTGTACATACTTACACATGCACAAACAGGCACACATTAAATCTACACGCATATCTAAGTCATATAAAGTAGTATCAAAGATAGTGGTATGTATGAATGTGAGTATACTCAGTTTTACACATATACACATTCATCACACATTCACAGGAATATACAGCTCAAACCTTTAAAAATAGTTAAGAAACTGTACCTCCAGATTAAGCCCCAGAATCTAACAGTCCTCTTCATATGCCTTAATATCTTCTTGGTTGCAAAGAAAACCTGGTCACCAGTCTGCTACAAGTTTGGATTTTTCTGAAGCAGAGGATAGCCTATCCATTGTCCCACTCTGAGCTCTCCAGCAATCTATGCCAAACCAAGACTCGTTATTTTATGACTCACAAATACACAATTTTGAAGTAATTTCTTTGTGGTTTGAACGCAGAACATCTTTGGCACAATTACTGACAGCAAAATTGCTCTTTACATTGTTTCAGAGGTATCCTGACCAACTGCTATCTAATCATATTTGATTTTCTTTTTGACTTACCATCTGCATTCTCAGGCCATGTGTCACATATTCAAGTTTTTGGGGAAAAAAAAATTTCAGACAATCCTTTAGGCTATAATTTAAACGTTAAACCAATTTTTCTTGTGGGTATAAAAAGTCACACACTACTCATTTTGTGTCAGCTGTTTCTCCAGTCTCAATCTTCACCTACATTTAATGTTTTATTCTATGTTTATATTAGCCCCCTCCCCTTCTGTCATTAATTTCAAGGGGACTCCAAGCCCCAAATCAAATACAAATACAAATGTTCCATTACAGCATCGCCCCAGTTACACTCTTGTATATCCATTGTGTCATTTTATTCTAATGAAATTTTATTTTACATGGTGCTCTTATTTTATTCAGTAGGGCTGACCATTCCAACTAATTATGAAGCACGTCAGATCTTTTCTTCATCATGAGCCCCATAGTCATCTTCATCAGTAGCAAAATTTTCACCATATTCATTCTTTTTTTTTCTTTTTCCTCTTGCATTTCCTATTCTTCTGTTATAGTTTATATTTCTTAGCCATGGATTCAATTTTCGCCTATTTTTTGGAAATGTAGCATACAAAAATGAATAGCTAGTTCTCATTGCATTTCGCTGCAGACGATTAAAAGCACGCTTTAAAAAAAAAAAAAAAAATCAAGTAGTACACTTACTTAAGGCTGCCTATGCATTGAAATTCCTGACAGTTTTGTGCTGATCTGATTTACAGCCACAAGCCATAGATGACTGACTGTGGTTTGCAGGCAGCACAGAATGGCAACACAACTTAAAATGTGGCACAGCTGCAGTAACACTGCTCGTGTGTTGAAATCATAAATCATTAGGAAAACATAATCAATCTAAGAGAAACTCAGAAAAACCCAGGGTTAATCTTTCAATATGCATTCCTTTTGCTTGTCTAACAGAACATTTTGATAAACCGTTGTCACTGTGTGTGTGTGTGTGTGTATATATATGTGGGTGTGTGTGTGTGTGTGTGTGTGTGCGTGTGTGTATGTCTGCAAGGCTATGACTCAGCTTTGAACGGACCTCACAGTCTTTTGGCAGTCGGGTAAGACGCCGCCCACAAGCCCGCCGAATTGGGCCCTGCGTGTTGTGATGCAGCACGGTGAAGACATTCGCTATAGCATTTCCCCCCTCGGCGTGGCCGTCCTTGAGCCTCCGCGCCCGCGTGCTGAAGCAGGGCAGAGCCTGACGGGCACGCAGCAGAGCTCCAGAGGAACGACCTGTCTGCCATCATCCGGATCCTCGGCACACAGGCGCCTTCTGGGAGCGTCTCTCGCTCGCAAGGGTCAAAATCATTAAAGTCACATTTCACATTAACCGTGATTCATAAGCCTTCTAATGATAATCTGAAGAAAAAAAATGAGACACGGAGAGAAACTTGTACAGCTGAAGATTCTCGCCCCCTGTAAAAATAGCGCTCGCAAAGCGTTGCGCAAGAAAGCTTGCACAAGAAAGCACGACTGGGAGGGAGGAGGAAGGGGCGTCATGGCTCGGGTAGATTAGAACACATTCCAGGAAGGGTACAAATGAATCAACAGACTCCTTATAGGGAGCCCTGAGGTCATAGAGCAGTGGGTGGGACTGCTGACATTGAAGCTCATAGACACCATTTGCCACTATTTTCCATTGTCCTGGGACAAGCCCCGCCTCCTTGAGATAAACCCTGCTCTCTCACATTGGATCAGCCTCCACATACCTGTCCTTGGATGTCCTCCCTGCCTGCAGACCCACACCTGTCTTCACGCCCCCTCCCTCTACCCCCGTCTCACAGTAACCTTCAGCTTGATAGGTGTAAAAACAGGCACATTACTTCAATAATCAGATATGAAAAACCAGGTGATCAGATGTACATTTAAAAGGCAAGTTTAAAGCTTGGCATCAATCAAAATCTTTTTTTTTTTTCTTGTTATTTTTCTGTTCTGAAGTCACACGTTTCATGAAATACGAGTAAGACCTTCAACAAAGGCCAGTGAGAGCGAACCTTTGCGAAACCAAACACCGCTTGTGCTCACGACCACCTGAAGCACTGGGCCATTATCTCTGGAACCAGCCTTCTGCCAGAACAGCCTGGGTTACCGGCCCACCGCCTGGAAGCCTTTATCTGCTCTGAATGGGTTCCACTTTCCCTCTACCAACTGTCCCTGGGATATTAATGCTTAGCTAACAATTGAGCCAAAAACATCCACCCAGTGCTGGGGTGAGGTGAGTTTGGAGAAATGCGGACCCCTAGGCACACGCTCTTGCTTGACGCTCACACGAAAAGGGTTGAGAGTGAGGGAGGGACGTTGCTGGATGACTCCAGGCGCACATTTTCTATTCCCTCTGTTGGAGCCCCCCTGGAAACACAACAAAATCCAACTCGGTCCCTTTCGGTCCTGCAACCACAGCATGCCTGCGCACTGAGACATTAATCGATTACAGATACTGATGTCATTGCTTTGAATGCTTCAGCTTGATTTTTCCGTGTATTTATTTGACTATCATGGCCCAGAGACCTTAAGTGAGCCTCTCCATCTGCTGCGTTTTATGTTCAGTGACTCAGCAGAACACCGACTCCTCCTTACGTTCACCAAGGCAGCAACTATCCGCGGCTGATAATCGCATTGCTTCAGCATAACTCTTAGATTAGCGGCCAGTACAATCAGCCTGTGTCCCACCGCTCGTGGAGTCGGGGCTTGCATCCTTATGTGACTCTCTGGACCAGGTTCTGATCTGCTGCCACTACTGTGTCAGTCGCACCCACAAAATGGGAACTGCAGCTTGCACTCTTCAAACGTGTTTGCTCACAAGCCAGTGACTAATGTTTATGTAAGCCGCAGACAGTGCTGCAGAAAAGATAGTGTGGATCTGAGGAGAGATTCATCCGTCGCTGGCACTTGGCTTACTGTGAGTGTCTGGCACATCACTCAGAGGGAATAATCTAGCAGAACCAAAAGAACCCTGACTTGGGCTCATCCAACTCTTGGCAGGTCAAGACCATTTGTGTCCCATTAATGCAGGCTCACGGATATATTCAGTGATTTTTTTTTTTTTGCAGAAAAGACTTTTACAGAGGAGAGCTTCATCCATTTATTTAGCCTTATCCTATGCAGAGGGGAAACAGGCAACAGTGTACATTTTTTTGTTTGATTGACAGAGAATGAAACATAACATCTCCTCTTGTTCACGCAGTAACTCTAAGGATAGAGATTTCAGGCAAGCGCCCTTGCAGCATGAAATGAGATATTGCTCTCTGACACATTTGTCAAAAACAACTTGGTCTCTATCTGAAAACCAGTTACACTTCTACATGCACTGAAAATCTCTTACGGCTCTACTTTGATGTAATTATAGCTGAGACCCCTTGTTCGCAACTGCAAGAGCTTTCCATTTTGTGGCTTGATTCAAGTGGACTTGTGTCTTCTCATCATGCCAATGGGATCCTACTCTCCAGTAATACATTTGCATTAGACTCATACAGTATTTAAACAGTTTAAGCCATATAAGCATTATCAATCTACTCATCATCAATCAAAATATCATAGCTGCTTTGATTGCAACACTGCTTGCGATGGCAATTATATGAAATACATCTTACCACTACTTACTCTGCATATATTACATATTTTCTTTTTAAGCTCGTAATGTCTTTGTTATTTGTAAAAATATGAATTGAATCATTCTATGGAATATGAAACTATTGGATTCTCCGTTTTATTGTAGTCAGTTAAACTGCTGACTGCTGTATATTGTAGGATTATAGGCACTCGACAATGTCTTATAGCTGAAATATTAATGAGTAAACTGGAAAACATGCACTCTAGTGGGAAGAAAAGAAATGGGTTAAAGAGATCACTGAATAATCATATCGTTGAGGGAAACCAGTTGTCTCACGGGACATAGGCACACTAATGATGTGTGGCTAATTTTGGTGAGCGTTCGACAGCGCTTCCTGACTGATAGTACTGTTCTAGGATTTCACGAAATCAGGAGAGCTCCTCTTTCCCCTCATTCGGAGACCGGCTTCTATGAACTGGTCCGTTTTCATCACACACAAATGAAGTTCGCGTTAAATCCTCGGAATGCATTGGTGAAACCCCCGATAGCTGCTCGCTCCACCCTCGTCTGCTTCGTCCCTCCCTCAATCCCGCGAAGCTTCGTTCTGCACTGTCCCGCAACAGCGAGTAGAAACGATTTCAGCACCGGGACAGATCCTGTACTGTCTAATGGCAACATGGCGACAGAGGTAAGAGGCGGTATATAAAGCCTACGGTGTTCTTCTGTTGTTACACCTTACTTAAACGTTAGTTTTTCATCACATACAGTGGTTACTTGTCACGTTCCATAGCTGTAGAAGATAGCGCGCGGTTGTGTTCGGACAATTGTCGAAGGGAAAGGTTGCGTGTGGCTAAACACAAAAGCTCAATTCCCGCAGATTCGTTTGGACTAATAGACGTAGCTACGTGTTTGTCCTACGTATAAATTGGCTAGAAGACAAAAACTAAATTAGTCAAGTGTGAGAATTATTTAAAAAAATAATAAACAATTACATCCACAAGTGTAGCCTACATGCATGAGCGATATGTCCTCTCTTTATAAAGGTGTCATTGTGTTTAATTAAACCGCAGAGAATGCTGTTTAAATTCGATTTTTTAAAAACATGTTCTGATTTACACAGATAGCTCACTGACGCCATCAAAATTACTTATTTTAGACAACAATAATTACGCCTATAGGCTACATTATGTGGGTACGTGAAGACACATTTGACCTGCGCAGCTCACGAACAGTAGCCTGTGGAAGAAGTCAAACACAGATTTTAAGAATCGAATATCCAAAAAACACGGGTGTAATGTTGCCTTCATTTGTTAAATGAGACATTAAAGAATAGCAAGGAAACGCTTCCTACTTGCGTTTTTCAGCATTCTACTGTATTTAGCGCTGATAAGTGACGAAGCTAGTAGTCTACACTGCTGGGACATTTAAAAGGATAGAAATGCACGTTAAGCTTTTTGGTGGTGAGGAAACACCGTTGACTCAGGAGTCCATGCGATGGTAAATGTGTGAGAGCGTGTGGGCGCACTACGCTCCTTGGTAGCCTGCTGGGGTGGAAAACTGTAGCAGAGGCAGGGTTGTCAGCACCGTGGACAGTTGCCCTTCGCACAGGCACACCTCTTGTGTTGCTATTCGTTTCCAGATACATACACGGAGTTATTCACCGAGTTACATCCTGTCATCATATCCAATGGAAAATAAGGTGTTGACAGGATATGTTTAATTTAATCATAAAATATATTTAAAAATTCAAAATAAAATCATTTAAACGAGTGTTGTTCAGTGGCTGTTTATTATAAACGTATGACCAGCTGTAAAGGACGCGATGATGTAGTGCCGGAACAAACAAACACAACATTGAAAATGAAATGAAAATAGTGCCAATCAATCGCGCTGAAGGGTTATTGTGGCTGCTTAAATATATTTTTGGCGTCTCACTTGAAAAATGTTAAATGCTTTTCGGAGTTGGGTGTCAGATTTCATCGGCTGTGCCAGTGGGGTGCAGTGGCCATAGAGCAGGGCTAATAATAACCGATCTGGTTGTAGTCCAATGTGGTGTGCTGTTAAGTAAAGGTAACTAACCATCATTTCATCTGAGCATTTCTCACTGTATAAATGGTATGTAAAGTGGTTATGCTGTGTAAAGTTGATCAGGGAGTTGATGCTTTGCAGTAGTAACAATAATAATATGTGATGGGAAAGGCCAGTTTTCTTGCGTCGGCGTAGTGTAGTCAACTTGCCAGTAGTTAAATTCACAATATGTAGTCAATGTGCATAAAATATTTGCTCGAAGGCTTGACCTTCACGACGAGAGCAGCCGTGCTAAAGGCTGTCTTTGATCTGTGACATGATATTTGTCGCGTGTTCTGGTAATAGTTGCAGTTCTCTAAAATGATGAGGTGTTTTGGATTAAATGTAGGCATACACACGGTGCAGTTTCCACAAATATAGCTGGGGTTATTTTTCAACTAACATGGTGCAGAATGTGCATACGACGTGTAATTAAGCCTCTACGCATAGACACTTACAGAGAAAGTCACAACATATAAGTAAAAACTTTAATGTGCCTACAAAATAAATAATCATTTAAAAATATTCTTCTTCTTCTTCTTCTTCTTCTTCTTCTTCTTCTTCTTTATCATCATCACCATCATCTCCTCCTACTTCTTAATAATAATAATAATAATAATAATAATAATAATAATAATAATAATGTATTTGACTATTTGGTCTGTTCCTTTCTACAATGGTTTTCTGAATCCCTTCCAAACGGGATGTCATTGTTGTGTTTGGCTGCTGTACTGAGTTATCCTGGACCACCTCCAGCACACACGTATACTGTGAAGTATCAGGATGGAAGTGTCAGTACACAGTCTCATCTAAATGTGTTGCATACGAAATATGACGGCAATTAGGCTAGCCTCCAGCACAGCCAGACAGAATTTGATGAATTGCTTACTGAACACTGAATAATTATCATTCCACTCTGAAAAGCATAAGGGGGCCGACTATTTCTGGACATTGTTGTGGAAAAAGTGCCCAGGGATGCCATAATTTTCTTTTCCTCTCAGCATTCTAGTTTTCTGTTTCTAAATAGAGTGTACATAGATAAAACAGATCCGAGGCTTCTGTGTGTGTTTTTTTTTTTGTTTTGTTTTAGCTTTTTTTGTTTTTTTGATTGACCTGTTATGCAAATATGGACAAAGACCAACGGTGTCTCAGTCAGTGGTTGTAATGCAATGATTGTAATGGCCTTCTCTTTAGAATGCTGATAATGAGTCTTTGTAAGAACACGGCTCATTGTGTTTTGTTTATAATACGCCTATTTGCACATTCCCTTATGAATTTCCAGGTCAGTCAATTATGGATTTTAGATGGTACATATTTTAGAATTTGTTGATTAGTCTACAGTTATATTATATTAAATTTAATGGTAACACAACAGGGAATTTTTGGCCTGCTTGATTTTTTAATGATTTGTAATCACTTCCAAATTGTTATTTCAGACAAAGATATAAAGAAAGAAAGAAAGAGGATTCATTTTTCTGTCCTTGTTAAATTGTGTTTTTGAATGCTAAAAGAGCCCAAACTGTTATCATTGTTTTACAGAGGGCCGAATGCAACACAAACAACAACCTTTTTGCTGCAGTGGTACCCGTGTCTTTTGACACTCTCACCTTTGACAATAAAGGTTTCCGCAGCCAGCAATCCTTGCACCGTATACTGTTTCCACTCTGTTTCTGTTGTACGGTAACTGGCACAGCACAGCTGTGTAATGGTGTAGTCAGTTCAGCTTCATTGATTGCGCTTCCAGCTGATGCTTGCTGACGGCAGCACAGTCCACAGCAGGGTATTTCTCTCTTCTTTGGCACCTCTGTTCAGGTCCGAGCTCCATCGATTATTAATCTGTATTTGCTGTAACACTTGGGAGGAATTAGTCACGCTCGTGACAGCAAATCTCAAATCGCTTCATTTCCTATTTACTGAACCTCTTTTTGAAGGTTCAGAATTTATTTCCAGTGACTCTCAGTGCTATGTTAGAACGTGATGAATGTCCCCTTTGAATGACAAAGGAAATTCAATGGGTATCAAACTTCAGCTGTGGAGTCTTGTTTAACGATCACGTCCATCAGCATGTGATTTTGTCTTGAGCCTTTGAAATCCTTGCCAGAGCAGGAGTCGTCTACAAGTTGCCTTAGCTGTGCTCTGCTTCTGAGATTAAACTGCCACTTGCTTAGAAGTACCCTACATCACAGTTGAATATACAGCAGTTATGTCAATACGCATATGCCGCAACACATAATCCACATCCAATGCTCAAATTATGGTAGACATTCAACGTCTTGGGTACGTTTTCCGAATGTCTTGATCACTCCCATGACCCTGAAAGTTATGGGATACTGGATTTTAGATCTTGGCAAAGGGCAGAGGGCAGTCAAAGATAGGCTTGTCCTGCAAGCTGTCATTCACAGAATAAATGACCCACAATGGCCTGCCTCCTGAGTGTACAGCCAATTAAATTAGTTGTAGTAACCTGATGGGAACCCCATATATACAGTACAGTTGCTCAATCTAATTTGGACAACAGAAAAATCTAGCATCACTGAGTGAATCAGATAAATGTCTATGGAAAGTAATATTGTAGCAGGATTAATTCTAAATTAGGCTACATTGCAAGGCATACTGTATACATAATTTGGTCCCTAGTGCATGAACAAATATAACTGATTTATACTGTGTGCTGTGTCCTGTAAAGGAGATATATCATCTCATTTTTAATGGTTTATTAGTGAACATGTATGCGCAAAAGGATGTTTTAGGGTGTCAGGTGGCTAATAAGTAGTATTTAGAATATTGTAGTTGCATAAGAAAAAGCTAAATCTTAATTATGAGATTTTTTTTGTAAATTGGACCCATGTAAACTGTTAAAGTTTATCTAACCACACATATAGCTGTGTAAGGATAGAGCATATGTTTCACTGATGAGGCCGTTCAGCTGGGGAGACTGGCTTAAGCAGGCAAAGTACAGCATGTCCTATGAGGCCAAGTGAACGTGCGTCCTTCAGGGGGGGTACAGACAGGCAATGCATTGCATGCGGTCACCATCATAATGCCTAAGTGCCTCCTGTTTCTTCTGGGTGGGTGTCTGTCAGATCGTCAAAACTAGAGCCTCTTCATTCTGCCTGGGTGATTGCAGAGTACAGCAGTGGGCTGAACAGAGAGGCTCAGAGGAATGGAGGAGAGGAGGAGAGGAGGAGAGAAGATTTGGCAGAGAATTGAGTCATTGAGACAGAAGGGAGCTGTGATTTGTTGTACTTCCTCAATCAGCGAACGCTAAAGCAAAAATCCTCAGCCGTGTTTTTGGATTGGAGGTCATGTCAGATGGAGACCTGTTCCATTTCTGTGTTACATTCTTGCTTAAATCATATATATTGACCCATCTCCTGGCTGAAACATCCTCCACTAATTACTATCGTGCAGACTAGCATGTCTTCCAAACTACATGCTGCCTGAAATCGTTTCTTCTCACACTGCAGTCCACCAGCTGAGCTGCACAAGTGTTGCTGTGCACGGTCACGATTCCATTCCGTGAGACCCTTCCCTTTGCTGTGAACGCTCTGCGAATATAAATATTTTAGCTGCAGCCACGTTTTTTTTCGAAAGCGGTTACCGACCGCGCTAATGGCCGTTTGTTGCTCTTGGTGCTTCCTATTTTCAGCAGCAGATGCCTGGCACACAGGAGGTCGGTTTTCTTTCCCTGCTCTGTATTTAGATGAGCGCCTCCGCATCGTTTGAGCATCAAGTCTCCCTCAAAGCGTCTGACGCACAGAAAGCACCAGAGAGCATCTCTTCTGTTCGGAAAACCAGCCTCAACAAACGCCCAAATTTGGCCTATTTAAACAAATTGATTTTTTTTTTGAAAATATTGCAGCTTCCCATTGATTAGTGAGATGGGCGTTGTACAGTGAGAATTGCAACTTTGGAGTGAGTTTTGTCTCTTTTAATCACAATTTTTTTTGTGGCAGTAATTGTAATAAATGGATCATCCGTGACAATCATCATGGCAAATCCAATATTCCAGTAATAATTACGGCTTTACTCAATAATTAACTTTGCTTATATGGGGTGGGTTGGGGGGGAGGTTGCAGAGAGGATCAAAGATTCCCCCGTGTTGGGGAAACAGAACCTTCAGCCACACAAGGGGGTTTGTACATGGAATGAAAATTGGCTGTCCAAACTGCACCACATGGTCTCCCCAAGAACTGAATTCCAATGTATCCCCAGGAATGTGTTTAATGAGCTAAAACTACAGGCAGATGTATCAGATGCAGAATACAACAGAATAGTCAAGGTATTGGTTTTATAACACAGTAGCTACAGGTGGGACACTGCTATTGCACCCTGGATCATGGTCATTTATATAAATTGTTTCAGTGGACTGTCTAGTTGTAAAAATGAGTGTCATATATTTCTAAATATAAGCTATGTTAAATTGCTTTAGAAAAGAGCATCGGCTGAACAAACCCATAACTGTTGACTTTACCATTTTATTGTTTGTTGCGTTTTAAGGCATAAAAATACTGTACATATTAAGATAGACTGTATACTAATCGAAAAGATATATCAAAATATTAAAAATGTCGGCAGACGGGAGCCACATCAAACAGTTAACATTTAACAGCCCTCAGTTTTGAAATCCTTTTCCCATTTCTAGCCGTTCGGTCCAAATAGTCGATATGCTCCCCTCTTCTGTTTAAGTGGGACGAACTGCCAATGTGACATCCCGCAGCAATGGGCAGTGTTAGGCCCGGGCTAAAGGCCCAGTGTCACTGCTGCCTGCCGCGGCGCGGCAGACGTGTAATTACACTGAACGCCACGCTTCTCCTGACACGCCGACTGAGCAGGCCTCGCTCACCTCCAGCGGCAGCGAGGTCCCGCCGCGTACGCAGCGAAGCGCCGACAGACGCGCCGAAGCCGTCTGCGCCTGACTGTGAACTGAAGCTAATTGGCGTTGCCTCGCGCGGAGTGAAATAACAAAGATGACTCGTGTGCTTACAGTGCGAAGACGGACGAGAATTGATTCACTGTTCATTTCGGACCTTGGCTCCGAACGAGCCGAGCCTCAATGCATAATGATATGGCAAAGAATCAAACCGGCACACAATATTAACTGTTCAGACACTACAATTCTTAAGATGTAACGCGCTGTATTTGCATAATTCCAGTTTCACTGATTGCACAGTTGGCAACTTGGTATGATTCCCAGCCCTAGGCAAATAATTTACCCAAATATGTCTAAAAACGGAACAATGTAAAGTCTGAGGAAGGGTACTACCTACTATCTAGATAAATTGTGTAATATAATGATGTTTTTTCAAGGAATGACTAATACTTACTGCACATTAAAACTCAGTGGCCTAAAAACAAATAATCTATTTTGTAATCAGTTCATTATGATATCTATATTTATGTTGATTGTTATCATATTGAAGCATGTTTAATGTATTTTTAAGAACTGATTAGACATACATGGAAAGACTGTGTAGATTTTATTTATTTATTTATTTATTTATTTATTTATTTATCTATCTATTTTAATTTGTTAAACAATTCAAACATACCCTGCCACGGCAGTCAGTTAGCCCCTCCTAGCTAACGGGCTTGGGGTTACTTTGTCATTTCTGATTGGTTTGGCCGTGTTAGACCAAACCCTCTTTGTCCTGCGAGACTCCCCCTGGCTCGGGTATTGAAAGACATCTGCGCTTAGGCAGGGCTGCAAAAAGGGATTTATCCTGAGAGCCAAAGTGCCATTTCGATTAATGAATTCTGGGGCAGTAGCACAATGTGAGCTCCCCTCTCATACGGATTAGCCGTAGCCAAGAGCTAAGTGGTTTGCTGGGGCGTGCTGATTTGAGATGAGTGTTTAGAAATTAGATACTCATCTCAGGGGAAGATATGATAGCTGCAATTAAGAGGTATTTCACTCTATTTCCAGATATCTAAACTCAACGGGGTACTTATCTAACAGGGGGTTAGAAATACATTTCGGGGGGGCTCCTGCTGACAGTTGAGTTCTTTACTCTAAAAGGTTTATGTCATTCAGCTGAAAAAAAAACTTTAGGTGGGCGGACAGGAGAGCAGATTAAATGAATTCTTAGCATTTAGGGTATAATGTGGCATACATATCCATGTTACAAGTGTTTTAATGTCAAATTACCACGTTTCATTTAAGTCCTATTCTTATTGGCTACATTGCTTACACCTGTCACAAATAGAAACATGCTTCTTAAGATTTTATAACAGCATGCTTTGTGAGTTCCCCTGTTCTATGGAAGGTGAAAGGTTGTGTTCTTCTTGTTTTTGACATGTGCTGAGTCGTCTGTTGTGCAAAGGACAGAATGTGTGACTAAACCCTGTCCCAGTGCTCTTAGTTAATCAATTCCACCCAAAATGGCTTCCTCTCCCCCAGTTCCACAACCTGCAGGAGTTGCGTCATAGTGCCTCGCTGGCCACCAAGGTCTTTATCCAGAGGGACTACACCGAAGGGACCGTCTGCAAATTCCAGACTAAGTTCCCCGCTGAACTGGAAAGTCGGGTGAGTCTCCACACACCTTGCTTGGAAGAAAAAAGGAACATACATGGACAGTGCCTTACCCTGCAGTACACACATGCAGATGGACTCAGTGGGATGTGGTGACTCACTCACCAGCCTAGGGTGGTGCATTAATAATAAACTGCCAGTTTGAGTTTTTGTGGAGCTGCTGGTTGATTGCATTAGTGTCTTATAAATGTCTTGCTGTACCTGCAGCCTGTGACTTAAACTACTTCCCTTAAAATGTGCAAGACAATGTTTGTTGTAATATGAGTTAATTATGATTTAAGTGTAACCAAGAGAGAGAAGGGTCAATGCATGAGCTTTATAGATAGATTCAGTCATTTTTGAGGTCAGTCTCAATGTTTATATTGAGTAGCTTGAGAGAGGAGGGAGAGAAGTGTTAATATTCAAAGACAGAAAAGATGATAGAAGTGGTGGAAGTTTGAAGTGAGCTTGATTCAAGCTCTCTTGTCATCAGGCAGTTAAGTCACTAAAAATGTTAGAATCATTGCCTGAGACTCCCAAACAGTACTAGGGGGAGAAAATAAAAGAAGCACCATAGTAGTCCCATTGGTACAAATTAGACAGCAGTGGATGGTACTCCATTTTGTGATGCAGAAGAGGAAGCAAAGTGAGAGCAGAACTTTCCTTCATTTCTTTTCAATAGTGATAACACTGATGTGATACCTCATTTTTAAGGTGCACCATACAGAAATCACACAGACAGACTGAGATCTGAATCCTTTGCATATGCGACAGAGTCACGGTCCCCATGTAATTGCCTGATGGAGAACATTGCTTTTGGAGAGCCACTTGCTTTAGTTAACTCAACATAGGTGTTAATTAAACGCCACGGTGCTTTATGAATGTCAGCCGCAGCCAAATTAGTTTATACGGCGGAGGTATTTTTAGAGTAGAACAGCTACTATATAACTGTTCCCTGGGATACCAGACCTATAAATAAACTGTGTCTGTGGAAAGCGCTGCAATGGGAGAGCGTGCAAGCATGCACCTCTTTGCTCACATTGATATTTCAATTTGGCGTCATCTACTGCATGATGCTTTTGGTCAAGATTGAGTGATACAGGATAAATATGTTTGGAGTCCATTTTAATATGTTCAGATGATAATCTCAGATGGGAATTTGATGTTTCATGACTCTAAGTCACTCCGATCAACTGCACAAATGCTGGTGAATGATTTCTAGATGCTTATGCTGTGGTAATCACAGTGTAATATAGCAATGGTATATGCACAATGTGTAAGATATCCAGACCTGGGTCAAATACGTATTTGTTTTGGATTCAGATACTTTTCTACGCTTTACTGATCTACAAGTGTATTGGAACCAATTAAATACTCTCAAAAAGTGAAAACCTTGCCTTCTGGTCATATTGGCAGGCTCAGTTACACCAGCCAAGATCAATAGAGCACAGAAAAGTACTTGAATCCAAAACAAATACGTATTTGTTCCAGGTCTGAAGATATCATATCAGGGAACATAGACTAAAATTCCAGTAAGAGTTGTCTCAGAAGATCAATGTGTCCTTTAGTGAGTTCAATCAAGCATTCATCGATTAATTCTTTATCCTAACTTTTTCTGTTGAATGGCCATTTCTTTTTTAAGGTCTTGGCTACTTATAAATATGGGGAGGAGGAGTGTTTGGGGCATAGCAGTGGATTGAATGCTGTTAGTTGAAGTGCATTGACTCCCTGCACTGATAGTTCAAACCATCCTTTCTACTCTCTCCGGTAGATCGAAAGGACTCTCTTTGAGGACACGGTGAAGACGCTGAATAACTACTATGCTGAGGCGGAGAAGATTGGGGGCCAGTCGTACCTGGAGGGATGCCTGGCCTGTGCTACAGCCTACATCATCTTCCTCTGCATGGAGACGCGCTACGAGAAGGTGAGGCACTTCTGCATGCCATGGCAACCCAACACTAGCCCAATGCCAACGTGACACCAGCACCACACCAATGCAATGCCAGCACAGTGTCAACACAGTGCCAAAACAACACAACACAAAAAACGATTACACAAAAGCAATTACAACAAAATGGCAATGCAAAAGAATATCAATTAAATACACACAACACAAAGGCAATGCCAGTTGAACATCAGCGAAATGCCAAAACAGTGGTAATACCAACATTACAGTTATATAATGCAGCACTAGCTAAATATATTTAATTATTGCACAAGCACAGTACACATAATTCCAACACAGTAAGCAAGCACACTATAGATATACTGTATTTTGAACACTACACAGACACAATTCCAGCACAACATGAACGCAGCATGAGCGCAATGAAAACTGTATGATCGCACTTTCCATCAGAAATGCAATCTTAGAACAAAATGCAAAGTACAATTAGTGCAATCGCCATTGCAACACAACTTCAAATGCAAGCCCAAGACAAATACAACACTGTCCATTCAATACTGAATTATAATGGCAACACAGTCGAATGTGAGACGAGGCTACAAATACAATTGGGCTTTCCAAACTGAATTCCAAAGCCATTAGAGAACCAAAACAACATTGTGTAGAGCACAACTACCTGCTGGGTGCCCAAGACACAAAAGTCTTTATCCAGCTTAACGCACCGTAAGTACTTTGTCAGAACCAGCGGTGGCAAAGGCTCCTTGAATTTCAGTTGCTGATGCTGCAGTTGAAGGCTTAGCTGACGTCTTGGCTTTGTGACAGCATCTGACGGACAAAGCTATTCGTGTGCATCCAGCGAATACGGGGTGTCATCACATGCTTACGGCATCAAATGGAGCAGATTGAAATCGACAAGGAATGTGAGATAAGGTTTGACTCACGTTTGCTCTGTTGCGCTTAGGTGAAGTTAAACTCCGTGCATACACTCGTTTTCGGGAACTGCTGCACCTGTGTGCTCAGGAGCATATCTGTCCGTGCCGCCGATAGCATCAGACTCGGCTCCACAGATCCGTTCTGAAAGGGGTGTGTGATTAATGCTCTTGTGTGTGTGTGTGTGCAAGTGTTGCTTTCACATCAAGCTTAGCTGGAACAAACAGCAGTCACAAGGAAAACCTTTCTTCAATCTGCGTCCAAAATCTTCGTTTCGTCTTCCCAGCATGTGAGCTGCTCTAAAGTGGCTCCGTTCAAGTTCAGTCTAGGTTTGCGAGCGGCGTTGAGATCTTATCGCGCTACAAAGCAAAACACCCGAAAACGTTCACCCCGGCTAAAAGAGAAAAAAAAAGGAAAAGTTGTTTAAAATACCCAGGCCTGAATGATAAGATCCTCTGTCACAAGGAAGTTGTGATAAACAGTGCCCACCCACGAAGGCTTTCTGCTGGATAACGTGGGATCCCCAGGCCACACAGGAGTGCACAGATGCACAAATGCACAGAGATTAACATCTGAGCCATCAATGACAACTGATTATAAGTAGCTTTGTCAGGGCAAACTGAACAAAAGACAGGAGGCGGTAGCCTGCTCATGCGATCGCATCATAATGCCACGTGCACATTGCCTATGGTAGAGTGTTTAAAGAAACGTCTATGGTGCATATAGGCACTGGCAATAGTTGCAGTGCTGACTGGGGAGCGCTCGTTACTTCATTCACAGTCAAGAGTGACAGGAGGAGTGAGTAAATATGGAAACTGCCCCCAGCTTTTTGTGGTTCTTGTGACATTTGACAGTCATACACTTCCTCCAGAGGCCCTGATGAGGCCAGTGGTGCATAAGTACAGTCACATTAGTTTGAAAAGAAAGAAGTGAAGTGAAAGTCAGTAATAACCATGGGCTCTTTGAAGTAGTTATTACTCTTTCATAGCAGCTGTGTGCCCATGAATTAATTCTACATTTATTTTTGTACATTTTCTTCTATTTTTCTCTTTCCTCCCTAGTGTCATATTTGTATTATTGATGCAGGACTCACTCATCCCCATTCTGCCCTAAGAATTACAGTGCATTGCTTCATTCAGCACAGACTAAGATTGGCAGCTATGGGGAATAAAATGTAAATTAACTAGTTGACCTCCCTTCATGTTCATGTTGTTCAAATGCCCCCTGCATTAACACCATAAAAGAAAACCGAGCTAATTATCTGAAAAATTCAGTCCAGCGATGCATGACTGTGTGTAGGGAATGCTCTCTGACATCCTGTTGATGTCTCATTGGAGCAGCATGTACTAACTGAATAATATTCACAAAAATAGCACATTAAAAATAAGATTTAAAACATTATGCTCATCTGATGTTCCAGCATTTTCGCAGGCCTGCTCTGGAATGCTTACCTTCCAAAGTATCTGGTCATAACAGGTGCTTTTTAAAAGTCTTCAAGGGCATGCCACAACCCCCAAAGGTCCATGTTAAGGGATGTTAAGTTAATCTGTCAATCATCACAAAAAATGTGCCATTATCCACTGTCCTGGATAAATTCCCAACCAAACTCTTTGTCTGACCATTTAACCTTTCCCCAGTTTAACAAGCTAAAATAACCCCTCCTTTTCCGCCTTAGCTCATGTGAGGTGAGCATTCCGGAATTAAATGGTCGCTGTGTGTTTGCCTGGTGAGCCCAACATCATGGGTGGTGGAGTAAACCCCTCCCCATGCAATATTTTGAGATCCTGAAAGATGCTGTTTACTGTAAATGCAATATATTATAATCATTATTATTAGCTGTTGCATGCTACACGCCTTGCAATCAACAAAAAAGTGGTTGATGATGTAGTTCCCCATCTGCTCAGTATGAACCCTGCTGTGCTGTGCTGGGCTGTGCTTGACACAATTATTGACATGGTGGTCATCCAGAGAATTGTGAGGTCAAGGAGTGGCACAAACAATCAAGGCATGCACTAGGCCCAGCTGGACCTTGCGAAAGCATATAAACATGCTGATATAGGCTTTTATGTGGAGTGTTTTATGTGGCTGTTGTTATTGTTGGTTTTATTGGTGATAGTGCGGTTGCCACTGAACTAAAACCAGATCAAGGTTATTCTATTCTGTAATAGTCTCCTTTTACTCAAAAGTCACTGAGTCATGATGGGGCAAAAACAAAATGGTCTCCTGAGCACGGAGCAGGAAACACTCCATTTCCCATGACTGGGCCTGCTGGTTCTGAGCAAGCAGCTGTCATAGCTCTCTGCGGAATGAAAAATACCCCAAGCGCAAGCTAAACAAACTGCCAGCTGGGACTTTATAGTATTTCCAAAATTGCCTTCGCTTCTCTATCTGCCCTATCTAATAGGGCTGCATTTCAGATGGAGTTTGCAAATTGAAAACTAATGCAGTGAAACTAAAGCCATCAATCCTGGTCGTTCGGTTCAAGGTAACTGCTCAAAAGAGACGTCACGGAGACACTGTTTCAGCATGTTGGCATAATTGTTATTCAGGAATATACATGCATATAATACAAATTTACAAATTTATTTAAAGGGGGAAGCACTGTTTCAAATGATGATTAACAAGTCTCTTTGATCTTCCTCTGATGTTCTGGATAACCTAGCAGGGGAAGTATGTCACACCGTTTCTCAAAGTATCAACATATAATACTACTGCAACTTAATATTGCCCTCTGGATATCTGCCTTTGGTATTTGTAGGTTCAGCACATAAAATGTCATAGGCAGGCTTAGATCTTCAGTGGGATCAGCCGTTTGGTTTTCCCTGAAAAGCGTTTTAGAGAAATTATTTTCTTGGAGGCGATTCTCTTTCGTTGCATGTGGCTGGCCTATAGGCTGTATGCAGACTTTTTCAAATGTAAGCATGCTCATTCAGGCTAACATTTCTCCAGCTCTTTTACTAACAGCCCTTTGTCTCACCACCACTGCTTCTCTCTCCTGACCAGTATTGCCGTCTGCTCCCCTCCAGGTGCTGAAGAAGATCTCCAAGTACATCCAGGAGCAGAATGAGAAGATCTACGCCCCCCGAGGCCTCTTAATCACAGACCCCATCGAGAGGGGCATGAGGGTTGTATCCTTTTTTGGAAAGGTGGACTATGGGTGTGGGTAGGGGCTGTCACAGGAGGTCTCGGGGTGTGACATGTATCCCAGGACATGCTGGTCCTCTGGGTCAGTGAGCTTGGGCTGAAATAGTACAGCAGAGCAGAGTGAATCTGCATACTCACAATATGCAATATGCTTTGCATTGCATCTTATAAAACACTGTTATGTCTTAGCAACGTAGCACCAATGTAACCACCTCCCACACACTAGCAGAATTTGGTAAATGGAGCTGAGAACAGAAGCTGATTGGCTCAGAGTGACCAACATTCTCACACCCATATTTCTGTAAACACCCCATGCACCACTGTTGGAGTTTGGGCTTTGATGGGCCTTTGTGTGTGGATGTGAGCAGACCTCCTCTTCCGTAGGGCCTTAGCTGTCAGGTTTTATCCCCCTCGAGCATCTCTGGCAGCTGTGGAGCTCGGGCCAGCTGCACTCTGGGTACTGGAGTGATAATGAGATGTGCACTGAGAACACCTTTGATTAACTGTGGTCAGCTGTCGAGCCAGAAAGCAGGCATGTTTCTGTTTGCGTGCATGTATGTGAAGCGTGAGTGTGCATGTGCCTGTGTACTGTATGTGTGCGCACGTGCCTGTTTTAGTCTCTCTGCATGCATATACTGTATGCATGTATGTACTGTACAATATGTACAGTATGGAAAGAGAGAGAGACAGTGTGAGAGAGAGATGTGAATCACTGACAGATTGTCCCAGAATTCAAAGGCTACGATTAAAAAAACAACAGCTGTGGCGATGATGCACACACAACATGTTGTGTTTAGTCTAAGAAGGAGTATGGTGTTTAATTAATGTAGCAAAAATGTATTTATTACTCAGGTATTATGGCAGCATCTCCTCTGCCTCTACATGCCTCTTCTGTAGACGCAATAAAAGTATTAGACTGTATATGTTATTCACGTTACAACATACTACACATATTACTATATGCAGTATGTTATGAGCAGTGCACCATTCGAACCCGAGAGGGTGGATTGTTGACCACAGTGTAGTGTGTTAACCACAGTGATGTGAATTATACTGACAATATTATTTGGGTTGGAGAGGGTGTTTTTTAGTACAGAGAACCGCAGTGACCTTTCGACCACAGGAAGTGGGCTGTTCATGTAGTGCTTTAACTACAGTGTGAACGCTAGTGACATTTGGACCGCAGCGAGGCAGTGTGACCACAGACGGTGGCGTGTTAATGACTCTGTGACCTGTGCGACATTGTGTGGTCAGCAGAGGGCTGGATTGAGTGTGACCCTTGACCTCTCCACGCTCAGATTGAGATCTCAATCTACGAGGACCGGGGTTCCAGCGGCTCCAGCTCAGGGTCTAGCTCCACTTCCAGCAGCAGCGGCCGGTGACTGGAGGATCAGCACCAGGGGTACGGGTACCGGGGGGCCGTGGGGCTCCCCAAGATCCGCATGCTGAAACATGAGAGTACCCGATTCTAACCCAAGGGAGGGGACAGCCCTCCGGTTTCGCAAAGAAAAACACATACACACAACATACATGCAAACATGAATCAAAACACAGAGACTTGCACGCACATACTCACACATACACCATACATGGTACACATACAAACAAACACATGCACATGCATATCCACAAACACACATGCATACGGTACATGAACATATGCACATGCACATGCATTCATGTGCACACATGCTCAAACACACACACACACACACACACTCATACAAATATACACCTACTGTTGTTCCTGCCAGTTGCGTTTCCATAGGCATCTCCCTTGTAATACTCATCATAACATTCATTTTTTCATAACTCCCACAGGTTTTTCATAAGAAATATTGAAAGTACTGTAATTACATTAATAATTAATATTCAAAATTCTGTGGTGAAGAAGGGGGTGTCTGTCACAAGTCACCTTTTAGTTGGCAGGGCTCAACAAACATACTGGACTCCCAATGACCTCTCAGTGACCTGGAAAAATACTGCCCCACAGGAATTCACTTTCAAATGGGTCTCTGAGAGAGCGAATGAAAGCAATCGCAGATCACTGCCATCCTGGAGGATAGGGACTGTCTGCCAGCACATGTTCCAAAGCATGCCCGCAGCCATCCAATGAGCTGGGCATTCCACACGGGGCACCCCCTCAGCTGGGCCTTCCCCCACGTTTCCAGCTCATTAGGAGCACAATGGAAAGCCGATGCCCCTCTCAGCTCTCTGATCTTTATCGGATCAAAGCGCCCAGATGATTGCACTTAGCTTTTTTTTTGTTTGCGGTTCGGCACGGACACGGGAACGCTGCGTGAAATTTAGCGTGATAGGGTGCAATTTTCCATTTTGGCCACTGTCCTGCGGTCCGTGAGTTTTCTTTCTCGCCGGATCCTTCAGGCGCCACAGTCGGGATTAATTTTGGAACGTTGTAAATCAGCCGCATTGTATCGTCTTATTATTTTACAGTCTTTATATTTCAGTCTGCATGGATGGGCGCTCCTTGGCTTTCAAACAAGTGTCTCACATTTACACATTAAAAAATTGCATCCTGCCAAGTGGCTGACTTCTACTAGGACCTGAGCTTCATTGTGCCCTCACAATATAACACAGCTCTGGAAATGTGTGGAAAGCTTGAGTGAAAGACAGCCTCTTATCTGTATCTGTTAGAAGATTGCCCTGCATCTCTGTGAAGCCGTGACAATGCAATTGTAGCAGCTCATCTACGTGGATCAAAGGACCAGGAAATGAAGAAAACTTATGCTGGGGGGGGGGGGGGGGGGAGGGGGCACAAGCATCTTCAGGCAATGTCTCCATGGAAACGCAAGTCCATTCATCCCAGACGCTTTGATCCATTTCTATCCACTTTATTACATTTCATTTCATTCATTCTTTTCATTGCTTTATTTCCATGTTTGCTGTCATTATTATTATTATTATTATTATTATTGTTATTATTATTATTATTATTATTATTATTATTATTATTATTATTATTATGTGTGATGTATTTTGTTCCACATTTTGAATATCTGGATTTCTTTCATTTGAAATAATTACATTTAGCTAAGTACTTTTCTGTTTATGAGTTATTTTTGTCTGCTTGTTTTTGTTGTCTTTTAAGTTTAGGAAAATGTTTCTTCAGGTGCCAATCCTTCCTAGCAGCATTTTGTGCACTAATAGGCCCCCACCCAAATCTGTTGCGCCCTCTGTTGGCCAGGTGGGGGCACAGCACTACAGCAACCAAACACTGTTGTGAAAGGGTGGGCTTCACTAGAACAAACATTCATCTTATGTTAACTTAAGGGTTAACAGATAATAAAGCTTATCGCGCATGTCTGTTTAAGTTAATTTACAGTACATGTTTCTGTATGTCTATTTATTTTTCTTTCTGTTTTTCTCTTTATTTTCAGTAACCTCACCTGGCCTCCTTTAAACCCCCCCCTCCCCTCCCCAGACTTTGTGCATTTCCCGAGGTTAGTCATTCACTTCCTGTACCCTTCCACACACCGCACACCAGATCGGTAGGGTCCCTCAGCAGGGGGGGTCGCTGCACAGCGCTTTGATGCCTTCATGTTTCACCCCCCCCCCCCCACCTCGTGGATACCCAGCCTGGGGCTGACCTGACTGACCCACTGGACATTCAGCTGCCGCGGCCGGCCGTTTGTAAATTGTGTGCTTTGTACAAACACTGTCCAACGCATGAGACTCTGTGCAGCGGTGGCTGTGCTGTGGATGTGCGGATTGGATATTTTATTGGTGTCCTGTAAAAAAAAGAGGGGATAAATGTACAATAGCCTTTTGGAGGGGAGGGGAGGGGATGGGAGTCAACATGGAGGGGTAGGTTACAATAAAGCTATTAAGGGAAGCACTAGTGGTGGGGGCAGAGTGGGCGGGGGTGGGATGTTGGTGACAGGAACTTCCAGATGAGTAAAAGTGTGGATGATAGCGTAGCACCGGGATTACGGTATGTAATGAGGTCATACTCAGAAAGCCTCACTGCCAGTCCAGAGGGTGCAATTTGTTATTCTGCTACGTGAGTCACTCTTGAGGGATACCACGGAAAAGATTCTTCCCTAATATGGCCGAGAAGTGAAGTATGGTGTTGAAGGCATGCAGCAGGGAACAGCTTACAACAGGCAGAATACATATGTAGAATGATAAATGAAAACAAATTTATGCACTGAAAGGGAATCATTAACTTCCAATGTGGGAGGCGGGGCTCTGGATCGGGAGGGGTGGGACTTTGTGTCGGGGGGCCAATAAGGGATGGAGATCCATGAGAGAAGTAATCACTGGGGTTTCCAATGAAGCCAAGTTTACACAGGTGTATACGTTGATGCAATGTCTGTTATTGTATTGATGTAGTGATCCACCAATTAAAATGGGATCAAGCTAGTCTTCCTATTGACAGAAATTGAGATGGCACTGATTTTTTTCATACATGATTACAAAAAATATCCTCCAAAGAGTTCATAATCCATTACTGTTACAAGTCCAGATTTTGACATTGAAAACAATCAACTGTTTTTCTTTTTAAACATATTTTAGTGGTCACATTTGTTCAAATGTCGTGATTCTTTTCATTCACTTTTTACAAGCAAATATTGAAAATGTAATATTGTATTGGATATAGAATTTCCTCTAAAACAAATAAATAATGTCACAAAAATTGAACAAGCTTTGAAGGCAAAGTGATATTGTGTTTTTCTCTCAGTATTCTTGGTGCAGTCTCAATTACACAAAAAACAGCTTGAAAGAAGTTTGAAACAGACCTCCCACATACATAAATATTATTTCCATTTGTTTTATTTAGGTTGTGGTAATAATTTAATAGTTTTTATTCAATGATGCCATATGTGTGACAGGGGAATTTCACAGTGGACAATGGTAATCTGAACATAACATAACATAACATAACATAACATAACATAACATAACATAACATAACTAATACTATTACAATGCATTATTAGTCTAAGTAAAGCCCACCATATTTGTCAAGTACATAACTGGTTTCCGTGCATCTAAAACACAAAAACGTTAACTATCCTCAATGTGTGTTAGAGCCAGAACCTTTTTTCATAATTTGACAGAAAAAAAAAAACATTTTGAAAGATCCTGGGACTTAAATTTGATTTGTCAAACCAGCAGCCTTTGGAAGAAGAACTGGCTGACGTTGGAGGAACGGAAGCCAGATCGTGTTGATATCAGCCAAAATCATTTTTAAAAACTGGGCAATATGTCACTGGACATGGAGGAATGCTTGTAAATGATCTTCATTTTTTGCACACGGCATACCATTGTTTATTATGTTGTTTTCAGTTTTTACTTTTTGATTTGGATGATGTAACACTGTTGATCTCAGCGCTTGGAAAGATTTTTATAACAACAAAAACAGGCGCCAAATACATGTTATGACATACATAGGCTGATGTCCTTTTGAACGCTATTTGCCACACTGCTATAGATGTGTAAAACACTTCAGTAGACATGCTACCAGCCATGAGATACGATCGAATGCTCTGATGCCCTTCTCTCGACACAACGATTCTGTATCAGTTGAAGGCCAGTTCTCACAAAGTGCTTAGTGAACAGAGCCAAAATAAAGAAATTCCCTTCCCACAAATTGCTGTTCCAAACCTTCAACTGAATATTTCAGACCTTAAATTTACTGATTGGAACCACTCATTCCAACCTCCAAAAGAATACTTCATATCCCCTGTTATTTCAGAATTATACATTTGATTGCAAATCAGAGCACTCAGATTCATAGCCCTTACCCTCAAACCACAAACTGGAACCTTCATCTGAACTAATAATTCCAGGGAGCAAATTATGTAATTGAGTGTTTGATTGGAAAAGTGGGGGTTGTATTATGAAATTGAGGGTTCTGAATAATACACTGAAATGACCATTAGAAAGTATTTATTAGAGGGCGATTTTTTTCTCAGTGAACTCAAATGGTTGGTGTGGTAACAGGCATATTTGAGTCAGATGTGAAGGCCATCAGTACCTTCGGCGAGGAGAACCTTGTGTTTTGAGGTAACTTGTGTTTCAACAGGAGTTCATTTTCACCTGATGTTTAGTCCATATTTTAAAATATGTTTTTAAATATTTTTTATTTTATATTTTATTTGGAATATCCTGTCATATGCGTAGGCCTGTGCCATCATTGCCACATCCTTTGCTATTTCAGACAAGCATGTGGTCTCCCCCTGGGCAGCCGTCACTTCTCATCACCCCTCAGTCCACCGTCAGAGCTGCGCCGTCATTACACTGGAGGAATACTCTTTGGGCCTGATTTACTGTAGCATATTGCAAAACCTTTTAGCACACACAAAGCCAACAACATGACCAGTGATTGGCCATGGTATTTGTTTGGCAACAATCATTGGTTGTGTTAGTTTTGTGTGAGCTAGATGGTTTTGCACATGCTAAAGGTCTTCAGGCCCTGTGCAGCCTGACTGCAGGGTCTGATTGACCAGTGGTGTGGCTATTGGGTGATGAGACAAGGATCCCTCTGAATTGAACTGCTAAGCACTAGCCAGTGCCATAGCTAATAAACCAGCACCTTGAAGGGCTGTCAGACACAGGATTCTGTGACAAGAACCGCAGTCATTTTTCAGAAACGTTTGGTACTTTCAAGGTCTTGTGTTGAAAGAAAAAATTCTGGATTGTCGAAATAAGTATATTTTGATCTGATTTCAGTTTTACGTTTTTATCATTTATGAAATGCCAGGAGTGGGAAACGATGGCTGTAAAAACCGTTTCAGGGCATTCACAGGGCTTGTTAAACTGGGCTGAATAAGAGGGATACCAGGAACAGCAGTAAAAAAAGTCCTCAGACAGGCCAGATGGATCTTCTGTGTCAAAGTATTTTGATCACTTTGAATTTATTGTGCTCTTATAGAGCCCTGTCAAAAGCCTGTTAGCCTCGGCTTTCCCTTCTCTTGTTTATTCTAAGTGGTTGGAACACTCTGTTATGTTTGCTGTTAGCGGTAAGCCCTGGTGTGCACATTATATCTGGCTGGTTGCAGCAGAGATGGAGTAATTCAATAGCCAATACTCCCAATAAGCCAATATTCCAATGCTCCCTGTTAGAAGGAAGGGGTAGGATTCAGAATGAACACTATTAAAGGAAATATTTTGGAAATTCTCTTTAAAATAAGTGTCTGGAAAAGGTAACAAATGCAGAAAACTTGACCTCACCAACCTTCGCATTTTAGAATTTCATTCCAACCACTAACAACTTGTAGCCTTTACCTGAGCGATATGCCATATAAACAAACCTAAGTAGAGAGTTTATATAGCCAAGTATGCTGGGGGCGGGGGTGATATGGACATTATACACTATACGGCACATGGACCTCATTGGGCGATTTAATTGTTTTTATGCTTGGTTGGGAGGGAAGACCCACTACTGGCCAATCAACACACCAACAGAAACCTGGAAGCCTTCCAATAAGCAAAAACAATACAGCAAAATTTCACTTCAACAATTAGGCAGGAGAAGACTACAGGCTGCAGGAAAAAATACAGACAATTAATTTGTATCAAATTCTCAACATTTTTTTTCAGACAGCTATGAAAACATAAATTGAACATTTGTACCATTTTTGTAATCTTGTGGTCATTTTGGTCTGCAATACCCATCACTCCAGCTGGGAATTTAAACCACTATTTCTTAAGATGAGGGGAAGGGCAAGCAGACAGATAGATTGGTTCTTCACTACATGTATACTTTTATCACTTGAAGACTTGCATGAACGCAAACATGCGCACATACATTTATAATTCATTGTTTTTTCTTCATTGTTTTTCTTGAGGCTTTGTGTACAGAGAGGCCTAGTGAGGGCAACATTCCACACTGCCGAACAAGCTGACCAAAACTTCACGAAGTTTTCTTAACCAACAGGTCATCCTTGAAGAAGATAGGCTCTACAGCTGGCCACTCAATTCAAATAACAGTAAATAACAAAGTCATAAGAAGCAGGAAATGGCAATCCCATCTTCCTAGAAAAAAAGAAAAAAGTAAACCTCAATATGTGAGCTATGAAGGAGGGAGGCCAGTGCTGGAAAACCCAGGGCAGGATGAGACAGGTTGTCAGCCCATAATGTGCTTTGGTATTCAAACTCTCCTTGCCAATGACTTTGCCAATTGGATTTATGTACCTGCACCAAACATATTAATCTCATCAATGGGCTTAACTTATATATTACAAAGCGCCTCAGTGCTGGCCCGGCTGAGATAAATTTCATGGCGTTTTGAGAGAGGAAATCAGGTCTCGTTTCACTTTATTGCTTTGTTTTCCGTTTATTCGCTTAGCAGACGCTCTGACAGTGTCCAGGATGACTTGCATGTACAGCAGCTGACTGTTTTATGGGGTAAATTCTAGGAAGTATCTTGTGTCGAGTGTAGATTATAAAACCATGACCGTGCCATAGATTTTGAAACTGCCACTATCTGGGTACAAGTCAAGTCTGACAGATACTGCATTGCTTTTCAGGGGAGAGCCACAGTGATAAACTCATCTGCCAGAGGACTGTATGAGAGAGACCTTCAACTTATCTGCATTGCTGCCAGCAGCAAACCCCTTTCCACACTGTAAAAGAAGCATGAGTTAACACTTATGGCAGCTCTAAATGGTCATTTTAAACATTTTTCAGATGCCTGTGAAGGATGATAATGACGTACGTCTTACATCAACTGACTTCCACTTAAGCCTTTGTATAAGAGGAGGGTATTTTGTTTGAACGTACTACACATTGGAAATATAGAATGTACGGTGCTTTACTGGAAATAATCCATGCTGAAACTTCGAAATATTGAGCATGTGTAAGAGAGAAAGGCAGAGAATATGAAGTAGATAGAACAATAACACAATAGGAAGAGAAAAGAAATCTTTCACATCAGACATTCAGGCCCAGTACCACTGGCTTGCCCACTCACGGCACCGCGATCCGAAGTCCCGCTGGGCTCTAGTGACTGGCCTGTGTGTCACACCACTGTCTGTCTTTACGCGGCCCAGCGAGGGGACCATGCAAGCTGGCAGCAGAACGGGCATTAAAGGCCGGTCTCGGTTTTGCGAGTGGCGGGGGGGCACGGACCGGCGCACCGGCAGACGAGAGGCTAATCCCCTTTCCTGGCAAGACCCGGCGAGCTGAATATCACGGGGCTCCGCGCTCCAAGAGCAACAATCGGGCCGGAACAGCGTGCTCTCGCTGGAATGCCTTTCTCCTCCCGCTCCCCGTCTCCCCTTCCAGCCGCCGCCTCGGCCCGCCGCCGCCGGGCCTTTGAAGGGCCCGCCGGCGCTTAATCAAAGTGACCTTTTCCTGGGTAAACCGAGCCCGCGGGGGCCGCGCCGCAGGTATGCCAGGTGACATTTCGCCGTCACCTGCTCAGGCTGCGGCTGGAGACAAGGAACAAGAGGCCACAGCTGCGCCCTCCGCGAGCCAGAACCGCCTGAGTGCTTATCACTGCAGCACATTAGGCCAGCGTACACGGTGTGCTGAGTCCTAGTTGACCGTGATGCCTAAACGTCACGTCTGATCTTTAAATTTAGGACAGCTACGTAATGGGTGCAAACGGTGTGAATGTAAGCTATGATATTATTGTAGCTAGCTAGCCAGATAAAACAGATTCAGCCTCACTTATACAGCAACTTTTATACAAGGAAACAAAGCAGATCAAAGAGCTAAAATGGGTATTAAACTTAAAATTAAACGATGAAAAGGACACTTCACCATTTTGTATGTATTTCACCTTTGAAACACAAAAGATCTTTGTTTCAGCAGGTTTCAGAACTGACTGACTGATAATTAAGAAATAAAAATGTTCAGGTGCTGATCCGTCGAGGGCTTTAAACACAAGTAAAATTTAAAAATTCAAAAACTAACTGGTACCCATTGACTTTACTTTTGTAGAAATATGTGTACTAATTTTGTTATGGGAAAGATTTCATGTAGCTACTGTATTCAGTTAAAAGAACAAGCCATAACTGTAGGCTAACCTGCTAGTGATAGAAGTGTGGATTCGTTTTTCAGTACCAGCCTTCAGTAAAAAATGGTTTAACTTTTGAAATGGCTCTAACATTAAAAGACATTAAAAGATTGTTACACTTCACAGTAAATATGAGGTTGAGAGCTCAAATCAGTGTCTATAACAACTCCAAGGTTCTTTACTTTAGACTTGTTATCTGGAAAAGTCAGTCATATTATATGTCTGGAGAGCAGCACAGCTGAAACAAAGTAATGCTTAAAGAATGATTCATACAGTGTTACATCATAATTTAAATAATAAAATAAAAACTTTATTTCACTTGTTCCTGTTTTTTTTTTAACTTACTGCCATGATATTATGTATATTAGTCATTAATTTTTACTCTACTTATGGTATATCTGGTATGAGGCAATAAGTAAATTGCTGCATTGTTACATAACACTCCAGACAGTAAGTGAGTCTGAGCCGGATCTGACCCAAACTTAGCACTGACAGACTGGAATCGATGCAGATCCAGCCAGGAGTCGCTTGATTTCTGGAACTTATCAAACTGATGTTAAGAAAAAAATTGGGCCAAGCAGTATGCTTTTACCAAGCACTGCAGATTTGGCCAAATTTTTTGGGATCATGATAACAGTAAGAATTGTGAGACTTATGCTAGTGATACTTATGCACAGACAGCATTTTGGTTTTGTGACAGGACTATAGCAGAGAACAGTGGGCAATTTAAAAGAGTATGATTTTCACAGTAAATGATATCCCTGCAGTAAAAGAGGGAATGATTTGAAAAGTATTTGGGATTACAGTGACAAGTTGAATTAAATTCTGCTGACTTCAAATACAGAAGATTTCAGCAAAGCATTGTGGGTTAATCATTCATCAAAATGCGCTGTCCCTTGACATATTTCCATTTACATGCTCTGTTTCTCTAATCCTGATTTGAACTTCTGCCTGTTTTT
Source organism: Anguilla anguilla (assembly GCF_013347855.1). Classification (NCBI taxonomy): domain Eukaryota; kingdom Metazoa; phylum Chordata; class Actinopteri; order Anguilliformes; family Anguillidae; genus Anguilla; species Anguilla anguilla. The sequence goes on from NC_049202.1 coordinate 17,427,816, forward strand.
TCCAGTAGATTTGGAGATGTGGCTGCTTTTTGATTGTGCTACAAGCCATGCTAAAAACAGACAGAGCTACAACAAAAACAGAAGTGCAAATAGGCCTTGAAGAGGCCCTATTTAAGTGTAAGAATTATGTGTATACATCTGTTCCTCACCACCCAGCCCCACCCACACAGCTTGTGAATGCTTTGTCCTTCACAGTAAATTAGGAGCAATTGAGATCTAATTGGCCAGTTATTCGCACAGCACGGGTAAGGGATCTAGGGCTTAGTGCTGGATAGCACCTGTAGCAGCAGTGGAGCCAGGCCTAGCTCTAGCCTCAGTGCTACCCTAAGACAAAAGCTGATGCTGCCACTGGTGCAATTGGGGATCATGCGGGGGGACCACAGCTGGTGCAATTGTAGACTAGTGGTTCACCACCACTGGTGACACAGGGTAGCTATATAAACGAGTCAGTGCACGCCTTCCTTATGCTGTACTTTTTTAGACTTTTCATTTACAAATGCCTGATACTTTCATTCTCTCTTTCCTCAATTTGGCCTCAAATGAATATGTCAAAGAACTGCATTCATAAACGCTGGATTCAAAAAATCCACACTTAACCATTTTTGGCAAAAACTCTTTACCAAATGAGTCCTGTCCAACAAAAGCATGTCTTTCCACTGTTCAGTATAGTTGCTGTTTTTTCAATGCCAATTTAATCACAATTCATTTTGTTCCTTCAGTCGTCAAGTCTGTATATAGCCATTACTGTCAGTGCACTTCTTGAAATGGGTTCCACGTTCTGGAACAATCCAGAATGTGGAAATGGTCCATGCACAAGAGGTTCAGTTTGCTTTAAAAAACACTGTCTCTTCTGTCAGTTTTTATTACATCCCTGGTCATATGAACAGATACATGGAACCCTGTGGAAAAAAATATCTAGCCAACCTGCACAACACACAGCCAAGTATTCCTCTACCATTGAAAATGTCAGGGCTATTCACTTGGACCAAGGTTAAAACTAGTGTTTATTTTTCCACCGAGTACCCAGTGAACATTTTTGTGGTGAAAAGTTGGTGAAAAGTCAGTGAAACACTGTCTAGGCATTCAGGTGAAAACCCAGCTACGTTTGGTTGAAAAGTGAAAGTTTTCAATAAGGCTAGGATGTAATCAGGCTATATCTGTGTAAAGACTGAAGCTACAGTATATTGGGGTATTACTTCATTTATGTCAAAATATCTCTCAACCTACAGTAGATTTCCACCCCTCTGGACATCCAGATTCCAAGTATTGCTCACTGCTCATTTTACCTTTATCAAGTAGACTAATCTCAATACTAATTGATCTGAAACAGCCACAACACACTCACTAGCAGATATATAATCACATGTGCCCATATTAAAGTATGCTCACACAAAATACAGAAATGAGCGACGCACATGAAATGTGCAGAGTGAGTTTTGTCTGGAAACTCTTGCTGCAGCTGACCATTGGCCAGCCTCAGCAACCACATGTCTCATACTCAACCAATTGCATACATTGATCTTTATATGTTCTCATACTCAACCTATCACATGTGCACATCATTACCGGAGCACCGGTAGTCAGACCTCTCAGGTGCTACTTATTGCCTGCACTGATCTTTGCATACTACGCTTGCTACAGCACACAGAATTGCTCTCACCCTCCACCACCTGAGGTTCCACCTGCTGTTTGGATCTGCTTGTAGGTACTGGGAGGTTTTGGTATTTCTCTTGTTTAGTAGTGGATATATATCATGATCCCTGTTTGATTAGTGTAGGCTGGTGTGTGCACATATGTACATAAAGCAGATCCATTCATCACCAAACCAAAAATAATTACATTGCATGTCAATTAACAAATTTAATCAAAATGCACAAGTTGTCCGGACTTAAATACACAGACATGCAAACATACAGCATGTTATGCTGTAAAGTGATAAGTGGTAATTTTGTTGAGTCATGTGCAGAGTCCGACAGTGTTGCAGGTTTCTTCTGACTCACTTTGAAGACAGAGATTCTCTGTGAGACACCACTAGACCCAACCCTCTATCCCGATTGAAGTCTGTCACTGTCATTCCAGCAACATAAAGAGCAAGAAGTGCTTTAAGGACACACACTGACAGAGTACATACTGCCTGCTGGGAGAGAGAAACAGCACAGGAGTGAGAGAAACAGAAGGAGGGAGATGGGGCGGGGGAAACAGAAATATCATAAACTGACATGCTTAATATTTCAGCATTTATATTGAAAATATTATTTTTCAAATGCAGTGCCAAGAAAATGTCTTATTTTTATATTCATATTTAGATTAATTTTACAATTTAAACATACTTAAATCATGGATTTTCCAGGTGGGGTGTCATCAGGATAAAAAAAATAATGGAGCGCAATAAATCCAGCCTCAGTCTCTTGGGACACACCGAACCACGTTGGCCCAGCCAAACTGCCTGAACAGCATTCAGAACAAATGAACACATTACATATAATTGCAGACAGAAAAACTATGGCCGCTGAATCCATAGCAACAGCTGGTAATGTGAGCAATGCATTGGGACAGTTTTTCATTGTGTTATTGTAAGCATTAGGCACAGTAGTATAGATTATAAATTACTGTCATTGGAGCATAGCTGGAATCCTCAGAGTCGTGCATAATTGGCCACAATGTTGTCGAGTTATGGAGTTTTCAGTCAGCAGGGTATTCCCTGTCGCATAGTGTAATAGCAATTCCATTGGTCGGTTAGGCTCCTAAGATTTGAAAATACATTTGGGCATTCAAGTATGTTTATAAGGCATAATTACTTTGACAATGAGGCTGGTATAGAAATTGTGCTAGACTAATTTTAGATAATAGAGAAATGTTTCACTGGTACAAGGTGTGGCTTTAAATATTAAAGCTACATCATATGTAGATTTATTGTGCCATCTAGTGGTAAATGGGGAACTCATTTTATTATCAAATGTCTGACAATTATAAGCAAAGACAAATTGTCCAACTCTCTCTGAGATTATTTGTAACTGTTTCCTCTCATAATGGCCTAAATGACCTGAAGTGCTTTCCACCTCATTCTCTCTTCCATTGAAGAATATTACAGGATAAAAATATGTTATACAATCAATCAAATTTTGTATGGGGATATCAGCCAAAACTGCCAGAAATGTGCCTTTATGCATTCACTCATACCCCATATACCAAAAGCAACAGAAAAGTTGTGGGGCTTAACACCTATTCTTGCAAACAGTAATTTTTTGTCACACATTTCAAGTGTGCCTCTGCTGCTCATCTGTCCCATGACTGTGGGGCTCCTCTCTGTCTTCCACACTGACATTTCCAATCAGTGGGTTGGCATCCTGCCTATGGGAGCCCTGCCAGAAATGGACTTCACTTCAAATGTATTGTTCTGCACTGCACACTTTCATTCCCAATAAAAACATTATGCAGAAAATGATGGAAGAGGGAGGTTTCATGAACCTCAAAATGGGCGGAGCTTATTATGTTCTATGTGTAACTGATCTGTTTAGCTTCAGAATCCCTAAGTTTTCTCATTGGTTTGAACAAGTCAGTGGTTCAGAGTACACTGAAACCTCACCCACTATGGGGTTCATGATGCTCACTCAACCCTCTCTATTTGCAGTGCTTCTGTAAATGCCCATTCAGTACCCCCTTAACACATTTTGTAGCCAGGGTAAAACTCGAATAGTACAGTTGCGAGCATTTCAGATTAGGAGAGTGCAGTGCTTCAACAGCACTGTTCCAGAATTAGACGCTTTCATTTTTAATTCAACACACAGAGTTACTATGCTCCATTTAATCCACTTTAACTGAGTTCTCTTTGTCCTGTGGAAAGAAATGTGGCTTACCAGCACTCACACAGTAGGGCGACTGAATCCTGGGAAAGCCTTATTCCGGTCTCCTCTTCCAGGTTAATGTACTGGAAACCTGGCTGGTTTCATTGTATGTGGATCTGGAGGCACAGCATGGCATTGCATGGAAGCAATGCTTTTCCAAAGCCCTGCAGTTGTCAGTGCATATGCAAATCACAGGGATGTTTTGGTTTAAGACATGCCTTTCCATTCATTTAAAGTGGTCAGGCTGGACAGCAGTTGGCATTGTTACCTGCCTGTCAGGCATTTCACTTTTAATCCAGATGGAATTTACCCACAAGCTACAAAGGCACATACGCCCAGTTTCCTAAACTATTGTAGTCAGTTTCCTGTCATTAGATGCTTTCTGACCTGGACATTTTTACCATACAATACATCCCATTGTGAACACACTGAACAGAATGAGTTATTTTAATTGATTTTGACTACAGGGATTATTTCTTCATCAATGACCATATGAAACTGTCAGCTCAGAGATGTAATGTCACAAATCTTCTTAAAAACTCACGCATTTTGCCAAGTCCAGTGTTCCAAATGTCAAGTTGGTTATTTCTGATTTGCCACATGGAGTAATACAGTTCAACCGTTGTTTTTTGGGAGTGAGACTATCCAGTCATTCACATGGAAGTCAGTAGGCAAGGTGGTGGTGCCAAATGTGAACAGGGCAATTCTTTGGTCATGCGACTTAGGGAAACTGTCTATTTGAGGACCTCCCTCTGTAAGCAATGTTGTTGAAGAAGACTTCCAGCTCTCTTTCATTGTCAAAATGTGCCACATTGACAGTGTGAATAGGTGAACGCCTGTGAAACTTTCCAGAGGAAATGTCCTGGAAAAGAGACACACAACAGTGGGGTAGGGTGTAAGGTCAGCAATCACACAACATGATTTATGTAGGACATCAGTCATCTGAAATTAACTGGTTTAGTAACCCGGTGTGGCCATGGTGAGACTAGGTTACTAAACCAATTCATTTCAGATGACTATTATCCTAGGCGTAGCCTATTCCAGTTGCCAGAGATGATGTCCATCCTTCTGTCTCCATTAATATCACTTGACACTTGATGTTAAACTGTATAGTGTGTCAGCTCCGTAAAGGCCAGGTTGACACTTGAGGCTAAGCTACCTAGCGTGTCCGCTCTGTAAAAGTGAGCAAGACATTTGAGGCTAAGCTACCTAGCATGTCAGCTCTGTAAAAGCAAGCTTGACACTTGACACTAAGCTACCTAATGTGTCAGTTCTGTAGCAGCCAGCTTGACACTTGGCGCTAAGCTCCCTACCCA